>NW_027649781.1:5672618-6054896 GCF_965287045.1 Carcharhinus amblyrhynchos | reverse complement strand
TTGGATACTAAATGGCAATTAGCGTGGTCAATCCAATTAACCCAAATGTCTTTGGACACCAAGGGACAATTTAATATGGCCAATCCCCTTAACTTCCACAAGTTAAGACTGCAGGAGGAAACTAGACATTTTCCTCAAATCCCTTAATGGCGTATCTTGGACGGGGGGTTGTGGGGGGTCTATGTGGGGAATCCCATTTTCATCCGGTGAATCCTCACTAATAATCCAACATGCTGGAATCTGGTGTAGCAGACCCCCTCTCCACCCACCCACCTGGTGATGATGTACATAATAATTGGCACATACACCTGGTGGGACAGACATTTTTCTGTGCCTTTGAGGTTAGCAAACGTTCCTTCCGCCTTCCTGCTCCGGGGTTGAGTGTACCAGGGGTGTTGGGGTGGGGGTTAGGGTGTGGGGTGAGGTGGTGTTAGTGCACAGAGGGTGAGGGAATCGGAGAGCAGAATGGAAGAGCAATTGCTTGTGTGGGGCCGTTCAAATGTGGCCCCTTAATGTCCAAAGATGTGCAGGTTAGGTGGACTGGCCATGCTAAATTCCCCAGTAGTGTCCAAAGATGTGTAGGTTAGGTGGATTGGTCATGGAAATTCAGGGGAACAAAATTCCAAACTAATTTGCTGCCATCAAGAAATTCATGACATTTTGTAATTTATAGTGGTAGGAAATTTGGCATGTCAGCTACAACTCTCACCAACTTTTATAGATGCACCATAGAAAGCATTCTTTCTGGTTGTATCACAGCTTGGTATGTCTCCAGCTCTGCCCAAGACCGCAAAGAACCACAAAAGGTTGTGAATGCAGCCCAATCCATCATGCAAACCAGCCTCCCATCCCTTGACTCTGTCTACACTTCCCGTTGCCTCGGCAAAGCAGCCAGCATAATTGAGGACCCCACACACCCCAAACATTCCCTCTTCCACCTTCTTCCTTCGGGAAAAAGATACAAAAGCCTGAGGCCACGTACCAACCAACTCAAGTACAGCTTCTTCCCTGCTGCAATCAGACTTTTGAATGGACCTACCTCGCACGAAGTTGATTTTTCTCTATACCCTAGCTATGACTGTCACACTACATTCTGCGCACTCTTCTTTCCTTCTCTATGAACGGTATGCTTTGTATGCGTAGCACACAAGAAACAATACTTTTCACGAAATATTAATACATGTGACAATAATAAATTGAATCAAATAAAATGGGGCAGCACAGTGGTTAGCACTGCTGCCTCATGGATCCAAGGTCCTGGATTCAATTCCTGACTTGGGCCACTGTCTGCGTGGAGTCTGCAAGTTCTCCCCGTGTCTGCATGGGTTCCTCCCGGGTGCTCCAGTTTCCTCCCACAGTCTGAAAGATGTGCTGGTTAGATAGTTTGGCTCTGCTAATTTGCTCTTAGTGACCCAGGAGATAGAAGGGAAGCAAAGAGAGTGAGAGAGGGGGGAAGGAGAGAGAGAGAGAGGGAAGGCAGAAAGTGGGGGCGGGGAAGGGAGGCAGAGAAAGAGAGTGAGAGGGGGAAGCAGAGAGAGAGAGAGAGAAAGCGATTGAGGGGAAGGCAGATAGAAGGGGAGGCAGAGATAGACAGAGAGAGAGGGCATTAGGGGGATTAGTGGAGGAAATGAGTGGGGTTATGAGATAGTCTAGGTGGGATTCATTGCACATTCTCCCACGTCTGTGTGGGTTTCTCCGGGTGCTCCGGTTTCCTCCCATAGTCTGAAAGATCTGCTGGTTAGATGCAGTGATGTGGAGATGCCAGCATTGGACTGGAGCAAACACAGTAAGAAGTCTCACAACACCAGGTTAAGGTCCAACAGGTTTATTTGGTCGCAGAAGCCACTAGCTCTGAAAGCTAGTGGCCTTTACTACCAAATAAACTAGTTGGACTTTAACCTGATGTTGTGAGACTTCTTACAAGGCGCATTGGCCATGCTAAATCTTCCCTCAGTGTACCCGAACAGAGTGTGGCGACTGGGGGATTTTCACAGTAACTTATGATGAATAAATAAACTTTTTACTTTGTTGCTGGTGCGGACTCAATGGGCCGTAGGGCCTCCTTCTGCACTGCAAGGTTTCTATGAAATCGAAATCTTGCAAACTTGGGCAGAGCAGAAGAAACGCCAAGCAGAAAGGATGCTTTCTCTGGATTATTTTTGAGAGTGGGAACAGCGTTTCCAGAAGGCTTGTGGGATCCCTATCAAATAAACTGGTTGGACTTTAACCTGGTGCTGTGAGACATTCTTACTTCTTTTGACAGTTGCAGCCTCCCTGCGAGTGTCACGCTGCGTGATCAGTGGAGATATTGAGTCTGCGGATCAGAATGTGGATTCTGTTCCTTGTTAAGTAAGCCCCACCTCCAGCTCCACAGATCAGAGTTTAATGCAGGAAGTGTTACGTATGCAGACTTCCCACCCTTTCCCACAGCTGTCTGAGGGGAAATCGAAACTTTGACCAGCCGCTCGGTGCTGGGGCCGAGGCAGCAGCTGAGGAGATGGAGAGTATCCTGGATGGAACTATCTGTCCTGTCTGCCTGCAGCTCTACAAGCAGCCAGTGAGTGTGCCCTGCGGTCACATCGTCTGCCGGTCTGCCTCCCACCCTCCCTCTCCGGGCGGAGGAGGACGGCTTCCCGCTGCCCAAGCGTCTCCCCTGCCCCCTGTGCTGCCAGGAATTCGCTCCCCATGCCGTCCGGGAACAACCGGCACCGCCAGGAGGAAGGTGGCCAAGGCTCGGAAACAGCTGGGCAGCCTGACTGGGCAGCGGGGGACCTCACCCGTCAGGGGAGGCATCGGGGGGGGGGGGGGGGCAGTGGGTCAGCCAGTGCCCAGGACAGTACCCGGGGAGGTCCTGCACCGTGCCAGCGAGAAGAGGTGCACGCAGAACCCGCCCAAGCAGCGCCTCGATGAAGGAGACTCACCAGATTTACAAGGTACGGGGAAGAGAGGGAGAGGGTGGGGGTGGCAGAGAGAGAGAGAGAGAGAGAGAGAGAAAGGAAGGGCAGAGGCAGAGAGAGAGAGAGAGAGAGGGAGGAAGGGACAGAAGTCTGTGGGGGGGGGGGGGGCGTGGGGAGGCACAGAGAGAGAGAGAGATGGGGGGGAGTCGGAAAATCGGAGAGGGAGGGAGGCAGAGAGAGAGAGAGAAGAAGCAGAGAGAGAGGGAGAGGAGGGAGAAAGAGAGAGAGAGAGAGTGTCAGGGTAAATGAGCCGTCTTCTTGTTGGCAAGATTTAACTAGTGGGGTGTCACATGTTGGTGTTCAGGTCCCAACTATTTACAATCCCTAGATTGAAGTTATTATAGCCAAATGTGCTCCTGGTTCTTATGTTCTCATAAATGAAATGAGCAAAATGTCAAAAAACAAAGGATGGTACAACTTTGATGTTAGATGAATTCTAACTGGAAATCTGAGATTAACCAAAAGTTAATCTCAGGCTTGAGGGACTGAATGGCCTCCTCTTGTCCCTGTGCTCTTTTTTTCAAAAATGGTAGGTGGACAAACTTGTATATTGGTCCCTTTAAGTTGAGGAATGTAATAGAATTGAGCCAAAGTTGCAACTAAAACTGTAATCTCAAAAGAGTTTTATAATTTAAATGATAAATTATATGTCATAAAAATAACTTTTAACTAAAAGACCAATAAATAAAACATAAAGACTGAACAATGAATAGAAACAAAGAAAACCTTCGCTCACCAAGATACTTGGGATTGGCATTATTCTCAGTGGACAGGATGACCAGTGAGGACAGACTCTCATCCACCCCATGCTCAATCACTCAGATGTGTGCAGATGCTAGAACTTCAATAAATTCTGTTTCACTGCTCTTCACCCATACAGACATGGTTAACAACATCCCGAGCGTTATCTTTCTGTTCGGAAATTTGTTCTTGAAACTTGACATTACCTGCTATTTGAGCAGTAATACGTTCATGGGAAGTAGACATTGAAGATAAGAACATAAGAAATAGGAGCAGGAGTAGGCCATCTAGCCCTTCGAGCCTGCCCCGCCATTCAATAAGATGAATCTCTCCATAAATCATAATACTCGATCCACTTGACCGTGGAGCCTTAACAGTTATCCATTCACAAGGCCGGCCCATCAAAACGATTCCATTTAAATGATGCTGTGTTTTCATCATGCTCCTCCTGGAATACATTACTCCACATTTACTTTCTGTCTGGTATGTGTCTGACTATTCCACCAGTCCATCTTCCTCAAATATGTAATTATCCTCCTCACTATTTACTTCATTGCCCAGTATTCCATCATCGACAAACGTGGAAATTGTACCCTCTAGATCCAAGTCCATGTCCATTATGTGAAACACAAAGGTTCCTTTGAATTGCATTGTTTCTTTTGTCGATTTGTCTCTGTTCTGAATAAAATATCACCCTCCTCCTCACTCAGATTTATCAACAAGTTCCACACCATCTTGTTCAAATAGTCCACAGTTGAGAAAATGCAGGATCGAGGTTCTGTCATTGATTCAACTGTTCCTGTGAAGACAAAAACAGCTGGTGAAAGCAGGAATTTAAACTCTCACAGATCACTGACACATTGATCAAGTACTATGTTTAAAAAACAGCTAGTTTCACTGCTGAAAATGTACAGAGGCAGAGTTCTGTTAGCAGGACATGGGATTAATATCACGATCCACACAGCCACATCCAACATCAGCTAACTGAGAATTGTGCTTAATTTCAGACAGGCCCTCTTGCTGCTCAAATTCAAAATGTACAAACATTCAAAAGCGGTTTTATTCTGCCTCAGAGAGTGTCAGAGTGTGTTTATTTCTTTTGTGTAATTTGAATGCTGTTGAATCTGACAATAGTTTTAATTTATTCCTTGGGATTGGTATTCACTGAGGCCTGAATCAAATCAATCAAATTAATTTCATAATGGTCGCTGTTATCACCCGGTCATACCCCCTCCTCAACACATACCCCACTACACTTCCTATCCCACAGACTCCATTCCTTTCTCCCATCAACTTCACCACTCTTACCACTGCCCCTCCTTCATACCCTACACTTCTTCTCCTTCACACGTTATCGCTCCTCCTTAATCTCTATTCCCTCCTCCTGAACCCCTTCTCCCCGTCCTCAACCCCATCAACCTTCTCCCCTCCTAAACCCACTCTCCAGCCTCCTCCTGAACAATCCTTCCACTGCTTCTCAAGTGGCACAACCCTCCCCTGCTCCTCCTCAAAACCTGCTTAACTCTGATTATCCCCCCTCTTCCTCATCTCCTCACCCTCATCATCCTCCTTCAGCTATCTACCCCCATTATCGCCTTTCACCTCCATTACAACCCCATCTCCTTACCTCCATCATCCCCCACCTCCTTTCCTCCCCACCAATATCCCCAAACAATACGAGTTTAGCTCCCATGAATTTTATTGGACTCCCCACTGGAACGTGACATTCTGGCCTCCTTCTGCACTTTAGGGATTGTATTACTTTTCAACCCTCACCGAAGAGGAAGCCCCTCTCACCTGTGCCTGTTAACAGGTGGACAATTCCTCCTCCCAATCTGATCTTCCAGTAGCCTCTCTTGCTCGGTGTGGCTGTGCTGTGATCGGACACTTGCTGCCAACAACAGGGGGCCCACACTCTGAGTGACAGATGATGCAACCAACCAGCTTTCGAACTTACCGGAAGCTCAGCCTCCGGTGCATGACGGGCAGGCACTTTAACCAATCAACGTCCAGAACACCGCCTCGCCCCGGAGGCAGGAACCGCGCGCTCAGATTGACAGGAAGTCCAACCAATTCTCTTCCAGGATATTCGGAAGCCTGCCTACTGCTTCTGATTGGCGGATTTGCCAGCCAATCGGCTTCCCTAGTCACCAGGGACACACCCTCTCTATCTAAGTGACAGGCTCTCTGACCAATCCGATGCCCCTCCCCGGAAACCTGCCGCCCTCGACAAGGTGAGAAGCCTCACAACACCAGGTTGAAGTCCAACCGGTTTATTATTAGCAAACGCCATTAACTGTCGGAACTGCTTGTTCCTTCCACCCACCTGACGAAGGAATAGGCAGTTCCGAAAGCTAGTGGCGTTTGGTATAAATAAACCTGTTGGACTTTAACCTGCTGTTGTGAGACTTCTTACTGTGTTCACCCCAGTCCAAAGCTGGCATTTCCACATCATATCTCGACAAGCACCAACAACATGTTGAGTTTCGGCTTCTTGGATTTAATGATGAACTGTGGAATCTTTGAGAAAAACTGTTTCTATTCCAGTGGTTCTCAGATCGTTTTGTTTGGAAAATCATTTTACAAATGTAATGTTAAAATGGGTGTTAAATATAATTCAATATAATAACAGGAAATGGTTCCATTTACAAAGAACATTAAAGATGTTAGTAAAACAAGTAATTACATACTAGTGATTAAAAGATTATTTCGCTGATGTGGACAATGATGAGACAGGTCAGACAAACCAGAAATTAACAATAACTGTGACTCCACTAACATATTAGTGCAGCAACTGAACTGCTTTTCATTTGGTTAAACATTAATGTCCTATAAATTCGATTAGTTCACACATCGTGATCAATACAGACAGATTTTCAAATCCATATTCATAGCAGCATCACATCATTTACAATCTGAATTGATTTATCATTGTCACATGAATTAACATATAGTGAAAAGTATTGTTTCTTGCGCGATATACAGACAAAACATGCCGTTCATAGAGACGGAAACGAGAGTGCAGAATGTACTGTTACATTTATAGCTAGGGAGCAGAGAAAGATCAACTTAATGCAAGGTAAGTTCATTCAGAAGTCTGACAGCAGCAGGGAAGAAGCTGTTCTTGAGCCAGTTGGTACGGGACCTCAGACTTTTGTACCTTTTTCCTGTCGGAAGAAGGTGGAAGAGAGAATATCGGGAGTGCGTAGGCTCCTTAATTATGCTGGCTGTTTTGCCGAGGCAGCAGGAAGTGTAGTCAGAGTCAATGGATGGGAGGCTGTTTTGTGATGGACTGGCTGCATTGAAACGACACCTTCAACTGTCTCAAGACAGCTTGCTACTTTAATGTAAAATAAAACCTCCCGTAAACACAGAAGTTTTCTTCCTTCCAGTTTCATTACAAATATCCCCTCGATCATGGCATTCTGGGCAATATTTATAGAGCTGTGCAAACCCATTGCAGTTCATCGTTGTTATTGAATCATTAAGGGAACACTATTGAACCATGCTGAGAGTTTGAACTCAGTTAGGCAGACAGCTTTATCTCAATTACTAGAAACAAACCAACTGGAGATTAATATAAATAGAAAATGACGGAAATACTTAACAGACCAGGCAGCACAATAATGGCACTTGTTCACTGCTTGAACCCAAAATGGAGATGGCCGAGTATCACAACAACAGCTGCTCTCCCACCTTCCCCACCATTTCCCCACCCCCCGCACCCCCGCTTCCACCTACGCAAAATAAATGTCCAGCTCAACGCTGAAAACTATGACAGCCAAAATGTTCATCATTGTGAAGAAGGGAAAGAATTCTGGAAGATTGGGGTGGAAATCCTGACAGCTGCTCTTGCAGATCTAGCATTAACTCCTGGGAATTGAGTCAAAGCGGGGAGCTTGTTATTGTTTTACAACTTTTCTTCCCCTCTTCTTTGTGTTTTTCTCCTTGTTTCCCGAAATATAAACTATTTTATTGAAAGCATCCCTGGAGATCTCTGCCCTGATTCCTCTCAAACATGGTGATGCCCCACCACCTTCTGCCTTTGGAGAGACACTGCAGGCAGGAAGGCCACTGGGTTCCTGCAGTTCACAGCTCTATCCGGAAAGCTCCTCCCAAAATTAAACTTCTATTTGTTCCTTCTCTCCCGCTCCTTCTTTCCCCCAGCCCTACAGAAGTCATTGCTGATCTTTCAGTTCCCAGGGTTTATACCAGGAATGTTAACCTGGTTTCTCTCTCCACCTGTGACTGAGACCCACACTCATCATCTTACATGGATAGAGGATTGGTTGAATGGCAGGGGAGGGTTGCAACAGACCCCCATAGATGCTAAAAGTCGCCCTCGTAAAGTAGGATATGACGTTTGACTCATCGATCGACAGTTCTGACACGCCACTGCGAAAAACCGCACCGACGTCCTCAGAAGACAAACATGGGACATGGCGGACAGAGTATCCTTCATTGACCAGTACTTCTCCGATGCGGAGAACATAAGAACATAAGAAATAGGAGCAGGAGTAGGCCATCTAGCCCTTCGAGCCTGCCCCGCCATTCAATAAGATCATGGCTGATCTGTCGTGGCTCAGTTCCACATTCCCGCCCTCTCCCCATAACCCTTAATCCCCTCGCTTATCAAAAACCCATCAATCCGCATCTTAAAAATATTTAGCGAGGTAGCCTCCACCACCTCAACGGGCAGAGAATTCCAGAGATTCACCACCCTTTGAGTGAAGAAGTTCCTCCTCAACTCCGTTCTAAACCACCCCACCATTATCTTGAGGCTGTGCCCCCTAGTCCTACTGTCCTTTCTGAGCGGGAAGAGTCTCTCCACCTCTATCCTATCCATCCCATTCATCATCTTATATGTCTCAATGAGATCTCCCCTCGTTCTTCTAAACTCTAACAAGTAACGACATCTTCTTTGGTGCCTTCAACATGTCATAGATGAAGATGTACATCTCGCCAAGGCCATCCCCACACCTCCACTTCTTGTCATCAAACAACTGCACAACCTCAAAGACACCAATGTCCAAGGCAGAATACCCCAGCCTTCAGGAGAACAGTGACCAGAACACCACAGAACTTTGCCACAGTAGCCCGTGCAAGATGTGCAGGATGATTGACATGGATGTCATCATCTCACGTGAGAACACCATCCACCCGGTACACGATACATACTCTTGCCATTTCTTCGCCCACTCTCCGAACCTGTCCAAGTCCTTCTTCAGCCACCCCCCACCACGCTTCCTGAATATTATCAGTCCCTCTGCACATCTTTGTATTATCTGCAAACTTCGCAACAGTGCCTTCAGTTCCTTCCTACAAATCGTTAATGTATATGGTGAAAAGTTGTGGATCCAGCATTGACCCCTGAGGTACAACACTAATTACCAGCTGCCAACTTTGCTGACCTGATATACTGCAAGGAAGGGTGTCCCAAGGCATGGTTCATTGGGGAGACCATGCAGACGCTTTGACAACGGATGAATGAACACCACTCGACAATCACCAGGCAGAAGCATTCTCTTCCTGTCAGGGGCAGCAGTCATGGGCATTCAGCCTCTGATCTTCGGGTAAGCATTCTCCAAGGTGGCCTTCGTGACACTCGACAATGCAGAATCGCCGAGCAAAAACTGATAGCTAAATTCCACACAGATGTGGATGACTTCTACAGGGATTTTGTGTTCATGTCACACTATCTGTAACCCCCACGACTTGCCTAGGCTTGCAAAATCTCACTAACTGTCCTGGCTGGAGACAATTTACACATCTCTTTAACTTGTGCTTAACCCTCTCTCCACTCACATTGTCTGTACCTTGAAGACTTGATGACCTGTAAAGACTCGCATTCCAACCATGATCTTGTAAACTGAGTCTGTATCTATGTATGCCCTGTTTGTGAACACAACTCTTCACTCACCGAAGGAAGGAGCAACACTCTGAAAGCTTGTGCTACCAAATAAACCTGTTGGACTTTAACCTGGTGTTTGAGATTTCTTACTGACTGGCAGAAGGCAGAGAGTGTGGATAAAGGGGTCTTTCTCAGGATGGCAGCCAGTAACTATGGTGTGCCTCAGGGCTCAATGCTGGAACCACAACTTTTCACAATATACATTAACGATTTGTAGGAAGGAACTGAAGGCACTGTTGCTAAGTTTGGAGATGATACAAAGATATGCAGAGGGATAGGTAATATTGAGGAAGCAGGGGGGAGGGGGGCGCTGCAGAAGGACTTGATCAGGTTTGGAGAGTGGGCAAAGAAGTGGCAGATGGAATACAATGTGGAAAAGTGTGAGGTTATGCACTTTGGAAGGAAGAATTGAGGCACAGACTATTTTCTAAATGGGAAAATGCTTAGGAAATCAGATATACAAAGGGATTTGGAAGTCATTGTTGACGATTCTCTTCAGGTTAATGTGCAGATTCAGTCGGCAGTTCGGAAGGCAAATGCAATGTTAGCATTCATGTCGAGAGGACGAGAATACAAGTGCAGGGATGTACTCCTCAGATTGTATAAGGCTCTGGTCAAACTCCATTTGGAGTTTTGTGAGCAGTTTTGGACCCCATATCTAAGGAAGGATGTTCTGACCTTGCAAAGGGTCCAGAGGAGGTTCACAAGAATGATCCCTGGAATGAAGAGGTTGTCATATGAGGAACTGTTGAGGACGCTGGGTCTGTACTCGTTGGAGCTTAGGAGGGTGAGGGGGCATCTCATTGAAACTTACAGGATACTGCGAGGCCTGGATAGAGTGTACATGGAGAGGATGTTTCCACTTGTAGGAAAAACTAGAAACAGAGGGAACAACCTCAGGCTGAAGGGAAGATCCTTTAAAACGGAGATGAGGAGGACTTCTTTCAGCCAGAAAGTGGTGAATCTGAGGAACTCTTTGCCGCAGAAAGCTGTAGAGGGCAGGTCATTTTGTGTCTTTAAGTCAGAGATAGATAGGTTCTTGATTGATAAGGGGATCGGGGTTATGGGGAAAAGGCAGGAGAATGGGGATGAGAAAAACATCAGCCATGATCGAATGGTGGAACAGGTTTCAAGTGGCCTAATTCTGCTCCTATATCTGATGGTCTGACAGCTGGCAGGGCGCAGAGAGGCGATGTGAAGTTATGGGATGGGTTTGTTAATGATCTTTAATCCAGCAGATTGTCAGTGGTGCAGGGTTTTCCCCATTGTCATTCCATCCCGGACTGTAAAAGGGAAAGATTCGCTCTGTGAAAGTGTGGGTAAAAGTGTGGAAATGGGACATGTTATCTGCATTGTAAAATGACACGTGTCCACACTCATAGTCCAGGTAAATTCCGATCTTCTGGGATTTCACTCTTGGGGTGAAGGAGGTGCATGATGGGGAACTAAGGGCAAAACAACTGCTTCTGGGATTCAGCCCCACAGCCCAGTACCCAAACTCAGGGCTCAGGTCGAAAAAGCCACCAAGTCTTTTGCCCCACTTCCACCTCCCAGTCATAGCGAGGGGGATTGAATATAAAAGTAGGGAGGACTTGCTGCAGCTGTATAGCGCATTGGTGAGGCCGCAGCTGGAGTACTGTCTGCAGTTTTGGGCGCCGCACCTGCGCAAAGATATTTTGGCCTTGGAGGGAGTGCAGAGGAGGTTTACTAGGCTGATACCGGAGTTGAGGGGGTTGAGCTATGAGGAAAGGCTGAATAAACTAGGCTTGTACTCGTTAGAGTTTAGAAGAATGAGGGGAGATCTCATTGAGACGTATAAGATGATGAATGGGATGGATAGCATAGAGGTGGAGAGACTCTTCCCGCTCAAAAAAGACAGTAGGACGAGGGGGCACAGCCTCAAGATAAAGAGGGGGGGGGGGGGCGTTTTAGAACGGAGTTGAGGAGGAACTTCTTCACTCAAAGGGTGGTGAATCTCTGGAATTCTCTGCCCGTTGAAGTGGTGGAGGCTGCCTCGCTAAATATTTTCAAGAAGCGGGTTGATGGGTTTTTGATAAGAGAGGGGATTAAGGGTTATGGGGAGAGGGCCGGAAAGTGGAACTGAGCCACGACAGATCAGCCATGATCTTGTTGAATGGCGGGGCAGGCTCGAAGGGCCAGATGGCCTACTCCTGCTCCTATTTCTTATGTTCTTATGTTCTTAATGTCTCCCTGATGTGAATCCCTCTGATCCCAGAGCGAAGGGCCAGGACTGAAACCTCTCCGGAGTGTCAGGGGGCGGCTAGCATTTCTCTCCAAATCTCACACTGGTCCGGTCCTCAGGCAGGATGAGGCGGGGTTGGGCTGTGTTTGGATCCAGAGTCAGAGAGGCTGGAGCTGGGGGAAAGTTAAAATAACACAGTCAGTGATTTAGTCAGATGAAGAGAGGAGAGTGTGAGAAGAGGGGTAGAATCCCACAGGGAGAAACAGATGGAGTGAGGAGAAGAGAGCACAGTGAGGTAAAGAAGTGAAGGGAGAGGACAATAAGGTGTATGGGAGATATGAGCCTCAAGGAAAGAAATGAGATAGGAAGCAAATCCAGGAGGTGAGAGAGAGGGGAGAGGAGAGAGATGAAAGCTGTGAATGAGGTTGAGAAGAGAGAAAACGGAGCAAAGAGGGGGGAATAGAGAAGTGGAGAGAGCTGGAGTCAAGAGATGGAGAGTGGGATTGGAGAGAGATCGGGTGTCTGGAGGGCGTGGAAGCAGAAGAGAGTGAGAGAGAGAGCAGTGTGACAAGGAAATCAGGAGGGTGGATAAAAAAGAGAGGGGAGGACAGAGAGAGCGGGAAGGTGGGAGGAAGTGTCTTGGAAGCTCTCTAACAATGAGATTAGGGGAGTAGAGAATGCAGGATTCAGGGAGAAAGACACAGTGTGAGTGAGAGAGTGAGCATGAGGGTGAATGTAAAAGTAGAAGAGTGTAAGAAAGATGGAGGGGTGTTAGCAAAAACAGGAGGATGGGAAAAAGAATGAGTGCATGAGAGAGAGTGGGAGAGGGGAGGGAATGTGCAAGACTGGAGTGAGAGATGGGGGAGAATGTGCAAGACGGGAGTGGGAGAGGGGGAAGAACTTGGGAGAGGGGGGTGAATGATCAAGCTGACGTGGGGAAAGAAAGCAGAGCAGGAGAGAAATTGCAGGAAAGAGAAAGGAGAGAGGGGCAGAAGGGGAGTGCTCGGGGAGAGATAAAGCAGAATGATGAGGGAAGGGAGAAGGAGAGGAAGTGGAGAGAGTATGTGCTGGCAGAATCGAGAATGGAAGGGGCTAAGAGGCCAGTACAGTCAAGGGTCCTCCGTAGCAAGCAGTGAGAGATGTCTGTGTTACCTGCGCTGTGCAAGGGTTTGAGATATGTGCTCTGGGCTGGAGAGGAACATGGACTGGGCGGGGGAGCGTCCAGTGGCCGAGGTCCATGTAGGTGCCAATGATGTAGGCAGAACGAGGAAGGAGTTTCTGCATAGACTGGGCTAGGCACCAAATTAATGCACAAACCTCAATGGTAATCATTTCTGAATTATTGCCCGAGTCATGTGCAAATATGCATGGAGCAATAAAAATTGGAGAAATGAATGCATGGCTCAAAGACGGGAGTGGGAAAAGTGCATTCCGGTTCATGAGCACTGACATCAGTACTGGGGAATCTGTACCATTGGGACAGCCTGCACCTGAACTGTGCTGGGGATAATCTTCCAGCAGGCACTTAACTAGGAAAGTAGAGAGTTTCAAGTTAGGTGTTTGGGCGAGGCATCAAATTTGGAATGATGTGATTTACCAAAGTGAAGAGACAAGGCAAGGGAAAAAGGTACTAATATTGGAAATGGTAAACAGAGCATGACAGGAAGGGACAAAGAATACTAGTCTAAGAGTAAACCAGTGGATGGTACTGAGAGAGTGGAAAAGGAGTGTGGTAGAGGTAAAGGAGATGGGTTAGTCAGGATTGAGTTTCATATCAATTGCAGCGAGGGGGTGCAGATCGTGCAGGGGGAGAGACTCGGTGAAGTAAAAAAACAGATATGTTAGAAGCACCATTGTCGAAGGTGGCATCATCAAAAGAGATATTACATAGATGGAGAAGCTGGGAGAATAGGATTGGGTTCTTACAGGGAGCCGGGTGTGAGGAGCTGTCGTCAAAGTAATTGTGGTAATCAGTGGGTTTATAATGAACATGGTGGTCAGCCTATCACCAGAAATGGAGACAGAAGTCAAGGAAGGGAAATGAAGTGTTGGAGATGGATCCTGTGAAAGCGAGAGAGAGGTGAAAATTGGAAGCAAAGCCGACTTTTTTCCCTGTTCCAGATGAAAGTACAAAGTGGCACTGATACTGTCATTGATGCAATAGAAAAAGGAGTTGCAGAGTGTTCCAGAGTAGAATGGAACCAGGAGCCTTCCACACACCCCACAAAAAGATAAACACAACTGGGGCCCTTACTGGTCCTCATAGCCACACCTTTTAGTTGCAGGAAACGAAATAAATTAAAGGAGAAATTGTTGTGACAAGTTGAGTCTGGTGGAGGAGAGTGGTGAATGGGAATTGTTCACGTCCCTGCTCAAGGAAGCAGTGCGAGACCTCAACCCCTCCTGGTGAGGGATAGAGGTGGAGAGGCATTGGAGAGTTGATGCACTGGCCGGTTCCTCCCAGCCATCTCTACAACACAAGTCTCTGTGTTCAGTGGATATCTCCCAGAGACAATGGCCCTGAAAATAACATCAACTGATGTTGTTTGGAAGGACTTGGAATCTCATCTTTCCCCCAGTATTCGGAGGGATTTCTATGCGCAGAGTGGGGTGAGAATGTGGAACTCACTGTCACATGGAATGGTTGAAATAGAGAGAGTTGATACATTGACAGGGAGGCTTGAATTACAAGATCATCACAGCATGTTTATGGACCTTGTTTTCTGTCTGTTTGGGCAAACAAGGCTTATTTTCTGAAATATAAATAAAATACAGACACATTTAAACACTGGTCCAGGGGCTTTTTTAATATGGATTCATATCTCAAACTGTGCCGACCCTCTCATTCATTGAGAAAGAGGAAAAATATCATAGGGATGGGGGTAACACTGTGGGACTAACCAATGTAAAGTGGGAGAGGGTGAAATCTCATCCAACTGGGAGTCTAAAAGCAAAATACTGCAGATGCTGGAACCTGAAACAAAAACAGAAAATGCTGGAAAATCTCAGCCGGTCTGGTAGGCTCAGTGGAGAGAGGAAATAGGGTTAAGAAGAAGTGACACGGACTCGAAACATGAACTCCGTTTCTCTCTCCACACAGGCTGCCAGAACTGCTGAGCATTTCCAGCATTGTCTAACGGAAGTGATCTTAAAGCGCCCCCCGCTTCTGGAAGAACACTTGTGCCTGTCCAGCAATGTAGGAAACACAAACTGGGAGAACTCACAGGCTATGACATTTTGGCATATGTCCCGCATCGGATTGAGTGATAAGCAGATATTTTAATTAGACTGTAACGGAGAGAGTGAAGGAGGAGGGGAGCGAGTTGCAACATTGACTAAAAATAAATGCATTTTTAATTGCAGAGATATTCTCCGTGATTCTATTCTGTAAAATGCTCCATCTCTGCCACAATCTCTAATACTCAGATATATTTTCATTTTTACTCCCCGGGCGTCAAGCAGAGACTGTGTGGGAAGCTGGAACGAAAGTCTGGCGCGTGATCCGTGCACTCCTTATTCATCCCAGCGGAATTCAATCACATTCCCCTTCATGGAAAGACAGTCTGGGAAGTTTCTATCATCGGCAGCAATCTTCCCGCCGGCAGAGACCCTCCTGTATTTTGGAAACTGCTCTCACCCATTATCAGCATTGAGAACTTCTGTCATCAACTTTAACATTGGAGTGAGGTGTTTCAGCACTGAAAACATCAATCACATTTTCACTTCAAAATCTGATTTTCCCAATGTTGTCCCACGATATTCTGTGGATATCGGAAAAATCTGGACTTTCCAGAGTGTCAGCCGATTTCTGTCAAAGGCTGTAAATGGAATTGAGAAACAGATCGGTCATGTACTCATTGAAATGCGGAAAGGATTCCAGGATCTGAATGGTTCACTCCTGTTGCTCTCTTTTCACTTCCAGCTCAGTCAGTCCGGTGGAGATGTTGAACCGAGGTTGCGTCTGTCTCAAGTGGATGTTTCAGATCCCTCAGTAAAGAGGATCAGGGGAATTCCCCCAGTGTCCTGGACAATTTTCCTCACTGAAACAGCAACAGCAAAAAGAGGCTAATTCATCTCATTTATTCTGCTCATGTGTCATACCATGTATTTCCTTACACAACGGCTGTTCCTGTTCTTGTGAGTAATTCATTGCAATCAGTTTCTGGGATGGGTTGAGACTCTGTGTGAACTCATTCATTGTTACAAAGCGCACCGCTGCCACCTGCTGACGGAATCACAGTGTTGCAGGGAAGAATTCCCCATTCAAAACGGCCCAAGAAGTGGGGACTCTCTTTGAAGATTCACAGTTACGATCGGCCGAATGGACTCTGCTGGGTCATATTATGACTCTTATGTGTTCCTCCTGTTCTTAGATTTTATCACATCTGCATTCTGACAATTGATTTCACTCAATGCCATTGTCTGATGATGCATTCCGCAGCCATCATTGAGAAAACTTAGGGCGAGAATGCTCGTCATATCCTCAATTGGGTGGGAAATATACACACATAAGGATTTTCCAGTAGTGTTTAAGTTTGATTTATGTTGCGGTATTTATATGACTCTTAATCGATCTATAAAACTGAAGAGGATTATAAACAGGTGATCGTTGGACGGTAATGGTGCAGAGTAAATGATTGGTGAACTCACGAAGTGAACAGGATCGCTGTCAGCCTTGGTATCAAAACCCAGACTTGGACAAATCCGCTCCAATCTGCTGCATTCACACTGCGGAAAAAACCTCTCACCGCACCTCTTTAGACTGGGGCACGGAGGCTGAAAACAATCCCCTGTGAAAGCCATGAATCCAACTTCAGTGTATCCTTCAGTGTATATTTCACTCTCCTCTTTACTGAGTTTAGTGTGAACTCCTGTCTTGTTTCTATTCCTAACGGATTGCAGTGGAAGAGTAAAAACAAATGTGGTTGCTGTTTTCTTAGGACGTTGTGAGTTCACAACTGGTGGAATGTGCACACTTCTTGTTTCTTTATCGAAGGAGTGATTTACTGACCTCAGACGGAGAACAGACAGGATTGCCTAGATTGATTTCTGGGCCGGCTGTGGTGTGAGGAATGAGTGAATAGACTGGGTAAATATTCTGTAGAGTCGAGAAGAACGAGAAGCAATCTTATTGAAACATATACAATTCTTACGAAGATTGATAGGATGTCACTGACACGAAGGAGAGGGGTTCGTAATCGTGCGGTCTCTTGGAGGGAGCTGAGGATCAGTTGCAGGAAATATCTATTACGAGGGAGGAAGTGCTAGGGCTTTTAGGTAGCGTAAGGACAGATAAAGCTCCGGGGCCTGATGGTATTTATCCCAGGCTGCTTAGGGGGGTGAAAGATGAAATTGCTGGGCCTCTGGTGCAAATCTTTGTCTCTTCTTTGGACACAGGTGAGGTCCCAGAGGACTGGAGGGTAGCAAATGTGGTACCGCTGTTCAAAAAAGGTAGTAGGGATAACCCTGGAAATTATAGACCTGTGAGTTTGACATCGGTGGTAGGGAAATTAATGGAAAAAATACTTAGGGGTAGGATGTATGAGCATTTGGAGCGTTGCGATCTGATTAGGGATACGCAACATGGCTTTGTTAGAAGGAGGTCTTGCCTTACGAATCTTGTGGAATTCTTTGAGGAGGTGACAAAAACGGTTGACGATGGGAGAGCCGTTGATGTCATCTATATGGATTTCAGTAAGGCGTTTGACAAAGTCCCTCATGGTAGGCTGGTAGAAAAGGTTAAGGCGCATGGGATACAAGGTCAGGTAGCTAGGTGGACTGAGAACTGGCTGGGTAATAGGAGACAGAGGGTAGTTGTGGAGGGGACCTTGTCGGGCTGGAGGCCAGTGACCAGTGGTGTGCCGCACCACTACTCCTCTTTGTAGTATACATAAATGACTTGGAAGAGAGCGTAGGTGGTGTGATCAGCAAGTTTGCTGATGACACTAAGATGGCAGGGTTGGCGGGTACTGAAGTGGATTGTCAGGTGATACAACAGGATATAGATAGGTTGGTGCATTGGGCAGATAGGTGGCAGATGGAATTTAATCCTGACAAATGCGAGGTGATGCATTTTGGAAGGAATAAT
This sequence comes from Carcharhinus amblyrhynchos, assembly GCF_965287045.1. Classification (NCBI taxonomy): domain Eukaryota; kingdom Metazoa; phylum Chordata; class Chondrichthyes; order Carcharhiniformes; family Carcharhinidae; genus Carcharhinus; species Carcharhinus amblyrhynchos. The sequence continues at coordinate 6,036,996 of NW_027649781.1, read as the reverse complement.
GCAGAGAGGAGCTATGTGATAAAAGGCAGACAGATTAGGAGTATAGAAATACAGAGGGACCTGGGAGTGCAGGTTCACAAGCCCATGAAGGTTGCGTCACAAGTGGAGAAGGTTGTTAGGAAGGCTTATGGAATGTTAGTCTTTATAGGAAGGGGTATAGAATATAAAAGCTGCCGTCTAATGCTTCAGTTGTATAGAACGTTGGTTACACCGCATTTGGAGTACTGCGTTCAGTTCTGGTCACCTTACTACCGGAAGGATGTGGAGTCTCTGGAAAGGGTGCAGAAGAGGTTTACCAGGATGTTGCCTGGCATGGAGGGGCTGGGTGAACTCACAACGTCCTAAGAAAACAGCAACCACATTTGTTTTTACTCTTCCACTGCAATCCGTTAGGAATAGAAACAAGACAGGAGTTCACACTAAACTCAGTAAAGAGGAGAGTGAAATATACACTGAAGGATACACTGAAGTTGGATTCATGGCTTTCACAGGGGATTGTTTTCAGCCTCCGTGCCCCAGTCTAAAGAGGTGCGGTGAGAGGTTTTTTCCGCAGTGTGAATGCAGCAGATTGGAGCGGATTTGTCCAAGTCTGGGTTTTGATACCAAGGCTGACAGCGATCCTGTTCACTTCGTGAGTTCACCAATCATTTACTCTGCACCATTACCGTCCAACGATCACCTGTTTATAATCCTCTTCAGTTTTATAGATCGATTAAGAGTCATATAAATACCGCAACATAAATCAAACTTAAACACTACTGGAAAATCCTTACGTTTGTATATTTCCCACCCAACTGAGGATATGACGAGCATTCTCGCCCTAAGTTTTCTCAATGATGGCTGCGGAATGCATCATCAGACAATGGCATTGAGTGAAATCAATTGTCAGAATGCAGATGTGATACAATCTAAGAACAGGAGGAACACACAAGAATCATAATATGACCCAGCAGAGTCCATTCGGCCGATCGTAACTGTGAATCTTCAAAGAGAGTCCCCACTTCTTGGGCGGTTTTGAATGGGGAATTCTTCCCTGCAACACTGTGATTCCGTCAACAGGTTGAGAAACTGGGACTATTCTCCTTGGAAAGACGGAGATTGAGGGGGGACATGATAGAGGTATATAAGATACTGAAGGGAATAGATAGAGTCAATAGTGAGAGACTGCTCCCTAGACTGGGTACAAATACGAGAGGTCATGATTTAAGGGTGAAGGGGGAGAGGTATAATTTGGATGTGAGAGGAAGGTTCTTTACGCAGAGAGTTGTGGGGGTATGGAACGCGCTACCGAGTAGGGTGGTGGAGGCAGGAACGTTGGACTCGTTTAAGGTTCAGTTAGATAGACACATGAGTGAAACGAGGATGGAGGGTTATGGTAGGGGCTATTAAATAAGGTTAGAACCTCGGGAGACACCGGAAAAGCAGACTTGTAAGATTAACTTTTTATTCCGCAGGTGGAGGTCCACCTCGTGTCAAACGAGGGGCATGCACACGGTGGGTCGTGCGTGGGCTGCTCTTGGAGGTTCCGGGAGTGGCCTAGTACTTCGTGTCGGTGTGTGTGCTTGATCCTGGACCGGTAGACGGGCGCCGCAACAGCTCGGTGACTATCACTGCTAGCTGTGCAGATACATGGATTTGGGCCTGTGTCTGTGGGAGTTCAGTCTGTGTGCATTCTCCCTGTGGATGCGTGGGTTTCCTCCGGGCGCTCCGGTTTCCTCCCACACCCAAAAGATGCGCTCTTAGGCTGATTGGTTTTACCAAATTGACACTATTCTCCCCCGAATCTGGCTAAGTTAGGGGTTCCATTCGTAGACACGCAGGGTAGAATAGGTGTAGGGTGATGCGGCGGCGCGGGCTCGTTGGGCCGAAGGGCCTGTTTCCCGTGCTGGGCTGTTCTTTGTTGTTGTTGTAAGTCAGAATGAGCCGAAGTGGTGACGCTATCATAGAATCCCCACAGTGCAGAAGGAGGCCATTCAGCCCATTGAGTCTGCACCAACTCTCCGACAGTGATTCCCACCCAGGCCCACCCTGCCCGATGCCGCTACGGTAACATTGCAGAGCGACTGGCTCTGGGAGTCATTCATATTGAATGTAGAGCATGTAGATTGGAGAGGATCTTATAGGTGGTGATGTGCTCGTCTATCTGCTGTAGGTGGGAGAGGTGATGGATTTGGAATGTGCTGTGGAAGGGGGCCTGGTGAGTTGGTGAATTATATCTTTATATTGCTGTTTGTTCTTCTGTCCATTTCACTTCTCCCCATAATATCAGGAAGATCTTCATCTTCTCCTCCAGTTTCATTGTCAGGCGCGCTTTGAGCTTCCTAACCAGGGGAGTCTGCTCACCAGGATCATCATAAAACAACAGTTTGGACTGGCTGGAATGAGGGGGGTGAGCAATGCTGTTCCTGCTTCCACAGATACTTGTCCCGGCACCGGTTGCAAATCCCCGAAATACCGGAAAACTCAGCAATAATAACTGTAACTTGCACTTACATAGCACCTTTCACGTTGTAAACTTCAAAAGATTCTTCGCGTGTGGATTATGGGCCAAAGTTAATATAGTGAAATGGTTCAGGTGAGCAAACTCTTGGTCAAAGAGGAAGGATTTAGAGAATGTTATTAAAGGAAACACAGAATGGTTGGGGGTGGGGAGAAATGGGGTGAGGAGGGGCGAGATAATCCCAGAGTTTAAAATCTGGCCACGTGAACATAGAGCCGCCAGTGATGAAGCGACAAAAATCAGAGTTTACACAAGAGATCAGAATTCGAATGGCACAGATATGGTGAGATTTGTAAAGCTGCAGATATTTACAGAGATATGGAGGAATGAGGTCATGGAGAGATTGATAAACAAAGCCGACAATATTATAATCTAGCCGTGGAGTGCATTCTGGAGTGATGTGTGAACAAGTCTTGCTGCGAGTTAGGATACATGAAGAAGAATTTTGAACAAGTCCACTCACATTAGAATGTGTCCAGAAAATCGATGTAATTCCAAGAGATCAATATTTGTATTGTTTAATATTAGGAATCAGGTATAGTTATAAGTGGGTTAATGTAGTGTCGCCATGTGAGGCAGGATACAATTATTGTTGGACCAATGATCGACAATGGTGTTTGTATGTGTGGAGGCTTGGTTTTTGCTCAAATTTGCTTCTGTTGTGCTTACAGAGGTTACCAAATGAAACGTAAGCAAGCTGATGTGATGAAAGTCGTTATAGACATATAATGTTTAAGGGGAATGTTTTTAATGTCAGTATTTTTCTATGGACAGTTGGTATGTCTGGTGGGAATGCAGCTCAGATGCTGGGAGAGCAGCAGCATAATTACTCATTATAGCCATGTGGTGTTTACTTCAGAGAGAGCTAATTGACTGGGATTTTTGATGAAAGGAATGGCAGGTGGGTTTCGGTACACAGAGTCATGTGATAATGTGCTTCATTGAAGGAGCTTGGTATGTCACAGAGAGAAATAAAAAAACAGCTTTCAACTCTGGCTGGGATTTTGTTTCAAGACAGAGATCTGTAAGATGTTCTCTCCACAACATTTCTAAAAGCTTCAAGGCTGTTTACACTCACTATAGAAAGCATATTTACAGTTGCTAACTGTACTTAAAGTGGTTTTGGAGTCTGTAAAAGAAAGTTGCTTATTTGGAACTGAAGCAGTGATAAGATAGAAGTTAGTGTTGTTTCTTTCCATCTTTAAATATTGTTCAATGAGTTACAGTTAAGCTGCTGCATTTGGTAGAGTTATAATTAAACTGTGTTATTAAATAAAGATTATTTTACTATTAATGATCCCTAATTTGTCACTGGAATTATACCTGGTGTGAATGATCCTATCCTCACATTGATGCAACAATAGAAAAAGTGTTGGGGTTTTGTCTGTCTTCCTAATTTAATTTGGGATACAGGTCCAAGACTCTAAGACTGGAGAAGTAGAACTCATTACTTAGTAACTGGTCCATCTTTAGATAGGAGCGTTTATTGCGTGTGGTTTTAACTGAGTTCATTGGCAGGTGGCTATAGAAGGATAGAGAGCGGGACATCTCTCTCACCATTGCTCGAAGAAAATCCATACCATGGGCAAATGGTAAAGAACACAAATACAGGAAACACAAAGAACATTGGTTAAGGGAACTAGAGAAATGGATTGAAGTTTCTAAGACGTCCGTAGTTAACAGCACTGCCTTGAACGCAGTGGAAGTAAACGTCAGGCCTGGGCAAAGAAGAGTTAATAAGGTTTACTACGAACAAGCAACATGTCTGAAGTAATTGTAAGATTTGGTATCCTTGCTTCCAGTGTGTGAAGCAACAGTACTCTGCTGGGGGCTGATTTTGTGTCAATTTAAGTCAAGGGAAATCTGAAAGGAGAAGTGGGAAACCGTTGTTCAAAAGTGGAGCGGAAGCTTTGTTTGAAAGGATAGATAGAAAACCAGAAATGGATCCTTGATGAAAACAGCTGATGGAAAGCATTGTTTGAAAGAAGATTTTAAAACGTGTTTATATGGGAGTGGAGTTTGGAAACTCATCTTGAGATTGTCATCGAAATTGACGGAAGATGGGCCATATGGTTTCAGAGTGGGCTATTAATGTTGAAGACTGCAGACATTTGCAACAGGTGGTGAGCTGAGGCCACACAGACACAAGCGATGTTAGAACTGGAATTTCCTTGGGTAAGGGAATGAATGTGAGGTCAGAAGTTCACCTCGGTTGCAGAAGAGTTTGGATCAGTATAAGAAATTGTTGGACAGACGATTGGAGTTTTTGGTGGAGATTAAAATCGGATTTGGCCGCCTCATTTTTCAATTGTAGAAATTTCTGCTGAACTAGCACCAGATGTTTGACATATGTTGTGACAATTCAGAGCCACTGGAGAAGTCAGGGAGTTCCTGGTGAGGTAAAGCGGGCTGCTGTCAGCGTCCATGTGTTGGAATCTGATTCTGGATTCTTGGTTTTGTTCTTGAACTTCGGCCCCTCCAACTCCGGATCCGAACTCAGCGCATCCCCGGCTCATCCTGTCTGAGGACAGGACCAGTGTGAGACTCAGAGACAAACCGCAGCCGCTCCCTGACGAGGTTTGATATCTGGCCCCATGATGTAACAGGTTTAAACCAAGTACAGAGGAAGGGAAATGGAGAATAGAACCAAAAGGAAGGTCTGTGATAGGGTGGAAAACGGTAGTGATTAAATGACAAAAGGGATGACGGTGAGAAATAAAAGGGGTTGGAAATGGGGCAAGTGCAATTAGTGTCTGGAGGAAGTATAAATGATGTAGAGATTCTGGCGTTGGACTCGGGTAAATACAGTAAGAAGTCTCAAAACACCAGGTTAAAGTCCAACAGGTTTATTTGGTAGCAAACGCCACTAGCTTTCAGAGTGCTGCTCCTTCGTCAGGTGAGTGGGAGATCATATAAAGACACAAAGTCAATTTACAGAATTACATGGTACCAAATTACAAGACATGGCAGATGTTACGACAACGGATGAATGAACACCGCTCAGCAATCACCAGGCAAGACAGTTCCCTTCCTGTTGGGGAACCTTCAGCCGTCACGGGCATTCGGCCTCTGATCTTTGGGTAAGTGTTCTCCAAGGCGGCCTTCACGACACATGACAACGCAGAGCCTCTGAGCAGAGGCTGATAGCTAAGTTCAGCACACATGAGGACGGCCTCAACCGGGATCTTGGGTTCATGTTCAACCCCCACGACTTGCCTGGATTTGCAAAATCTCACTAACTGTCCTGGCTGGACACAATACATATCTCTTTAACCTGTGCTAATGTTCTCTCCACTCACATTGTCTGGACCTTTAAGACTTGATTACCTGTAAAGACTCGCATTCCAATCATTATTCTGTAAACTGACTTTGTGTCTTTATATGCCCTGTTTGTGAACAGAACTCCCACTCACCTGACCAAGGAGCAGCGCTCCAAAAGCTAGTGGCGTTTGCTCACAAAAAAACATGTTGGACTTTAACCTGGTGTTGTGAGGCTTCTTGCGGAGGTATAAATGAGCAGAGCTGAATCATCACCAACAGCTGCCGTCTGAAAACAAAGCCAATAAAAATGCAAAACAAAACGGAAACTGAGATTTTAATCTGAAATTGATTAACTCAAAGCTGAATTCAGAAGGTGTAAAATGTCCAATGGAAATATCAGAAGCTATTTCTCCAGCTTAAGTTGGGCTTTATTGGAACAGAGCAGGATGCCGAGGGCAGAAAGGTGAGAGAGGAAATGGGGCGGACAATTAAGAACATAAGAAATAGGAGCAGGAGTAGGCCATCTAGCCCTTCGAGCCTGCCCCGCCATTCAATAAGATCATGGCTGATCTGTCGTATCTCAGTTCCACATTCCCGCCCTCTCCCCATAACCCTTAATCCCCTCTCTTATCAAAAACCTATCAACCCGCGTCTTAAAAATATTTAGCAAGGCAGCCTCCACCACTTCAACGGGCAGAGAATTCCAGAGATTCACCACCCTTTGAGTGAAGAAGTTCTTCCTCAACTCCGTTCTAAACCGCACCCCCTTTATCTTGAGGCTGTGCCCTCTGGTCCTACTGTCCTTTCTGAGCGGGAAGAGTCTCTCCACCTCTATCCTATCCATCCCATTCATCATCTTATACGTCTCAATGAGATCTCCCCTCATTCTTCTAAACTCTAACGAGTACAAGCCTAGGTTACTCAGCCTCTCCTCATAGCTCATGATAACAGGCACTGGAAGCTCAGGGTCAAGCTTACGGACAGGACGAAGGTGTTCTGCAAAGATATCACCCAATTTGTGTTTAGTCTCTCCAATGTCGCCAACTTTTGCACCACCGACAACATCACGATTCTGTACAGACAATGCAAACTTGATTTAAATAGTCGCAAGGGCTCGAGAGGCTGGATATCCATCTCTATTCCCCGACTGTTAATTCCGTGTGCTAATCAACACATGTGCTGATCTTTCGGTGAGATGTTGACCAAGGTCTTGTCTGCTTTGAATTATGTTTAAATGCCACGGTAAAGAGAAGCAGGAGAGTTAAAGCTGTGTCCTGACCAAGATTCCTCTCTCAAACAGCGCCGATACAAAGAGGTTAACTAGCAATTCATTTTATTTGTTTTTATCTGCGAGAACTTGCTCTGTGTGAAGTACCTGCTTTATCTTCCAACACTGCTCACAAACAGAGGGGTATCGCGATGTAATGCGGGTGCATAAGTTTCTGGGATGGGTTGAGACTCTGTGTGAACTCAAGTCTTTCATTGTTACAAAGCGCACCGCTGCCACCTGCTGACGGAACCTCGGTGCTGCAGGAACTAATTCGACCATAACAAATAGAAACAGGAGTGGGCTGTTCAGTTCCTTGAGCTTGCTCCGCCTCTCAATAGAATCATAGTTGGCCCGACATTCCTCAGTGTCCACTTTCCCGCCCTTTCCCCATCACCCATGATTACTTTAATGATCAAGAATCTTTCTTAGCCTTAAATATAAGCAACGACTCTGGCCCCACAGCTTTCTGCGGCAAGGAGTATCAAAGACTCACAACACCCAGAGGAAAAAAATCCTCCTCACCTTAGTCTTAAATTAGCACCGCTTTATTCTGAGACAATTCCCTCTGGTCCTGGACTCTCCCTTGAGAGAAAACACCGTCTCAGCATTTACCCTGTTAAGCCCCATTGGAATCCGATGTATTTCAACGAGATTCCCTTTCATTCTTCCAATCTCCAATGAGTTGTTGAGTTCCAGAATAAAGGGTCTGAATTGAAACCATGATGGCTCATTGAATTGTTCAGTGTGACTCCCGCCCTAATTGGAAGTCTACCCGCGCATGCGCAGTGAATGTGATGAGGCCATGGAAAGGGTGTCAAGGTTGGAAGATGATTGAAAATCCAAATGTTTGATACAATTTTTGCCTTGCAACAAGTACTAAAATTCAAGTAATGAAATTGTTTAAAACTGGAAAGACATAGCCAATATAAAGTTATGCTTTGATGATCGCAGATATTCCTCATTTACGTTTTGGACATGTATTAACAAAATCTGGTTAGCATGCTGGTTGAATAGTAAAAGGGATGATTTTGGGATCGGGTACAATCAGTGGGGAGGATATCTCACATTCCACATGTTCACAGACATTTACAGAAAACCCAATTTTAGAAGCTATTGCATTTTCGCTTACTTAACCCTTTTAATTGCCATTATTTCTATGTTAACACCATAGTCTCTCGTAACTCTTTACATTCCTTATTTTGCCCCTCTTCAATGTTACTTCCAAATCGCCCCACAATATTTACCTTAGTCGTCTGTAACCTTCCGGTCTGAACAAGTTTCAAATTTCCCCGGATTCCAAAGCCTACTTGCTACACTGTCTTTACAGCCGACCATCCATCTACCCTACGCCCTTTCCGTACTCAGAAATACACGGGGGCTATTCTGGAGATTGTTACCTTAGTGGTTCCTTGTGGCCAACTTCAGACACCAATGCACTCACACTGGGGAGGGACCATTCAACTGCTCCGTGTGTGGGAAGAGAGTCACTCGTTTTTCCGACCTGTTGATACATCAGAGAGTTCACACCGGAGAGAAGCCGTTCACCTGTCTCTATTTGAGATGAAATTCACTTATTCATCCAAACTGCAGAGGTATCGCCGAATTTACAAGTGATTGTGTTTTGCATTGTGCGATTATCGCTGCTGTTAATTCCATCCAGGACTGGACCATGTTTATTCGGGTGGATAGGATTTGTTTGCTCAAAAAGTCTGTGTACTGGGAAATAGTTTGATATTTTGTAGGCATAAATTATCATTCTTTGAAGCACAACATCTGGTCTTTGGTATCTCGGTGACAGGACAATTTGGAGGATTTATGGGGTATGTGGAATCCATCTTTGAATTCAGTCACTGGATCAGAATCTGTATTAAGACGAGAACTGGAGACAATCATATGGGAATTGGATAGAATGGAGACTAGAGTCATGGCTACAGAAAAACATGGCAGGCATTAAAAAGTTCAGAGCGTAACGTACTTAGAAAAGTATAGGGGGAAAGAGGTTGGACGGTAGTTGTGCTGACTCAGGAGCACAATATGATCTCAATTCTGTCTATGAATCAAATTAGGAACATATTTCCATTTCCTGAGTCCTAACTATATTTTTAATTGATTAATAGGATGTGGATGCCTCTGTTTAGACCAGTATTTATTTCTAATCCCTCATACCCCTTGAGAAAGTGGTGAGCTGCCTTCTTGAACGGCTGCAGTCCCTGAAGGCGAGGTACACCCCTGTGCTGTTCGGGAGGGGGGTTCCAGGATATGATTTCCATCAAGTGAAAGTGAAGGAACTGCGATGCATTTCCAAGTCAGGATGTTGAGTGATTTGGAGAGGAACCTCCAGCAGGTAGCTTTCCCATGTGTCTGCTGCACTTGTCCTTCAAGGTGGTAGTCGTCATGGGATTGGAAGGTGTTGCTGAAGGAACCTTGGTGAATTTCTGCAGCGCATCTTGTCGACGGTACACACTGCTGCGACTGTGCACGAATGGTGGATGGAGTGACTGTTTGTGGATGAAGTGCCAGTCAAGTGTCTGTTTTGTCCTGGATGGTATATGGGGTCTTTTTGGAGCTGCATTCAGCCAAGAAAGTGGAGCATATTCCATCACATTCCTGACTGGTGGACTATCTTTAATACATAATTGCATTTGGTGACCGATGTTGTCAGAGGATTTCCAGCATCACTTGAAACTGTCTCCTCTGTCTCCAAGTTAATCCGGCCCCTGCCGAACGAAAGTTCCCAATGGGCACCTTCCATCCTTTGGAAACATTGCTGATGATATGAACATGCCCAGTACCCGGAGCCAAAGGAGGGAGTGATAAATCCTGGCTGTTGTTTTGAGTTTACCTGGTGGAATGAGTTTTGTCAGCAGGTGGCAGCGGTGCACTTTTGTAACAGTGAAAAATTGAATTCACACAAAATCTCAACTCATCCCAGAAACTTACTGCACCCGCAATGAATTAATTACTGACAAGGACAGGAGCCCCGAGTTGCCACAAATGACAGAAACTTCCAGCTTTTCCTTGAGTTGAAATTAAAGTCAGTATATTCCACTGAGCACCTCAACTTGATACTCTGGAAGATCACAATATTCCCAATATCTATCCGGAGATGAGGGAGAATTCCACACTTCTCCGACACTTTGATGTGAAAAATTACTTCATGATTTGACTGCCGAAAGTCCTCGCTCACATTTTAACGATGATGGCAGAATTCTCCGTGGTGCTGCCGAGGGTGAAGGCATTTTCCAAAACTGAGGAGAATTTAATCCGCTCAGAATGACAGAAATTCCAAATTCAATAACTTCCCAGATCTTCCATGTGTTGAAATGAATGTTAATAAATTCCGCTGGGCTGTGTAAGGGGTGCCCATGTCCCCCAGGACAGATTATCTTTCCTGTTCTCCACACAGGGAGCTGTTTAACACCCAGGCAGTAACAATAAAACCCAATGTTCAACACTGTCAGATATATGAAACATTTTACACCAGAATCATAGACAATATCTCTGCAATAAAACAAGACATTGATTTCCAATCCACATTGATCTCTCTGCCTCTACCTGCCTGTAAATGAATCTGATCCATCGCCAAACTTCACAGCCTGTGGTTTTCCGTGCTGGATTAGCGCGAGGAAAGGAGAGATGTAGTTACTGCGAAGAATGAAGATAGATGGGTGACAGTGAGAAGGGCTGGGAGGAAGCAGTCAGTACAGGGATACCCTGTGGTCTTTCCCCTCGGCAACAAGCCTACTGCTTTGGATACTGTTGAGGGGGACGATCTACCAGTGGTAAGCCGCGGTGACCGGATCTTCAGCACTGAGTCCGTCCCTGTGGCTCAGAAGGGAAGGGGGTGGGGGGCGGGGGAGGGGAGCAGGAGAGCAATAGTTATTGGGAACTCGAAAGTTAGAGGGACAGATAGGAGGTTCTGTGGCAACGAAAGAGACTCATGGATGGTATGTTGCCTCCTGGGCGCCAGAGTCCGTGACTTCTCAGGCCGTGTTTTCAGGATCCTTAAGGGGGAGAGGGAACAGTTCACATGGTACATATCAGTACCAACAACTTGGTAAGAGAAGGGACGGGGATTTAAAACAGGAATTTAGGGAGCTAGGGTGGAAGCTGAGAGTCAGGACAAACCATGTTCTCATCTGTGGTTTGTTGCCAGTGCCACGTGCTACCAAGTTGAGGAACAGGGAGAGAGTGCAGATCAACACCTGGCTACAGGGATGGTGTAGGAGGGAGGGTTTCATGGATAATTGGAGCACATTCTGGGGAAGGTGAGACCTGTACAAACAGGACGGTTTGCACCTGAACCAGTGGGGCACCAATATCCTGGGAGGGAATTTGCCACGGCTCTTTGGAGGGGATTTAAACTAATTTGTCAGGGGGATAGGAAAACGAGCTGTAGTCCAGAAGCCAGTGTTGAGTGTAGTGAGGTACTGAGGAGGGTATCAAGGTCGCACGAGTGTACAGGCAGACAGGAAGGTGGGCTGAAGTTTGTCTACTTCAATGCAAGGAGCACCCGGAATAAGATAGGTGAACTTGGAGCGTGGATTGGGACTTGGGGCTACGATGTTGTGGCTATCACGGAGACACGGTTAGAACAGGGACAGGAATGGTTGTTGGAAGTTCCGGGTATAGATGTTTCAGTAAGAGTAGGGAAGGTGGTAAAAGAGGAGGAGGAGTAGCATTGTTAATCAAGTATAGTTTAGCGGCTGCTGAAAGGCAGTTCGAGGGGAATCTGCCTCCTCAGGTAATATGGACTGAAGTTGGAAATCGGAAATGAGCGGTCACGTTTTTAGGAGTTTTCTGTAGGCCCCCAAATATCAATAGAGAAGTGGAGGAAGAAATTGCAAAACAGATTATGGATAGGTGTGGAGATCACAGTGTAGTTGTCGTGGGTGACTTTAACTTTCCAAATATTGATTGGAGCCTTTATAGGTCGAATAGTTCGGATTGGGCAGTTTCTGTACAGTGTGTGCAGGAGAGTTTCCTGTCACAATATGTGGATAGGCCGACAAGTGGTGGGGCCACATTGGACTTGGTACTGGGTAACGAACCAGACCAAGTGTTAGATTTGTTTGTGGGAGAGGACTTTGGAGATAGTGACCACAATTCGGTGTCTTTCATTATTGCAATGGAGAGGGATAGTGCCATACGACAGAACAACATTTGTAATTGAAGGAAGGGTAATTATGATGCGATTAGGCAAGAATTAGGGAGCATAAGAAACTGGGAACAGAAACTGTCAGGGAAAGGCATAAATGAAAAGTGGAGCTTGTTCAAGGAACAAATACTGCATGTCCTTGATAGTTATGTCTCTGTCAGGCAGGGAGGAAATGGCCAAATGAGGGAACCATGGTTCACAAAAGACGTTGAATGTCCTCTCAAGAGGAAAAAGGAATCGTATGTAAGGATGAGAAAACAAAGTTCAGTTGGGTCGCTTGAGGGTTACAAGGTAGCAAAAAATGAGGTTAAAAAAGGGCTTAGGAGAGCCAGGAGGAGGCATGAGAAATCCTTGGTGGAGCGGATCAAGGAAAACCCCAAGGCTTTTCACTCTTATGTGAGAAATAAAAGAATGACCAGGATGAGGTTAGGGCTGGCCATGGAGTCAGAAGAGATAGCAGCGGCGATGAACTCATACTTTTCTTCAGTGTTCACCAAGGAGAGGGACCATGTTTTTGAGGATGAGAGGATGATACAGGCTGATAGGCTGGAGGAGGTAGATGTTCTGAGGGAAGATGTATTGGCAATTCTGAAAAACCTGAGGGTCAATAAATCCCCTGGGCCAGATGGGACATATCCTAGGATTCTTTGAGAGGCAAGGGATGAGATTGCCGAGCCTTTGGCTTTGATCTCTGGGTCCTCAATATCTATGGGGATAGTGCCAGAGGACTGGAGAGTGGCGAATATTGTTCCTCTGTTCAAGAAAGGGAATAAGAATGACCCTGATAATTATAGGCCGGTTAGCCTTACTTTGGTGGTTGGGAAGTCAATGGAAAAGGTCCCGAGGGATAGGATTTATGGCCATTTGGAAAGATGCAGCTTAATCCAGTATAGTCACCACGGATTCGTTATGGGTAAGTCTTGCCTCACAAATTTGATTGAATTCTTTGAAGAGGTAATTAATGTGTGGACGAAGATAGAGCAGTTGATGTCTTATACATGGATTTTAGCAAGGTGTTTGATAAGGCTCCCCATGGTCAGCTCATGAAGAAAGGAAGGAGATCTGGGATAGAGGGAAATTTGGCCGTTTGGAGAAGTAACTGGCTATGTCATAGAAGACAGAGGGTGGTGTTAGATGGAAAAGTTTCAGACTGGAAGGCAGTTACCAGCGGTATATCACATGGATCAGTGCTGAATCCTCTGCTTTTTGTGATTTTTATCAATGACTTGGAGGAGGGGGCTAAAGGTTGGGTCAATAAATTTGCTGATGACACCAAGATTGGTGGAGTAGTGTATGAGGTGGAAGGCTGTTGTAGGCTGCAAAGAGACATTGATAGGATGCAAAGCTGGGCCGAAAAAAACGGCAGATGACATTTAGCCCTGATAAGTGCAAGGTGATTCGTTTTGGTCGATCAAATTTGAATGTGGTTTATAAGGCCAACGACATGGTTCTGAGGAATGTGAATGAACAAAGAGATCTTGGGGCTCATGTCCACAGATCTCTGAAGGTTGCCACTCAAGTGGATAGAGTCATAAAGAAGATCTATAGTGTGTTAGTGTTTATTAATGGTGGTGGGGGGGGTGTTGAGTTTAAGAGTAGTGGGGGTTATGCTGCAACTGTACAGGACCTTGGTGAGACCACATTTGGATCATTGTGTGCAGTTCTGGTCACCTCACTATAAGAAGGATGTGGAAGCATTGGAGAGAGTGCAGAGGAGATATACCGGGATGCTGCCTGGTTTGGAGGGTAAAACCTACGAGGAAAGGTTGAGGGAGCTGGGACTTTTCTCTTAAGAGTGGAGGAGGATGAGAGGCGACTTACGAAAGGTTTATAAGATGATGAGGGGAATAGATAGAGTGGACGTTCAGAGACTATTTCCTCAGGTGGATGTAGCTGGTATTAAGGGGCATAACTATAAGGTTCATGGTGGGCGATATAGGAGGGATGTCCGAGGTTTCTCTTTCATATTTCTCTTTCTGTGGTTCCTCTGGGGAAGTGTCTCAAGCCATCAGCACTGTGTGTCAAAGCAGTGAAGGGATCTGTCTCGTCTCGTCTGTCATTCTAGGAAGTAGTTTTTATCATCTTTTATCAGGAAGAGGTAAAGATATTAGAGAGCAAATGTTAAACGGCAGATATTCGGTTTGGTAGAATTCGACTCATTGATCAAGAGGAGGGGGCTGTAGAAACTGCGAATCTGTGCTGGATAAAGGAGGGAGTGTGGTGATCTTACTGAAATATTCATGGTTCAGAATGAAAGGGAGATTGCAAACATCCAGAGTCTAGATCGAAGTAGGTGTAGCTTTAAATCTAGAATAGGGAGGGTGACAAGGCAGTTTGGATTGAGTGAGGTTGAGTTTTTGAGTGACTCCAGTGAGGCAGTGAACCAGTGAACCCACCGCTCAGTCTGTGAATTTGATCAGAGACCCAATCCAGTCTCCGAGCTGATGTTAAGAACAATATCATAGTCCAGTTTCCCACTGGTTTGCAGTGTGGGAAAACGTTCCGTGGCTCCTGAGGAGGGAACAGGAGACAAGAAGTCCTCCTCCCAACTCTGGTGACTCGGGGCCGTGGGATGCATGAATATTCAGTGGGGAGGAGAGAGAGCAAGGAGAGTCGAGCAGCAGTGAGAAAGACAAGTCACCTGCTGGTCACAGAGAAATCATTAAAAACTGCCTTCACTCCCACAGTGTGACGCAAATTCCTTCAGAACCAATGAATGTGTTTGCGGAACAATCACTGCTGTAATGCAGGAAATGTAAAAAACAATTTCCAAATAGCAAGCTCCCAGAAACAGCATAATGATGAAGTTTGATGATGTTGTTTCAGTGTAAATATTGGGCAAGGAACAGAGGAAACAAACTGCTTACCTAATTTCTGATGGGAATTTCCAGTGGTCAATTAAGATCAGTGATTAGACCATTCTGTTCCTCTGAGTGGGGCATCGCAATCCAATGGAAGATCAAGTTTGCATTGAGTCTTCAGGTATGAGATTTCTCCCTGTGTGAGTACACTGGCTATCTATTTTGAAGCTACTGCACAATCGCAAGGGCTTGACCTCTGCTGGTTCTGCTGATCAGCGCCGCTGTCACTCAGACTGGGAGAGGCGGGGTTCCGGTAATCCAGGGAGCCGATTGGTCGTACCCGCTGTCATTCAGTGTCACGGGATCGGGGCCTCTGTCAATTGGGGAGGTGGAATGACCGGAGCGCCTGTCACTCATCTGAAGGGAGATGGGTTTGCGGAAAGTTGGAGGTGATTGGCTGCATCTCTTGTCCCTCTGTGCGGCATAGCGGCAGTGAGTTTTTGATTTGATTTGGTTCATTATTGTCACACGTATTAGCATCCAGTAAAAAGTATTCTTTCTTGCGCACTCTACACAAAACGCATACCGTCCACAGAAAAGGAGCGGAGAGAGTGCAGAATGTCATAAGAACTTAAAAACATATAAATAGGAGCAGGAGTAGGACAACTAGCCCCTCGAGCCCGCCCCGCCATTCAATAAGATCATGGCTGGTGTGTCGTGTCTCAGTTCCACATTCCCGCCCTCTCTCCACAACCCTTAATCCCCTCGCTTATCAAAAACCCATCAACCCGCGTCTTAAAAATATTTAGCGCGGCAGCCTCCACCACTTCAACGGGCAGAGAATTCCAGAGATTCACCACCCTTTGAGTGAAGAAGTTCCTCCACAACTCTGTTCTAAACCGCACCCCCCCCCCCCCCCTTTATCTTGAGGCTGTGCCCCCGAGTCCTACTGTCCTTTCTGAGCGGGAAAAGTCTCTCCACCTCTATCCTATCCATCCCATTCATCATCTTATACGTCTCAATGAGATCTCCCCTCATTCTTCTAAACTCGAACGAGTACAAGCCTCGTTTATTCAGCCTCAGAGCTGGGGAGTGGAGAAAGCTCAACTTAATGCAAAGTCAAATGTTTGATGGCATCAGGGAAGAAGCTGTTCTTGAGTCGGTTGGTTGTGATCTCTGATTGTTGTATCTTTTTTTCCCGACAGATAAAGGTGGAAGAGCTGTTTTTGAAGTTACCGGTCGATACGGGGAGTGAACGGAGCAATCCCCTATTCCATCTCCCTGCTCCAAAAATCAATTTAATATATGGTTCCCAGATACGGGACATATCAGATATTAAACTGATCAGAACAAATACGACACTTGATCTTCGCCAAAAGGCCGAGAAGCGATGCCAAAGAAAGTGTTTTACTCACAGATGTTGTCTCCTTCAAAGAAGGAATGAGCAGCAGAAGGAGGGGGTGGGGTGGGTCCACCTGAGAGGGCTCACAGAGTTTCTTTCATGCAGTGCGAATGTTACTGCTGAAAAGCAGCCTGACCAGGATTCGAACCTGAATCTCGTGCTCTGGGAGCAAGTGTGCTAGTCCGCTTGAGGTCTGTAATTATGCTGGCTGCTTTTCTGAGGCAGGGGGAAGAGTCGATGGATAGGAAGGTGATTTGCGTGATGGACTGGGCTACGTTCACAACCCTTTGTAATTATTTGCAGTTTTGGTCAGAGCAGGAACCATACCAAGCTGTGATATATAGTTGATCTGGAGGAGGGAACCGAGTGTATGGTGTCGAAATTTGCTGATGACACCAAGATTGGTGGAACGGCAAATTGCGCGGAGGGTGTGGAGAGTCTGCAGAAGGATCGAGATAGGCTGGGCGAATGGGCCAGGAAATGGCAAATGGAATTTAATGTTGGCAAGTGCGAGGTGGTCCACTTTGGTAGGAATAATGGTAGGAAGGACTATTACTTACGTGGCGAAAAACTGCAACAGGCGACGGTGCAGAGGGACCTCGGGGTCCTTGTGCATGAGTCGCAAAAACCCAGCCTGCAGGTGCAGCAGGTGGTCAGGAAGGCTAATGGGATGCTGGCCTTCATAGCGAGGGGGATTGAATATAAAAGTAGGGAGGTCTTGCTGCGGCGAGATAGAGCATTGGTGAGGCCGCAGCTGGAGTACTGTGCGCAGTTTTGGTCGCCGCACTTACGCAAGGATATTTTGGCCTTGGAGGGAGTGCAGAGGAGGTTTACTAGGCTGATACCGGAGTTGAGGGGGTTGAGCTATGAGGAGAGGCTGAATAAACTAGGCTTGTACTCGTTAGAGTTTAGAAGAATGAGGGGAGATCTCATTGAGACGCATAAGATGATGAATGGGATGGATAGGATAGAGGTGGAGAGACTCTTCCTGCTCAGAAAGGACAGTAGGACTCGGGGGCACAGCCTCAAGATAAAGGTGGGGGGCGGTTTAGAACAGAGTTGAGGAGGAACTTCTTCACTCAAAGGGTGGTGAATCTCTGGAATTCTCTGCCCGTTGAAGTGGTGGAGGCTGCCTCGCTAAATATTTTTAAGACACGGGTTGATGGGTTTTTGATAAGCGAGGGGATTAAGGGTTATGGGGAGAGGGCGGGAATGTGGAACTGAGCCACGACAGATCAGCCATGATCTTATTGAATGGCGAGGCAGGCTCGAAGGCCTAGACGGCCTACTCCTGCTCCTATTTCTTATGTTCTTATGTTCTATATGGGAAAGGGTGCTTTCTATGGTGCATCTGAAAAAATTACTGAGAGTTGCTGCGGTCACGTCAAAATTCCTTTGCCTCCTGAGAAAGTAGAGGCGTTGGCGGATGGGGGTGAGGGGGTGGACAGAAGTCATTCAAAGGTCCGTTGACCTTGGGTGTGATTTTCTGGTTTGGGGGCTGGAAAATCCCGCCATGTGTGTGAACTCAAACCTTTCATTCCTACAAAGCGCAGCGCGGCCACCTGCTGACAGAATCTTAGTTCTGCAGGAAAGAATTCCCCATTAAAAACGGCCCAAGAAGTGGGGGCAGTTTTCGAAGATTCACAGGCAGGATGAGCCGAATGGTCTCTTTCCACTGCGAGATCACATTATGATTTTTATATCATCTGACATTTAGATCGGATCAAATCCACATTTTCAAAGTTGACTTGAACTGAAGATTGTCATGTGAGATGAGAATAAATACACTCGGCATCTGTTCCCCAGAGTTTCAATGAAAAGGGGGTTGACACAGGATAGGTGCTGGAAGGATGGTTCCCCCGACTGGGGTCTGCAGAACCAGGGACTTTAGCAGCTTGATGCTGATGTTCCTGCAGTAATAATCCAGACTGTAACCAGTGGAGAGTTTCCCCCCGATTGCCATGGAGTTGTGTTTCGCTGGGGCCCCTTGATGCCACACTGGGTGAAATGCTGTGATGATGTTCAGGGCAGTCACTCTCACTCCATCTCTGGAATTCAGGTCTTTGCTCCGGCTGGGGGAGATGTTCAGTTCGGCTTCGTCCAGACGCACTGGGCTCCGCATCTCACGGCAGCCTCTATGCAAACTCTCAGGAGGCCATGGAATGGAGTGAAACTAGACATCCCATGAGAAGGTGTTGGACTCATATGAAGTTGAATGAGCGCCCATGATGCGGCTCTGGACGGCTGAGGGGGGAAAGCGGGCGCGCGGGAGGAAAAGCTCCGCCCAGAGCGCGAGGAGCAGCCGCGCTCTGTCCTCCCACCCAAGGTCAGAGCGCGGGATGAAGCGCGGCTCTGATTGGAGGATTAGGCACCGTAGGCGGGGACAGGGGGAGGGGCTGGACGCAGCACAGCGTCACGTGGTGGAAAGAGCGCGTGGGGGAGGGGAGCCCGGGAAAGGACCCGGAGCCCCGGGCTTTAGAAAGAGACAATGTCCCAAATTCAGCTCATTCAGCTTTCCAACCACATTCTGTGATCCTGAGTGTCACTGATTCACCAGCTCCATTCACACATCACACACACTGATTGACACCCACACTGCAACGTTACATTGCGCTCTTCATCTGGTTATTCCTCTGTTCAGATCATTCCTGCTCAAAACACAGGAAAAATCATCAGATTATCCCCAATCTGACGTGTAAGGCATGGTTACAGTGGATTAGTAAAAAGTCTGACAACACCAGGTTTTATTCCAACCTATTTATTTGATAATATACTCACAAGCTTTCGAGGGGACTGCCTCTTCGTCAGGTGAATTAACCAGGGTTCAATTAAATACAGTCTTGATGCTGCCCACAAAATAATTATTAAAGTAATTGTCAAAAGCTGATTTGAGCCACCGAAACAAACCTATTTACCAGATATCGAAAAACGGCGTCAATCTTAATATTTAAAGAGTATCTTAAAGGAGGGGAGAGAGATCGGGAGGTATTAGTGGAACCGCGGCCTTCGGGCCGGGACAGCTGAAGACACAGCCACCAATGATGGAGCAAAGAGAATCAGGGTTTAACAAGAGGCAGAATTGGAACAGCTCAGAGATCTTAATAAGTTATCGGGCTGGAGGAGTTTACAAAGATAGGGAGCAGCGAGGCCAAGGGAGGTGATTTGAATGCAAAGATTTGTTGCGGGAACTGGATACATAATCAGACACACTTCACACCTCACGCGCACCCAAACCCGTGTCCCCATCACAAATACAGACAACATTCAGAAAACACTGAAACAGACAGGGAGATGATCCATTAATTTCACTGTCATTCAAGGTGAAAACTGTGTTATTGACCGACAGAAAATTATCCAACAACAGAATCACAGACAAGGCCGGAAGGAATAAGGAAATGGGGTAAGGATTGGGAAAGGACGCCAGAGTTAGAATAATCCCCATATCTCGTAACATAACAGAACCGCCACCGCAATAGAGGAAAGTCAGGAAACTGACTAACTTGTTCCGTAGTGTTCACAAGTATTAGTCGAATGCCGGAAGTCTTCTTTCTCAGTAAGAAGTCTCACAACACCAGGTTAAAGTCCAACAGGTGAAGGAGCAGCGCTCCGAAAGCTCGTGATTCCAAATAAACCTGTTGGAGTTTAACCCGGTGTTCTGAGATTTCTTACTGTGTCCACCCCAGTCCAACGCCGGCATCTCCACATCTTAATAACAGCTGCCCACTCACCAAGGCCCTTTATAGGATCATTGAATAGAATCACAGAATCCCTGCAGTGCAGAATGAGGCTATTCGGCCCATCGAGCATTCACCAGCAACAATTCCACGCAGGCCCTATCCAAGTATTTACCCTGTCAATCACACACCAAGGGGCCAATTAGCAGGGCCAATCAACCTAACCCGCATACGTCTGGACTGTGGGAGGAAACTGGAGCATTCCCACGCAGACACGAGGAGAACGTGCAAACGCCACACAGGCAGTTACCCGAGGCTGGAATTGAACCCGGATCCCTGGCGCTGTGAGGCAGCAATGCTAACCACTGTGCCACCGCGCTTCTGTCTATTTACAGTGAGAATTCTTTGCTCTGAAATTCCAATTCCTTTATAATAGACCGAAAGTCAGGAGTTAACAGTGACCCGAGTCAACGATTTAAAATATAAAGAAATATTTTAGGTGGGAAACACGAGGCTTGTGATTGATTTTTTTGGTGCGGTGTCTCTGAGACGCTCTGTTGAGTCCAAGGAAGTTTGCAGAGTGAGTTGACCCTCACATCATTTTGCCCGGCAGAGGGAATCCCATTGCGATATTGGCTGGAATACCAGACAACCCGCGAACCCAGGCGGGAGTAACTCTGGCTCTCTTGGGCGGGTTTCCCCGGAGAATGAATTCTGGCGAGCTGCCTCTGTGGAGTTTTCTCCTGTTTTTAGCGACCACAGAGACAGTCGCTCCTCCCCGTTGGCTCCCGCTGGGAAACTCAGTAATCCGCTACTGAGAGACTCAACGACGAGGGAAAAGTACGAGACGGCCGCGATCTGCGTGGATCAGAGGCTGAGTCTCAAGATGGTATCAAGGAATGGGAATCCCGTTGTTGATGGTTCAGAGCGGCTGGGATCCGTCCCGGATAAACAACTTTCCCCGCAGTGGCGTCTGTAGCAGCGCAATGTGCAAAATGTCAATGTCACCGCCACACATGTTCCAGCTCTCCGGAGCGAGTAACAAGATCTTCCGTAACTCCAACCCAAGAGGAGATCTTGAGACCCCCCCCCATTGCTACCAGCCCTGTTGGCAGCTGAGTTCGGGTCCCAGAGCAGGAGAGGCAGCCAACCCAGTGGCGGTCGACACTGTTATCGAAGAGTGGACGGCCCATCCACCGGAAAATGCGAACTTTGTAACAACACAAATCTCCTTTTAGAAGAAATATCGCGTTTCCAAGAAGGGAAGGGGAACTCCGGCCAATGGAGCGGCAATTGACACAAATGGAGAAACATCCGAGACGACCACCTTCATGGAAGGGGTCACTGTCGAGCCGAATTATGACCCAGCAACAGTCAGAGAGGTGATCACCCATTACCCCCATTGATGGGGTTGTTCTGCGGCTCCTGTAACACCCTCCTCCGCACGATCGGCTTCTCCGACATCCACATGACCAAAGTGCCCCAGGTTATAAACATCAGAACCAGGTGTTGGCTCTGCGGTAAAACAGGAGACTATCAATCCATTGCCTGGCACTGCCCTCAGTGTAGCGGAGAAAGGTAACCTGTAACAGTCGGGGAATACCAAAGCAGCGAGTGCGAGCTCAGCTTCACCACCAGGTCTGGGCTGAGCCAGCACGACAGGCAGATACATGTCGCTTTGCGCAACCAGAAGCGCCTGGAAGCTCTTCAGGTCAATTCTAAGCCGGGGATCTGTGCCTGTAAGTGAACCCCGGAGCAAGTTACACTCCTGAGGGAACTCGAGCCGACATTTGCAGGATGCCGGTACACCAATAAGGAAATCGCAAGCATCCTTCAAACTGAAACACCCAAATAAACCTCAGACAGATAAATAAATACAGCATTCCAAATGAAACCATCTCGTCTCATGAACAACTTACTTTTTTGAAGTAAGCTGTATCCCACAAGTTCATCCCTAACAAGGGGGAGATATCAAACGGTATCAAATCATATCAGTGATGCGAGGCAGCAAACAAAACCATCGCCCACATTTCGGTTGTTGCCCGTTTGTAAAGAACGCAAAAATTAAACACCACAGCAAGGGATTCCAACAACTACACCGAGATGTCAGGAAGTACTGCTCAACATCTTACAAGGAGCCAAGACTAGTGGCCAAGGACGGCTCCTTATGGAAACCTGACACAACACGCACGGTCGATCAGAGAGTTACTGTGGTGGGTGTCACAGTGCGGTACGAAGACGAATACAAGGCACTGAGTTGTGCGGGACTTAAAACGGCACAAATACAGCCACCTGGGATCGGAGGTGAAGGAATTGCCGGGAGGTTCTGAGCCTGAGTACTTAGGCTTTGTGCTGAGCGCCAGAGGGAAATGGCTGGAAATGAACAACACCTTACTAACATTCCTATTTTACAGAGTAAACAATTTCTCAGCAAGAACAGTGTCAGGGAAAAGGACGGAGAGTAACAACGGGGAAAGCTCTATAAAATGGCGGAAGACAGGAGAGGTTAAATGTCTGAAAGTGTAACGGTGCAAAGTATAAGAGAATGGGGAATGGGACTGGTGAAGAAGCATAAGGTGGTTCCAGAGCAGTGTTAATGGTTACAGCAGAATGGTAACGGTGGTTAGAATCTGAAGTTCCTGAATTCAATGCTGAGGCTGAAAGGCTGGAAAGGACAGAATGGGAATATTCCTAATTCCTGTCAGGAACAACGAACACTGCATTACCAGAACTGTGTATAAGCGGCTGTTGGAAAGAGAGACTTGTCGATGTCCTTTTAGAAATAGTTAATCAGTTAACAGTGATCTCAGTGAATGAGGAATAATAATTATATCAGAACGAACCTTAGATGGAACATATCGAGGTCATAGTTGATTTTATTGCGTTGAGCGACTCTGTGATCCTCTGGGGTGTCTGAATGAAATCCTTGGAGAGCTCAGTGTCCAACATTTCGTCCGGCAGAATGAATCCCATTGCGATATTCATCAGATGAACAGACAAACCGGGAGTGCAGCAGATTGGAGTTGACTTACACAAGGCAGGGTCTTGATACCAGGCCTGCAGCGATCCTGTTCAGTTCCTGAGTTCTCCAAAGACTTGTGCTCCACGATTACTGTTGTTTACTCCCGCTATCAGCACAACAATTTATACTTAAATATGTTCATTGCGGGTTTCTAAACCAACTAAATATAGCAGCATGTATTCAGTTATTGCAGAATTTTACTGCGTAAATCCTTCTCACAGAATTGTGAATATTAATGTGACATTCTCCTGATAATCTTTGTCACTAATAGTCAGGGAACATCTCATCAAACAATGGGATTTACTGAATGGGATTTGTTAATTTGGATTTGATCAGATCCAAGGTTCTGAATAAATAACAATGCCAGTCTGATACAACACAGAAAGAGGTTAACTGGTCCTTTGAATCTGTGAACCTTCAGAGACAGTCCCCATTTCTTGGGCCGTTTTTAATGGGGAATGCTTCCCTGCAGCACTGTGATTCCGTCAGCAGGTGGCAGCGGTGCGCTTTGTAACAATGAAAGACTTGAGTTCACACAGAGTCTCAACCCATCCCAGAAACTGGCTGCACCCGCAATGAATTGCTCACAAGAACAGGAGCAGCCGTCAAGTAGAGAGATTGACACAACTGACAGAAACTTCCCAGATTTTTTTGGCCGGAAATGACAGTCAGAAAATGCCACTGGGCTCCGCACCTTGTCACCCTGGAAAGTTACAATGGTCCGAATATCTATCCCCAGAGAGAATTCACATTTTCCGACACTTTAACGTATAAAATTGCTGCATGATTTGACTCCTGATTGTCTCCGGTCAGATTTTAACGATGAAAACAGAACTACCCGCAGTGCTGATGATGGGTGAGAGAATTTCCCAAAATCGAGGAGAATTCCATCCAGCGGGAGGATTGTCGCCAATGACACAAGCTTCCCAGATTTTCCATGTGTTGAAATGAATGTCAGTAAATTCCTCTGGGCTGTGTAAGGGGAGTCCATGTCCCCAGGACAGATTGTCTTTCCTGTTCTCCACACAGGAGCTGATTAACGCCCAGGCAGTAACAATAATACCCAATGCTCAACACTGTCAGATATATGAAACATTTTACACCATAATCACAGACAATATCTCTGCAATAAAACAAGACATTGATTTCCAACCCACACTGATCTCTCTACCTCTACCTGCCATTTTCCCAACTTCACAAAAATGCCTGTTAATGAATCTGATCCATCGGAAAACTTCACAGCCTGTGTTTTTTCTTGCTGGAATAGTGCGAGTGTTGGGGGAAACTCTTCAGATTCAATCCCAATAGGATGTCGTTTTACCCTCTCCCATTTCCCATGTCCCACAGTCCTGCCCCCACACCCTGTGATGTGCTTCCACTTTATCAGGGACTGGGAGAGCAGAACTGTCAATGTATCAACTCTCTCTCCCTCAACCACTCCATGTGACAGCGAGTTCCACATTCTCCCCACTCTGTGTGAAGAAACTCCGCCCAATATTGGAGGGGAGATTCCACTTCAAATGTTCCCTTATCACCTAAAAGCAAATTACTGCGGATGTTGGAATCTGACGAAGAGACATCCAGACACGAAACGTTAGCTCTGTTCTCTCTCCACAGATGCTGTCAGACCTGCTGAGATTTTCCAGCGTTTTCTGTTTTCGCTCCGTCATCAGTTGATGTTTCTCTGGGTCGGAGTCCCTGGGGGGGATTCATAAACATTTATAAAACCGCAAGTTTCTCTTTCTAGAAAACAAACCAAACTTCACAGGTGGAAACCTTTAAATATTTTCCCGATACCTGCTGTGTAAAATGTCTCCTTGACATTTATAGTACTTGATGTTTTAATGTGAGCGGCTGCAGTCATGAACACAATTCAATTTCTGGATCCAGATCTCACACCGAGTTTCACCAGAGTGGTTTTAATCGGCACAGGGTTCAGACTGAAGAGAAATGTAATGGAATCTCGATCCCTCCCAACTCCACCCCTTCTCCCCATTCTGTCTCTGCATCTCTCTCTCTCTCTTTCCACTGTCAACATCCCCGGGAGCCCAACCTGCCCCCGACTGAGTTCAATGATTTCCCTCCGTTATCCTTGAGACCGCGTCAGTTGTTATCTCCAGTGTGAAAGTGGCGAGGACATGGCCCACTCTGTAATAATAATTCCCTGAGTGCTGCAGTGAACTTCATCGGGAAATAGCTGAACTGAGGATGTGCGGCAGGAACACCGAAACTGAAAGCGGTTTGAATCAGGAAGTGCTGAGTTTGGACATGGCTTCCAGACAACAGCTCCAGAGTTGGACCGAGGAGACAATTTGTCCCATTTGTCTCGATTTCTTCACTGATCCGGTAATACTGGATTGTGGACACAACTTCTGCCGCTCCTGTATCACCCAGTGTTGGGAAAAGAAGGAGATAAACTCCTGCCCGGAATGCAGAGAGGAGTTTCCGGAAAGAAACCTCAGGGTAAATCGGGCCTTAGCGAATCTGGCCGAGAAAGCTCGACAATTAAAGCTGAATCCGAAAGAGAAGGAAAGTAAACTTCACTGTGAAGAACACCAGGAAGAACTGAAGCTGTTTTGTGAAACTGACAAGAAATTGATCTGTCTGATTTGTAGAGATTCGCGGGAACACAAATCTCATAATTTCATGCCCATTAAAGAAGCTGTTGAAATCTACAAGGTAAAAGGGGAATATTATTTACCTGATAGTTTTATCACATTTTCAACATCCAGCATTTTCATTCTATGATTTTCTCTCCCAATCACAGGATCAGCTCAAATCTTCCCTCGATTCTCTCACAGAGAAGAAATCGGCGGTTCTAGAAATGGAAGAGAAACAGAAAGGGAAGATTTCTGAAGTTAGGGTAAGGTCTCCCTGTGCTGATTTTCTGGGATCTCGATTCGGTTTGTTCGCTCTATCGCGGGACATTAATTATATTTCACATTTCATTGGGTAGGAACAGTCGAGCAGTCTTCAGACCCATATCACATCCGAGTTCACCAAAATGCGCCAGATTCTCACTGAGAAAGAGCAGCGATTACTCAGAGACCTCAGGGAAGAAGAGGAGAGGATTCTAAAACCAATGGAGAGAAACCTTCGGGAGATTCAGGAGAATTTAAATTCTACTGAGGAGAAACTCTCAAAGTTGCAGAAACAGATGGAGCAAAAAGACCAGCTGATATTTCTGATGGTGAGGGAATATATTGCAGCTCAGTTCAGGGAAACGTCACACAGTCACTAAATAACTGATGGTAATGGTGAAATTAATATAGCATTGACTGAAAAATACGAACTGAATTGAACAGAATTGTGTGTCCCTTCCTGAACCGTTTTCCTGTTGTCTCGGATCTAATGGCTCCCACACTATCTGCAGATTCCCGAGAATTCCTGTAACCTCCTGAGAATGAGTTTTCTTGATTTTCACACTTGCTTTGTGGTTGTTTCCATGTTTCCCGAGTTCAATGTACCCCTGGAACTCCCATTGTAATCCGGTTCCAGTTCCATGTTGTGAGTGTGTGGGTGTGTCTGGGACGGTGTGTGAGTCACTGTGTCTGTGAGCAGGACTGATGTTCAATTCCAGTTTATTTGACTCTACACAATCTTTCTTCCAAAATGCATCACTTTACATTTCCGTGTGATATCTCATCTGCTCTGAGTCTGCTCATTTCACCAGCCTGTCGAACTGCTCCTGAAATCTGTTACTGTCACCCTCACTGTTCCTGATTCATTTCTTTCAGGAGGAAGCTTGTCGGGAGAGAAGGTAGGACATGTTCTTTACTGAAACTCTGCAGTTTGGTAAAATAAACTCAGTGAAGTGTTATTTTGTATTTATTTATTGGTTGTTGTCACAACTTTAAATGTTCGGTCATTAGTTACCAAGACATCACACACTGCAGGAAATGATAAGCTCCGCGTATACACACTGACGAGAACTTTATGATAACTCACCTCATTACAGTGATTTTACATAACT
The DNA here is from genome assembly GCF_965287045.1 of Carcharhinus amblyrhynchos. NCBI lineage: Eukaryota > Metazoa > Chordata > Chondrichthyes > Carcharhiniformes > Carcharhinidae > Carcharhinus > Carcharhinus amblyrhynchos. The sequence goes on along the minus strand of NW_027649781.1, from coordinate 6,009,935 downwards.
GTTCAACGATATTGTAATAAATAACAGGGAAGTGTAAATAATACAACCAGGCCGGAAGTGATCACTTGCCCGATGCTGGCTGTTAGTGTCTGTGACCTTCCCACTGAACCTGAGAGAACCGCGCGGTCCATGTTTCTAAGGAGTGGGTCACCCATGTCCCTGCATGGAGCCTGACCAACCCGAGAAAGCCTCAGGTTAAAGGGAGAATGGATTCTAAGTTTATACGAAATAAAAATTGGCTCTGCGTCCTTAACAACACAGCACTTGTATTCGTATCGAACTTTAGTGGAAATTAATACCGTAAGGAGTTTCACAGGAGCATTATAAAGTAAATTGACACAGAGCCAAATAAGGAAAGATTAATTTGGATCATAGAGGTAGATTTCAGAGAGCGTCTTCAAGGAAGAAAAAAGAAAGAAAGATAGCGAGGATCAGGGAGAGAATTCCAGAGCTCAGGACCTCGACAGCTGAAGGTCCAGCTCCCAATGTGGGAGTGACTGAAATCAGAGATGTTCAAGGTGTCGGAAGTAGAGAAGTGCAGGATTCTGGGAGAGTTGTGGGGCCAGGGATTGCAGAATTGGATATTCAGCTTTGGGGTGTTTTCAGTCTTTGTCTTTGTCCTACAAACTTTGTTTATCATACTGCAAGTGGACAGGCTAAATATTTATCATTTCCTGCAGTCTGTGATGTCTGTTATCAGGTTTTGAACCTTTTCAAGAGATGGCTGTTTCCATTCTCTGCCCTTGAATTTAAAAGTTATTTATTTCTCATTTAGAGAAACAAGATTAGCATTTCACTTTGTACATTTTCTCTGTCATCAAACATGCTGTAAATTTGACCATTTAAATAAGTTCTAAATCTTCTAACAAAGACAAATTCATAGCATCATTTTTACCATTTACAGGATTAGTGAGGAGTCTAACAAACTCTCAGTATCTGCTGCCGCCCTGCCTATCAGAAAGTACAAAGACCTTTTACAGTACAGAGCATGGAGAGAAATGATAAACTTCATTAACCCCGGTAAGTCTCATATTAATTGTCCTGCTTATCAATCCAGTTGTAAATATATTGAATGGGCTCCAAAGATCCAGCTTAAATACTCACATTTCCAGTTGTTAATACCTGCAGTCTCCCCATTCTCATATTTCTCTTTCTGAGGTTCCTCTGGGTTAGTGTTTGAAGCCATCAGCACTGTGTGTCAAAGCAGTGAAGGGATCTGTATAACCAGAGGAATAGAGCACCAATCTCAGGATGTGAAATGGAATTGCTCCAGGAGACTGGACTGGTCTCCTCTGTCATTGTGGGAAACATTTTTTTTATCATCATTTATCAAGAAGACACACAGGCATCAGACAGTAGGTGTTAAACGGCAGATAATCTGTTTGGTGGAATTCGACACCTTCATCAAGAGGATGGATGCAGAAAGTGCGAGTCTGCAGTGGATAAGGGAGGGAATGTGGTGATCTTATTGAAATGTTCAAGATCTGGAATATAAGTGTGGTTATAAACGTCCACAGGTTTCACACAGTCACAGAGTCGAGATCAAAGCTTTACATCTAAAATAGGGAGGATGACAGGACAGTTTGGATTGAGTGAGGTTGAGTTTTTGAGCGACTCCATTGAGGTAGTGAACCAATGAACAAACTGCTCACTCTATGAATTTGATCAGAGGCCCAATCCATTCTGAGGGCTGATCTTCAGAACAAAATCTCTGTCCAGTTTCCTGCGGGTTTGCAGTGTGGGAAAATGTTCTGTCGTTCCTGAGGAGGGAACAGGGGACAAGAAATCCTCATGAATACACAGCAGGAGTGAGAGAGAAAGGAGCAGCAAGCAGGAGTAAGAAAAATAACTCACCTCCTGGTCACAGAGAAATCATCAAAAGCTCCCTTCATTCCTGCAGTGTGAGCCTAAACACTTTAGAACCAGAGGAATTATTCTAAGGAACAGTCAGTATTTGAATGTAGAAAATGAGAAAACCAATTTCCAAGCAAGATCACAGGAACAGCATTGTGATGATGATGAAGTGTTCTGTTTTGATGTTGTCATTTCCGGTATAAATATTTGAAAGGAAACAGAGCAAATAACTCCTTATATCATTTCTATTAGGGTTTCCGGTGGCCCCTTTAAGACCAGGGACTAATTGTATAGGTTGTTCCTCTGGGTGGGGCATCACCATCCAATGGAAGATCAAGGTTGTATTGAGTCTCCAGTTATATCAAATGTCTCCAGTTTGTACAGACAATGTGACTTCTCCTTATGTTAAGTGTGGGAACACTGGATACCTATTTTGCTGCTGCTACATTATTGTGGGGGTTTGATCTCTGCCATTCTTGACATTCTCATCAGTCATCTGTCCTGCCATTCATCTTTGCTCAGTTATATGTTTTTCCATGAATTTGAGCCTTTCCTTAACTTCTTCAGTGAGCCACAGATGGTGGGTCCTCCCATTGGGGATTTTCTTTACAGTAGGAATATATTTATTCTGAATATTCTGAAATATCATCTTAAATATCTGCCTTTGCTTCTGTGTCGATATATCCCCAAGCCTGGGGACGCAGTTCACTACAACTAGCTTAGCTTTCATGATCAGATAGTTGCCCCTATTTAAGTTTAAAATACCGAACTTAGACCCTCTCTTTTCCCTTTCAAACAGGATTTCAAATTCAATCATATTGTAGTTGCGGCGACCAAGTGCTGCCTTCACTCAGAATTCACTAATTATTCCTGTCACTTTACATAAAGACAAGTCTAATATAACCTACTCTCTGGTTAATTCTAGAACGTTCCGCTATGAGAAATTTCCTCAATAGAATTCTGTGAACTCCCCATCCAGGCAACTACAGCCTGTTTTTTCTGGTTTATATTTAGATGAAAATCACCCATGATTATTACTGTCTCTTCATCTGTGACCCACATTGTGGCTACTGTTGCAAGGATTGTCGACGACTCCCACTATTGACTTCTTTCCCCTACTATTCCTCATCTCCGAACCGATTTTATATCCGGATTTCCTGAACCAGGATCATCTCCAGCTATTGCACCAATGAGGCCCTTGATAAACAGTGCTCCCACTCCACTTTTACCTAGCTTTCTATTCTTCTTGAATATGAGTAAATGTTATCCTTTCCTCCTGCAGCAATGTCTCTGTAATCAGATCATATTCATTTACTTCAATATGTGTTATCAATTTGTTAACTTTATTATGAATGTTGTGTGCATTCAGATACAGAGCCTTTAGTTTCATATTTTTATTATCTTTGTACTAATTAGTCTTGACACTTGGTGTATTCGTAGGTTTTATCTGTTTGTCCATTCCCATTATTCTCTGATCCCCATTTCCCATATTATTTTCATGGTTTCTTGCCTTGAATCTCCCCCTGGATTTGCCAAATGTATTCAAAGTAGCTTACCCTCTGAGTTTAGTTTGAAGCCCTTTTTACTTCCCGTGTTATGCAATTTCCTGGAACACTCATCCCAGCAGTTCAGGTGTAGACTGTCCCAGCATGGGGGAGGGGGGGAGGTGGCAAGGTAGCACAGTGGTTAGCAGGGACTTGGGTTCGATTCCCAGCTTGGGTCACTGTCTGTGTAGTTTGCACGTTCTCCATGTGTTAGCTTGGGTTTCCTCTGGGTGCTCCGGTTTCCTCCCACATTCTGAAAGACATGCTGGTTAGGTGCATTGACTGGAACAGGGGCCAGACTGTGGCGACTAGGGGAATTTCACAGTAACTACATTGCAGTGTTAATGTAAGCCTTACTTGTGACTAATAAATAAACTTTAACTTGACTACCGTCTGGTGGTTCTAACATCCACCATTATGAAATGCTTTGAAAGGTGAGTCATGGCACGAATCAATTCCAGCCTCCCAGATTGACTGGATCCACGACAGTTGGCCTATCACCGCAAAAGGTCCACAGCAGACGCCATTTCCCCGACCCGACACTCAAACCTGGATCACCTAGTTAACAAGAACACCTATGTCAGACTCCTATTTATTGACGACAGCTCAGCCTTCAACACCATTATTCCTACAAAACTCATCTTGAAATTCCCTGGCCTATGGCTTGGCTCCTCCTTTTGCAACTGGATCCGAGATTTCTTTTCTACAGACTGCAATTCAGTAAGGACAGGTGACACCATCTCCTCTGTGATCATCCTCAACTCCAGTGCTCCACAAGGCTATTTCCTCAGTCCCTGACGATACTCCTCAAACACCTATGACCATGTGGCCAAATTCCCCTCCAGCCCAATATTCAAATTTGCTGATGATACAACCGTAGTGGGTCAAATCTCAAACAATGATGAGATGGGCTACAGGAAAGAGATAGAGAATCTGGCAAAATGGTGTGACGACAATCTCCCTCAATGTCGTAAAGTGAACGAGAGTCATCAACTTCAGGAAATGTATTGGAGGACATGCTCCTGGCTACAAGAACAGGGAGGAAGTGGAAATGGTCGAGAGCTTCAGATTTCAAGGTGTTCAGATCACTAATAGCCTGTCCTGGTCCCTCCATGCCAATACGATAGTTAAGAAAGATCAACAGTGCCTCTACTTTCTCAGGAGGCTTCGGAAATTTAGCATGACCACCATGACTCTCACCAACTTTTACAGATGCACCATAGAAAGCATTGATATGGCTCCTGCTTTGACCAAAACTGCAACAAACTACCAAGTTGTAGCCTAATCCATCATGCAAACCAGTCCCCCATCCATTGACTCCGTCTACACTTCCCGTTGCCTCAGGGAAAGCAGCCAGCATAATCAAGTACCCCGTGCACCCTGGACATATTCTCTTCCAACTTCTTGTATCTGTCGGGAAAAAGATACAAAAGTCTGAGAATACGTACAAACCAACTCAAAAACAGCTTCTTCCTTGCTGCCATCAGACTTTTGATTGGTGTTATCATATATTAAGTTGGCTTTCTCTTCACCCCATCTGTAACTGTAACACTATATTCGGCATCCTATACTTTCCTTCTCTCATATGTACTCTATGAATAGTACTTTTCATCTGTATAGCCTGCAAGAAGCAATATTTTTCACAGTATAAATGTGACAATAATAAATCAAATCAAAACAACCCACTATCCCCAATACTGGTGCCAATGCCCATGACAGACACCAGCCTTTGAACATTCATCTTTGCCATCTCATTTTCCCTCTGCCAGTTTACATCTACCTCAGGTAATGATCCAGACATTATTACCTTTGAGGTTCTGCTCCTTAATTTGTACTGAGCCTCTCATGGTGACTAAGCCCTTTACAGACATCCCAAATACCCCTGCTTGTGTGACCACTTCCCTCCAACCTCAGTGTCCCAGCCCACAATATCACCCTGATTGACCATTAGAGGAGTGGACCAGGACAATCTTCTTTGCTTGTCCTGTCTATGTCTTTGGTACCTAAATAGTCCATGCCAACTGGATCCTCCCACTTACAGTGAAAATTCCTCTCCAGCTCAGAACTCTGGTACGATCAAGCAACTGAGTTGTCTGGGCTCTCGCTTTTGCTGCAGAGATCAGTACCTGTGTCCCACACTATATTGTCCGCTACTGCAACCACATTCCTGTTTGTTATCCCCCACTTGATAGGCTTCCTGTATCATAGTGCCATGGTTAGACTGCTCACTCACTTTTCAGCCTTTGTTTTCATCCACACATATTATAAGCACCTCAACTCTTTTCAACAACTGCGAAGTCTGAGGTTCCTCCATTACTGTCTGCTCAGTCCCTTTCCTTGTCTCGCTCTCGATCACATCTTCCTGTCACTCACTGCTGACCAAAACAAATGACCCTATTCTAAGAGATGTGACCATATTCCAGATCAAATTATCCAGGGATTTCTCCCATTCCCTTTCATTGTGCAGTGTCTGCAGTTCAGCCTCTAACTCACTCATTCTGATCTGGAAGTCCTCCAGCTGCCTACACTTTCTGTAGGTGTGTTAGTCATGGATTACCTGGACATCCAAAATCACACATTCCTCAACTGCAACATAACACCTATCTTGCATTGTTCCTCATGTTATCTACTTAAATTTAATTAAATTACTCACTTAATTAACTTAGAATAATTCCAATGATAACCACATTTCTTTCCCCTGTGCATTTCATTCCTGCATGAACCTGATTCGCCCCTCATTCAGTCTCCATCCCAGCCCAGCGCAGTCACCTGTCTCATGCACCTATTACTGGCCATGCATTTTGAAAGGTGTGTCTTATTTATAGACCGTCTGCTGAGTCGCTTGCTAGTTTTACTTCCTGCTGCACTGATTAACACTCATGAATGAACTGATTTCAGGTGGTTGACAGATAACTGCCACTCCAGATAGTTCTCTAGTTAACATAGAATCTAGAAGCAGGAGTTGGCCATTTGGCCCTTCAAACATGCTCTGCTTTTTAATTTGATCATGGTGGATCATCAGATTCAATATCCTGATCCCCCCTTCTCCCCATATCTCTTGATCCATTAGCCCCAAGAACTATATCTAATTTCTTTTCGAAATCACACAACATTTTGGCCTCAACTACATTCAGTTATTGTGAATTCCACAGATTCACCATCCTCTGGGTGAAGAAATTTCTCCTCACCTCAGTTCTAAAAGGTTTACCCCTTATCCTCAAACTATGACCCCTCATTCCAGGCTCCTCCACGATTTGGAACATTCTTTACGAATCTATCCTGTCCAACTCTGTTAGAATTTTAAAGTTTCTATGAGATCCCCTTTCACCCTTCTAAACTGCAGTGACTATAATCCTAACCAACTTAGTCTCTCCTCATGTGACAGACCTGCCACCCAAGAAATCAGCCTGGTACTCCTTCGCTGTATTCCCTCTATAGCAAGGACATCCTTCCTCAGATAAGGTGGTCAAAACTGCACACAGTAGTCCAGGTGTGGCCTCACCAATGTGCTATATAATTGCAGCAAAACATCCCCATTCCAATACTCAAATCCTCTCACGATGAAGGTCAACATATCAAAGAACAAAGAAAATTACAGCACAGAAACACGCCCATAGGCCTTCCAAACCTGCATCGACCATGCTGTCCAACTGAACTAAAACCCCCTGCCCATACGGGAACCATATCCCTCCATTCCCACCCTATTCATGTATTTGTCAAGACTCCCCTTAAAAGCCACTATCGTATCTCCTTCCACCTCTCTCAGCAGAGAGTCCCAGACACGTATCACCCTCTGTGTAAAAAAACTTACCTCGTACATCTCCTATAAACGTTGTCCCTCGCAACTTAAACTTATGCTCACTAGTAATTGACTCTTCCACCTTGGGAGAAAGCTTCTGAATATCAACTCTGTCTATGCCCCTCATAATCTATCAATTCGCCCCTCAACCTCCATCGTTCCAGTGAGAACAAAACAAGCTTCTCCAACCTCTCGTCATATCTAATGCCCTCCATATCCCCAGGGCCTCATGGCATATAGCCCAGAATACTGAGAGAGGCAAGGGAAGAAATTTCTGGGGCCTTGAGAGAAATCTTTGCATCCTCACTAGCTACAGAGAAGGCCCCAGAGGATTGGAGAATACCTAATGTTGTTCCTACGTTTACGAAGGGTAGCAAGAATAATCCAGGTAATTCCAATCCGATGAGCCTTACTTCAGTAGTAGGGAAATTATTGGAGAGGATTCTTCGAGACAGGATATATTCCCTCTTGGAAATGAGTGGACATATTAGTGAGAGCCAACATGGTTTTGTGAAGAGGAGGTCGTGTCTCACGAACTTGATCGAGTTTTTCGAGGAGGTGACAAAGATGACTGATGAGAGTAGGGCAGTGGATGATGTCTACATGGACGTCAGTAAGGCCTTTGACAAGGTCCCTCATGACAGACTGGTGCAGAAGCTAAAGTTGCATGGGATTAGAGGTGAACTAGCAAAGTGGATAAAGTCAAAGAAGACAGAGCGTAGGAATAAGAACATAAGAACATAAGAAATAGGAGCAGGAGTAGGCCATCTAGCCCTTCGAGCCTGCCCCGCCATTCAATAAGATCATGGCTGATCTGTCGTGGCTCAGTTCCACTTTCCCGCCCTCTCCCCATAACCCTTAATCCCCTCTCTTATCAAGAACCCATCAACCCGCTTCTTAAAAATATTTAGCGAGGCAGCCTCCACCACTTCAACGGGCAGAGAATTCCAGAGATTCACCACCCTTTGAGTGAAGAAGTTCCTCCTCAACTCCATTCTAAACTGCCTCCCCTTTATCTTGAGGCTGTGCCCCCTAGTCCTACTGTCTTTTTTGAGCTGGAAGAGTCTCTCCACCTCTATCCTATCCATCCCATTCATCATCTTATACGTCTCAATGAGATCTCCCCTCATTCTTCTAAACTCTAATGAGCACAAGCCTAGTTTATTCAGCCTCTCCTCATAGCTCAATCCCCTCAACTCTGGTATCAGCCTAGTAAACCTCCTCTGCACTCCCTCCAGGGCCAAAATATCCTTGCGCAGGTGCGGCGCCCAAAACTGCACACAGTACTCCAGCTGCGGCCTCACCAATGCCCTATACAGCTGCAGCAAGACCTCCCTACTTTTATATTCAATCCCCCTCGCTATGAAGGCCAGCATCCCATTCGCCTTCCTGACCACCTGCTGCACCTGCAAGCTGGGTTTTTGCGAGTCATGCACAAGGACCCCGAGGTCCCTCTGCACCGTCGCCTGCTGCAAAGGGGTGAATGAAAGGGTGTGTTTCTGAATGGAGGGCTGTGACAAGTGGTGATCCTTCGGGATCAGTACTGGGATCTTTGCTGTTTGTAATATATATGAACGATTTGGAGGAAAATGTAACTGGATTGATTACTAAGATTGCGGATGACGAAAAGGTTGGTGGATTTGTGGATAGCGATGAGGACCATCAGGGGACACAGCAGTTGGTGACTTGGGCGGAGAGATGGCAGATGGAAATTGATCTGGACAAATTTTTTACTCAGAGAGTGGGTCCCTGGAACTGGGTTGCCAGGGAAGGTAGTGGAAGCGGATACCGTAGTGACTTTTAAGGGGTGTCTTGACAAGTACATGAATAGGAGGGAACAGAGGGATATGGTCCCCAAAAGGGTAGAGGGTTTTAGTTAAGTTGGGCAGCGTGGTCGGTGCAGGATTGGAAGGCCGAAGGGCCTGTTCCTATGCAGTTTGTTAAACTGATTCTTTTTCAGAAATCCAGACTGTGCCCAAGTTCAACATTATTTTCTCAGTGTTCAGTTATTACATCATTTGTTACAGATCCTAGCATTTTCCTTCGGACTAATGTCAGGCTAACAAGTTTTTCATTCTCCATATTCTCTCTCCCTTCTTTCTTAAACATCGGAGTTACATTTGCACCTTCCAATCTGCAGGAACAATTGCAGGGTCTGTAGAATTTTGAAAGATAGCCACCAATGCATCAACTTTCTTGACAGTCATGACTTTCAGCATCTGAGATAGAGACCACCAAGTCTGGGGAAATTTATCTACTTCAAATCTCATTCATTTCTCTATTTCTACTATTCTTATAAGCATAAAAGCATCTTGTTGTTCCTCATTAATGCCAGTCACCTGATCCTCCATTATTTATGGAAGGTTTTTAATGAATGGTGACCATTGACATTTGGACAGATTATTGAGAAAGTCTGTGTGTTCTGCCTCGGTCATGTCATCTAACATGAGGTTTGAGGTGTGTGTGAGACCAGTGCCTGGAGCTGTGAGGTAGCAGCCGAACCAATGCACCACTGTGCGTTGTGTTTCTTTCAAATTATGGAATCTCATGGCTTTATCCTCTTAGTGAGTAATTAGGATTTCCTTTTAATTCATGGTTACCTCATTCATTATTCATGTATAAGATATATAGTATTAACTGTTTGCTTTGTTGACTCTTTCATAGAAAAAATTATCCCTCACTTCCCCACTTACTCTAATTCAGGGTCCTGGCGAGTCAGAGACAATGCCGACAGGCACAGGGTGTTAAGACACCAATCCATCACAGGGCACACACTCACACACAAAAATTAAAGGGGCAATTTAACATTGCCAATCCACCTAATCCACACATCATTGATGTGGGGAGGAAACGGGAGCACCTGGAGGCAACCCATGCAAACACAGGGAGAACGTGCAAACCTCAACACAGACAGTGACCCAAGGTTGGAATTGAACCCATGTTTCTGGAGCTGTGAGGCAGCATTGCCAACCTGACGCTGTCTCAAAAATTATTGTATTTCTTTCAAATTATTGAATCTCATGGCTTTATACCTTTCTTCAGCAACTGGGATTTCCAAGTTGTTCTGTGCACCAAAAAAAACGTTGATTGTTCCCATTCTGAACACAACCGAATATGGAGCCTCATCCAATATTGTAACAAATTTGGGGTCTGGTCTGATATCGCACTGAGAAACTCAGAACTTTAGTGTAGAGAGGGACCTGGGTGTCCTAGTGTAAAAATCACAAAACCTTAGTCTGCATTTACAGCAAGTAATTAGGAATATAAATGGAATGTTAGTGTTTCTTGTCAGGGCAATCACATTTAAAAAATTGTGCCTGTAAGCATACAGGGACTTAGTGAGGCTGCATTTGGAGTAATGTGCAATATTTTGATCTCCTTCCGTAAGATCATGAGATCATAAGACAATGGTAGGCCATTTGGCTCATTGAGTCTGTTTTGCCATTCAATGAGATCAGGACTGGTCTGATGTGATAATCCTCCAACTCCATTTTCCCACCTTATTTCCATAACCCTGATTCCATTACTGATTAAAAATCTGTCTCTCTCAGCCCCAAAGACATGTTCCAGTCTTTACACCTCTCTGCGGTGAAGAGTTCCAAGAATTCACTACCTCTGAGAGAAGAAATTCCTCCTCATCTCTGTCTGAAATGGATAAGCCTTTGCTCTGAGAATATGCCCTTTGGTCGTGGACTCTCCCACAAGGCGAAACAAACTATCAGCATCCAAGCTGTCAAGCCCCCTGAGAATCCTGTATGTATCAATAAGGTCACCTCTCATTCTTCTTAACTCCAATGAGTACAGGCCCAACTTACTTAGCCTTGATTGTTAAAAATATCCTGCCATATTTGGAATCAATCAAATTAACTTTCTCTGGACTGCTTTTAATGGTGGCACGTCTTTTCTGAGTTCAGGGGATGAAAACAGTATTCCAGGTGTGGCCGAACTAGTCACTTGTACAGTTCTAGCAAGACCTCCCTATTTTCATACTCCATTCCCTTTTCAATTAAGGTCAATATTCCATTTGTCTTCCCTAACACTTGCTGAGCTTGCATGCCAGCTTTTTTGTGATTTATGCACAAGGATCCCAAATCCCTCTGTGCTGCAGCTTTCTGCAGTCTTTCCCTATTTAAATAATATCCAGCTCCTTTATTCTTCCCACCAATCTGCATAACTTCACATTTTCCTGCATTATTTTTCATCTGCCAAGTTTTCACCCACACACCTAATTTTTTTTATCCCTCTGTAGACCCTGTCATCCTCAGCACTTGCCTTCCCACCTATTTTTGTGTCATCTCAAATTTAGCAGTAGTACATTGACTTCCCTTATGCAAATTATTAATATACATAATATAAGAAATGACCATTGAATTAGAGACTGATTCCTGGGATGAAGGCAGTTATATTATCATGAAAGCCTGAGCAGATTTGGCCTATATCCATTGGAGTTTAGGAGAATGAGAGGTGATCTTATTGAAACGTAGAAGACACTGAGGGGACTCGACAGGATTGATGCTGAGTGGATGTTTCCCTTGTGATGGCGTCTTGTATAATGCACGTTTTGAAAATTAGCAATCTCGCATTTAATACAGAAATGAGATTTTGTTTTCTATCAGAGGGTCATTTGTGTTGGAATTCTCTACCCCAGTGAGCAGCAGAGGCCGGATCACTGTCAATATTCAATCAGATCAGTCATGATCTTGTTCAGAACAGGCGCGAGGGGCCGAATGGCCTACTCCTGTTCTGAATTCTTTTGTTCTTGGAATTGAGGTTTTGTGTGATATCTTACAGACTCGGATTGTGAACAATCTGTACAGTGACATTTACACAATGTTTCACAGAGATATCACCTCCCACCCGCTGTCTCCAGCTTTCTCTCCTCTACCTCTGTCCCCTCTCCCTCTCTCCTCAACCTTGACCGTCACCCCCACCCCCCCACTCTCCTTCTCACAGCCTGTCTTCCCTTTCTCAAATTCTCCTTCCCCAACCCTGCTATCTCTCTCTCCTTCCACTCCCTGTCACTTATGCGCTCCTCTGCTCACATACTCCCCACTTCTCCCCACAAACTTCTTTCTACCTACATTCTCTCCCTCCCCTTTCTCCCTCTCTCACTCACCTCCCATTCTTCCTTTGTCTCTCCCTCTTTAATTCCTCTCTTCTTCCTACTTTGTGTGGCATGGTGGCTCAGTGGTTCACATTGCTGCCACACAGAGCCAGGGAGCCGCTTTCGATTCCTGGTTTGGGCCATGTCTGTGCAGAATCTACACGTTCTCCCTCACGTCTGCGTGGATTTCCTTCCACAGTTCGAAAGACATGCTGGTTCGCGATGCTAAATTCTCCCTCAGTGTACCCGAACAGGCACTGAAGTGTGGTGACTAGGGAATTTTCACACTAACTTCATTACAGTGTTAATGTAAGCCTACTTGTGATACTAATTAACTTGGAAATCAATCTGTCCCGCAATGTCTCTCCCATTTCCCACAATCATCCCATCTTCCTGCCAGCCACTCATTTGTCCCTCCTGCTCCCTGGCCCTGCTCCTCACCCACTCTCTCTCAGCACCTTCCTATTCTCCCCCATCGACACATACTCTCTCTCCACCTCACCTCCTATCCCCTTCCCTCATCATTCTGGTATCCTTCTCCCCCTCACTCTCTTCTCTTCAGACTCTCTCCCCTTTCCCTCTCTCTCACATTCTTCCCTGCCCCTCCTGCTTTATTTCCCATCCTCTCTTTACACGGAAGGGTCTGTTTATTTCTTCCTCCCACACTATCTGCCTTCCAGATGCTCTCTCTACTCTGCTCTTTCTTTCTCACCCACTATCCCAATCCCTGTCATCCGCTCTGCCGTTCTCTCTCCTGCTTCCACACTCAAAACATCCCACTCTGAATCTCCCACATCCCACTCTCAATCTCCCTCTTTACACTCCGGCTCCCTCCAGTCCCTCTCATTCCTGCCTCTTTTCTCTCTTCCCAACTGCACCCCTCCACCTATCCTCTCATTCCCCCTACCTATCTCTCTGTCACTCACTATCTTCTCTCCGCTCTGCCCTGTCTCTCCTTTCTGGTCTATTCCCCCTCCTCTCCCCTCCCTCCGGCTCCATGTTGCCATCCCATTCCTGCTCCCACACTGTCCTCCCCCTCATTCTCCCCTGCCCCTCACAAACCTCTCTCCTCTCTTCCTCACTCCTCACACTCTCCCTCCTCCCCACCCCCTCTCTCTAAATCACTGACTGTGTTATTTTCACTTTCCCCCAGCTCCAGCCTCTCTGACTCTGGATCCGCACACAGCGTATCCCCGGCTCATCCTGTCTGAGGACCGGACCAGTGTGAGATTCGGAGACAAACAGCAGCCGCTCCCTGACACCCCGGAGAGGTTTGATTTCTGGCCCTTTGTCCTGGGATCAGAGGGATTCACATCAGGGAGACATTACTGGGAGGTGGAGGTTGGGGAGAAGACATGGTGGGATCTGGGAGTGGCCCGAGAGTCTGTGAAGAGGAAAGGGGTTATCTCCCCGATCCCTGAGTCCGGATTGTGGATTGTGGAGCTGAGTCCCGGAAGTGATTATTGTGCCTTCACCTCCCCCTCACCGACCCGCCTCACCCCGAGTGTGAATCCCCGGAAGATCGGGGTTTTCCTGGACTATGAGGGTGGACAGGTGTCATTTTACAATGCGGACAACATGTCCCATCTCCACACTTACACCCACACTTTCACTGAGAGAATCTTTCCCATCTTCAGCCCGGGATTGAATCACGACGGGAAAAACTCGGCGCCGCTGACAATCTGCGGGATTAAAGGTCTCTAACAGATCCATCCCATAATTTCACACCGTCTCCCTGCCTCCTGCCAGCTGTAAACTGATGGAACCTGTTCATATTGTGGTTATTATAAAGAATTATAATTTACATTGGGGGCTCCGTGATTACATTTGTAAAATGATTCTTCAAACAAAACAATCTGAGAACCACTGGAATAGAAACAGTTTTTCTCAAAGATTCCCCAGTTCATCATTAAATCCAAGAAGCAGAAACTCAACATGTTGTTTGCGTCTGTCACTGAGTGAGGGAGGCGGGATTCCGGGGAATGGAGAAGCCGATTGGCCGGAGTCCCTGTCACTCAGAGCGAGGGAGGCGGGATTCAGGGGAATAGAGAAGCCGATTCGTCAGGGTGGATGTCATTTACAAGGGGGGACAGGGGTGGGACTGTCGATTGGTCGCAATAACTGTCAATCAGAGAAGAAGTGGGTGCTCTTGACACCGGGAAGACTCAGGTCACAGAGACTGAGGAGGCGGGGTTCATGAAGCTCAGAAGGCGATTGGTTCGCGCCACTGTCGCTCTGCGCCTGAACACCGATTTTTGGAGAGTCTGAAATGCGATTGGTTCAACCGCCTGTCAGTCATCGTGAGGGAGGCGGGTTTTTGAGTTGTCCGTAAGTCAATTGGTTGTTGTGTCATTCATTCAGATTAAGAGGCGGGTTTCCGACCGTTAGGTCAGTATGACTTATTGACATAAAAGCAGGCCGTCCCCGGAAGGTGGAGGGCGATTGGTCAGGGCCGCTGTCACTCAGACTGAGAGAGGGTCGGTATCAGGGGAGCCGGAAACGGATTGGCCCTATCCGCTGACACGCAGCGTTCCAGGGGCGTTGCCAATTGGGGAGCATGATTGGCCGGAGCGCCTGTCACTCATCTGAAGGGAGGCGGGATTGCGGAACTTTGGAGGTGATTGGCTGCATCTCTTGTCCCTCAGTGCCGGGGACTCCCCTCGCCCTGTTCCCCGTCCGCTTCATTGCGTTCCCCCTCCCCCTCTCCCTATTCCACTGACCTTCTGCCCCTTCCCTCTACGCCCCGCCTCTATCGCTGCTCTCCCTGCAGTGCAGGTACACCCGCCAGTGTGGAACTCCCACCCACCTGACGAAGGAACAGCCTATTCCGAAAGCTTGTTGCATTTGCTACAAATAAACCTGTTGGACTTTAAGCTGGTGTTGTGAGACGTCTTTCTGTGTACGTACATCATGATGTGAGTATGCCGGCGTTGGACTGGCGTAAACACAGTAAAAAGTCTGACAACACCAGGTTTTAGTCCAAACGATTTATTTGATAATAGACTCACAAGCTTTCGAGGTTTCCCTCTTTGTCAGGTGAATGGAGAGTTCTGGCCTCAGACAGAGCATATAAAGCACAGACAGTTTAGAGATTATCCACAGTGCTGCTAGGGAGGGAGCTACAGGATTTTGACTTCTCGGGCAGTGAAGGAACATTGATATATACGGTGAAGCCTTCCACTGTTTGCTGGAGCAGACAAGTGAAGGAGCAGAGAGCCAGATAAGAAATTACCTGTTAAAAACCTATTTAAATAAGTTTAAAGCACTTTTGTAGTAAGAACTTACCTTGTAGAACTGTTTAAATCATTGAAAAGCATTTTTGCGGGCTTTTTGTATTTACCACTTTAAGAATTCTAAGGGAGTGGATAGCAGGGATTTGTGGGTGAGCAGGCTTTAAAACAGTGCCAGGTTTAAAAGGAGGCCTGGTGTAGACAGCAGGCAGCGGAGTGAGAGGGAAGCAGAGTAAGATATTAGGGCTTAGGATCAAAGGGCTAGGGAGAAAAAGGGCCAGGTAAGTTCGTGTGGAAATTTTCAATATTACTACAGGGAATAATGGAGAGGCATGGGATGTGTTGTTGCTGTATGATGTGGGAGCTGGTGGACCCCAGGGTCCTTCCCAGTGACCATGTCTGCAGTAAGTGCAGGTTGCTGGAGGAGCTCCAGCTCAAGGTAGATGAGTTGGCCTCTGAGCTGCAGACACTGAGGCTCATCAGGGGGAGAGAGGGTGCCATTGTCAATGGGGTGCAAGAGACATCCACCCCCGGCTAACTGGTCAGGAACAAGAGGGGGCTGCTGAGAGGAGGAAGGAGGGTGGGGACCGGAGGAAGGAAGGTGGGGACCGGAGGAAGGAGGGTGGGGACCGGATGCCTCAGCCTCTCAATCTGCATAACAGGTTTGAGGTTCTTGCTTCCAGTGTGGACAAGAACGAGGAAGGTGAGGTTAGTGAGCAAACTGCACACAGTACAGTGATGCAGACACAGGATATAGGCAAGGAGAAGGTGAAAAGGAACGTAGTAGTAATTGGGGATCGTGGGGTTAAGGGTATTGACACTGTCCTTCATCACAATGACAAAGTGCACAGAAGGGTGTGTTGTCTGCCTGGTGCTCGGGTCCGGGATGTCACATCTGGGCTGCAGAGGAACCTGGAGTGGGAGGGTGAGAATCCAGTCATAGTAGTATATGTGGGTGCCAACGACGTGGGCAAAATGCGAACTAAGGATCTGGGGAGGGAGTATGAAAAGCTGGGAATGGAATTAAAAAATACAACCGACAAGGTGGTTATCTCTGGGCTACTGCCTGAACCGAGTGCAGACGGGCGTAAGGTTGATAAGATTAAGGAAGTGAATGGGTGACTCAGGGATTGGTGTGGGAGGAATGGGTTTGAATTTATGGGGCATTGGCATCAGTATTGGGGTAGGTGGGACCTGTTCAGGTGGGATGGGGATGGCCTCAACCGTGCTGAGACCAGAGTCCTGGCGATCGTGTAAATAGGAATGTAGGTAGGGCTTTAAACTAATTAGGAGGGGGGGGAGGGGGGCGGAGGGTGCGAGGGTAGGTGACATTACGGGGTCTAAAGTTAAGGAGAGGGTGCAGGTAAGGGAAGAGGCCGAGGATGTCCCAATAATAAAGGGAGGAGGGGGCGTGAGTAGGGTTGGTGGCGTTCTGGCAAATAGGGTCCAGGTGAAGGCTGGGATGAAGGCACTTTATCTGAATGCACGAAGCATTTGGAATAAAGTGGATGAGCTGGTGGCGCAGATCAGCACAAATGGATACGATCTGGTGGCCATTACAGAGACGTGGCTGCAAGGTGACAGGGACTGGGAGCTGAATGTCCAGGGGTATCAAGTGTTTAGGAAGGATAGGCGGGAGGAAAAAGTGGGGGTAGGGGGGCGTAGTTGTGCTGATTAAGGATAGCATCAGGGTGGTAGCTTGGTATGATATAGGAACCAATGAGGAGAAAGTGGAATCGTTGTGGGTGGAGATTAGGAACAGCAAAGGGAGGAAGACGCTGGTGGGTGTCGTCTATAGGCCCCCGAATAATGATCTGGAGGTGGGGCGGGCTGTTAACGTGCAAATAAGTGCGGCATGCAGGAATGGAATGGCCATAATTATGGGGGATTTCAATCTACATATTGATTGGTCAACCCATGTTGGACGCGGAGGGCTCGAGGAGGAGTTCTTGGAATGCTGCCGGGATAGTTTCCTTGAACAGTGTGTGTTGGAGCCGATGAGGGAGCGAGGTATCTTGGATCTGGTGTTATGTAATGAGGCGGGTAGAATTAGGGACCTTGTGGTGAAGGATCCTCTTGGGGAGAGTGATCATTGTATGGGGGAGTTTCTGATGCAGATGGAGGAGGAGAAAGTGGGTTCCCGGACATGCGTCCTTTGTTTGAACAGAGGGGAGTACGGTAGGATGAGAGAAGAATTGGCGAATGTTGACTGGGGGAGCGCGTTGGAGGGTAGGTCTGCTGAGGAGCAGTGGAGGATCTTTAAAGAGATCTTTCTTGGTGCTCAGCAGAAATGTATTCCAATGGTTAAAAAGGACCGTAGGAGGAGAGGTAATAAGCCGTGGATAACGAAGGAGGTGAAGGAAAGTGTTAAATTAAAAGCGGAGGCGTTTAGAGTAGCAAAGGGTAGTGAGCGAGAAGAGGATTGGGAGAGGTTTAAATGTCAACAAAGAATGACAAAGAAGTTGATAAAGAAAGGTAGGATAAACTATGAAGCTGGGCTAGCGCTTAGTATAAAAAAGGATAGCAAGAGATTTTATAAATATATAAAAAGGAAGATGCTGGCTCGGGTGAACATTGGACCCTTAGAGGATGAGAGGGGGGACTTAGTTTTAGGGGATGGGGAAATGGCTGAGGTCTTGAATAACTTTTTTGTTTCGGTCTTCACGGAGGAGGACGTGAATAATTTGCCGGCTGTTAGCGATGGAAAGATGGTAGGACTGGAGGGTCTCAATGACATTATTGTTACTAGAGAGGCGGTGCTCGACAGACTGGAGGGACTGTTTGTGGACAAGTCCCCAGGACTGGATGGAATGCATCCGAGGGATCTGAAAGAAATGGTGGAGGTGAAAGTGGATGCCTTGGTGGTTATTTTCCAAACGTCGTTGGATTCCAGGGAAGTGCCGGAAGATTGGAAAACGGCTAATGTTACGCCGTTGTTTAAGAAGGGTGGCAGGCAAAAGGCAGGGAATTATACGCCGGTTAGTTTAACGTCTGTTGTAGGTAAAATGTTAGAATCCGTCATCAGGGAGGAAATAGCGAGGCATCTTGAGGGGAATTGCTTGATAGAGCAGACGCAGTACGGTTTTGTTCAGGGGAAGTCGTGTCTGACGAATTTATTGGAGTTCTATGAGGATGTGTCCAGGGCGGTGGATAGAGGAGAGCCGGTGGATGTGGTGTTTCTTGATTTTCAGAAGGCGTTTGACAAGGTACCTCACAAGAGGTTATTGCATAAGGGAAGGAGGCATGGAGTTGGGAGTAGGGTGTTTGCGTGGATAGAGGATTGGCTGTCAAATAGGAGGCAGAGAGTGGGGGTTAATGGGTGCTATTCGGATTGGCAGTTGGTGACTAGTGGAGTGCCCCAGGGGCACTCCACTAGTGCTGGGGCCTCAGCTATTTACCATTTATATAGATGATCTGGAGGAGGGAACTGAGTGTATGGTGTCGAAATTTGCTGATGACACCAAGATTGGTGGAACGGCAAATTGCGCGGAGGGTGTGGAGAGTCTGCAGAAGGATTTAGATAGGCTGGGCAAATGGGCCAGGAACTGGCAAATGGAATTTAATGTTGGCAAGTGCGAGGTGGTCCACTTTGGTAGGAATAATGGTAGGAAGGACTATTACTTACGTGGCGAAAAACTGCAGCAGGCGACGGTGCAGAGGGACCTCGGGGTCCTTGTGCATGAGTCGCAAAAACCCAGCCTGCAGGTGCAGCAGGTGGTCCGGAAGGCTAATGATGCTGGCCTTCATAGCGAGGGGGATTGAATATAAAAGTAGGGAGGTCTTGCTGCAGCTGTATAGGGCACTGGTGAGGCCGCAGCTGAAGTAATGTGTACAGTTTTGGTCGCCGCACTTACGCAAGGATATTTTGGCCTTGGAGGGAGTGCAGAGCAGGTTTTCTAGGCTGATACCGGAGTTGAGGGGGTTGAGCTATGAGGAGAGGCTGAATAAACTAGGCTTGTACTCGTTAGAGTTTAGAAGAATGAGGGGAGATCTCATTGAGACATCTTAGATGATGAATGGGATGGATAGGATAGAGGTGGAGAGACTATTCCCGCTCAGAAAGGACAGTAGAACTCGGGGGCACAGCCTGAAGATAAAGTGGGGGGGCGGATTAGAACAGAGTTGAGGAGGAACTTCTTCACTCAAAGGGTGGTGAATCTCTGGAATTCTCTGCCCGTTCAAGTGGTGGAGGCTACCTCGCTAAATATTTTTAAGACGCGGGTTGATGGGTTTTTGATAAGCGAGGGGTTAAGGGTTATGGGGATAGGGTGGGAATGTGGAACTGAGCCACGACAGATCAGCCATGATCTTATTGAATGGCGGGGCAGGCTCAAAGGGCTAGATGGCCTACTCCTGCTCCTATTTCTTGTGTTCTTATTTCCAAATCTGGATGATGGGTGGCTTGGGAGGGAACTTTCAAGTGTTAGTGTTCCCATGCACCCTTCTCCTTCTGGTGAGTTCTTTCGGGTATACACCTTTCTCAAACCCTTGCCAACAGGCTGCTTTAGCGATTTTGATATTGATTTGATTTATTATCGTCACATGTGTTAGTGTACAAAGAAAAGTATTGTTTATTGTGCGCTATACAGACAAAGCATACTGCTCGTAGAGAAGGAAAGGAGCGAGTGCACAATGTAGTGTTACAGTCATAGCTAGGATGTGGAGTGCAACTTAATATAAGGTAAGTCCTTTCAAAAGTCTGACGGCAGCAGGGAAGAAGCTGTTCTTGAGTCCGTTGGTATGTGACCTCAGACTTTTGTATCTGTTTCCTGACAGATAAAGGTGGAGGAGAGAATGTCTGGGGTCCTTAATTATGCTGGCTGTTTTTCTGAGGCAGGGGAAGAGTCAATGGATAGGAGGGTGGTTTGCACGATGGACTGGGCTACGTTCACAACCCTTTGTATTTACTTGCAGTCTCGGTCAGAGCAGGAGCCCTACCAAGCTGTGATATATCAGGAAAAGGTGCTTTCTATGGTGCATCTGTAAAAATTGCTGAGAATTGCAGCAGATGTGCCAAATTTCCTTCACCTCCTGAGAAAGTAGCGGTGTTGGTGGGTTTCCTAAATCATAGCGCAACATGGAGGGACCAGGACAAGTTGTTGATAATCTGGACACCTGGAAACTTGAAGCTCTCAACCATGGCGGCACGGTGATACAGTGGCGAGCATTGCTGTCTCATAGCGCCAGGGACCCGGGTTCGATTCTGGCCTCAGGTCACTGTCTGTGTGGAGTCTGTACATTCTCCCCATGTCTGCATGGATTTCCTCCGGGTGCTCCTGTTTTCTCCCATTGTCCAAAAGACAAGGAGCAAAGAAAATTACAACACAGGAACAGGCCCTTCAGCCCTCCAAGGCTGTCCAACTTAACTAAAACTCCTGACTTTCTGGGGACCATATCCCTCTATTCATGTACTTGTCAAAACACCCCTCAAAAGTCACTATCGTATTCGCTTCCGCTCCCTCCCCCCAGCAACAAGTTCCAGGCACCCACTACTCTGTAAAAAATCTGCCTTGTATATCTCCTTCAAACCTTTCCCCTCGCAACATCAACCTATGCACCCCAGTAATTGACTCTACCACCCTGGGAAAAAGCTTCTCACTATCCATTCTGTCCATGCCTCTCATAATCTTGAAGACTTCAATCAGGTCTCCTCTCAACCTCCGTTGCTCCAGTGAGAACAAACCAAGTTCCTCCAACCTCTCCTCATTGCTAATGTTCTCCATACCAGGCAACATCCTGGTAAATCTTTGCTGCACCCTCTCCAAAGACTCCACATACTTCTGATAGTGTGGCAAACAGCACTGAAAACTGTATTCCAAGTGCAGCCGAACTCAGGTTCTATAAAGCTGCAAAATGACTTGCCAATTTTTAAACTCAATGCGCCGGCCGATGAAGGCAAGCATGCTGTACGCCTTCTTGACTACCTTCTCCACCTGCATTGCCACTTTGAGTGACCTGTGTATCTGTACACCCAGATCCCTTTGCCTATCAATACTCTTAAGGGTTCTGCCATTTACTGTATATTTCCTATCTGTATTACATCCACAAACTTGTTAATCAATCCAGTTACATTTTCCTCCAAATCATTTATATATATTCCAGACAGCAAAAGTACCAACACCAATCCCTAAGGAACAGCACTTGTCACAGCCCTCCATTCAGAAACACACCTTCCACTGCTACTATCTGTCTTCTTTGACCGAGCCAGTTTTGTATCCACCGTGCCAGCTCACCTCTGATCCCATGCGACTTCACCTTCTGCACCAGTCTGCCATGAGGGACCTTGTCAAAGGCCTTACTCAAGTCCATGTAGACAATATCCACTGCCCTACCCTCATCAATCATCTTTGTCACTTTCTCCAAAAACTCGATCAGGTTCGTGAGACGTGACTTCCCCTTCACAAAACCATGTTGCGTCTCACTAATATAACCACTTATTTCCAAGTGGGAATAAATCCTGTCTCGAAGAATCCTCTCCAATAATTTCTGTACCACTGATGTAAGGCTCACCAGCCTGTAATTACCTGGATTATTCTTGCTACCCTTCTTAAACAGAGGAACAACATTGGCTAATCTCCAATCCACTGGAACCTCCCCTGTAGCCACTGAGGAAACACAGATTTCTCTCAAGGCCCCAGCAATTTCCTCTCTTGCCTCTCTCAGTATTCTGGAAAATGTCCCATCAGGCCCTGGGGACTTGTCTCCTTTACTGTTTCTCAAGAACCCCAATATCTCCTCCTTTTTGATCTCAACATGACTCAAATTATCTACACATCATTTCCCAGACTCAACATCCACCAAGTCCTTCTGTTTGGTGAATACTGATGCAAAGTATTCATTTAATATCTTGCCCATTTCCTCTGGCTCCAGGCATAGAAATCCTCCTTGTCCTTGAGTGGGCAACCCTCTCCCTGGCTACCCTCTTGCGCTTTATATATGTATAAAAAGCCTTGGGATTTTTCTTAATCCTGCTGGCCAATGCTTTTTCATGACCCCTTTTAGCCCTTCTTACTCCTTGCTTAAGTTTCTTTCTACTTTCCTTGCATTCCACACTTGTTTTGTGTGTTCCCAGCTTCCTAGCTTTGACAAATGCTTCCTTTTTCTCTTTGACTAGGCTCACAATATCTCTCGTTATCCAACGTTCCCAAAATGTACCATATTTATCCTCCATCCTTACAAGAATGTGTCAGTCCTGAATACCTATCAACTTACACTTGAAAGACTCCCACATGCCAGATGTTGATTTGCCCTCAAACATCTGCCCCCAATCTACATTCTTCGGTTCCTGCCTAATATTATTATAATTAGCCTTCCCCCAATTTAGCACCTTAACTTAGAACATAGAACATAAAACATAGAAAAACTACAGCACAAAAAGGCCCTTCGGCCCACAAGTTGCAACGAACATATCTCTACCTACTCGGCTTACCTATAACCCTCAATCTTACTAAGTTCCATGTACTCATCCAGAAGTCTCTTCAAAAACCCTATTGATTCCACCTCCACCACCACTGTTGGTAGCCGATTCCACGCACCCACCACCCTCCTGAGTGAAAAACTTACCCCTGACATCTCCTCTGTACCTACTCCCCAGCACCCTAAACCTGTGTCTTCTTGTGGCAGCCATTTCAGCCCTGGGAAAAAGCTTCTGAGAATTCACTCGATCAATACCTCTCAACATCTTATCAACCTCTATCAGGTCACCTCTCATCCTTCGTCTCTCCAAGGAGAAAAGACCGAGCTCTCTCAACCTATCCTCATAAGGCATGCCACCCAATCCAGGCAACGTCCTTGTAAATCTCCTCTGCACCCTTTCACATCCTTCCTGTGATGAGGCGGCCAGAACGGGAGCACAGTGCTCCAAGTGGGGTCTGACCAGGGTCTTATACAGCTGCAGCATTATCTCCTGACTCCTAAACTCAATTCCTCTATTGATGAAGGCCAGTACACCATACGCCTTCTTAACCACATCCTCTATCTGCGAAGCCGATTTGAGAATCCGATGAACCCGGACCCCAGGATTCTTCTGATCTTCCACACTGTTAAGAGTCTTACCCTTAATATTATATTCCTTCATCCCATTTGACCTGTCAAAATGAACTACCACACACTTATCTGGGTTGCAGTCCGTCTGCCAGGAGACTTGAGGACACCACACTTAGCTTTATCCATCACTACCTTAAAGCTTACTGAATTGTGGTCACTGTTCCCGAACTGCTCCCCTACTGAAACATCGACCACCTGGCCGGGCTCATTCCCCAATACCAAGTCCAGTATGGACCCTTCCCTAGTTGGACTATCTACACACTGTTTCAGGAAGCGCCCCTGGATGCTCCTTACAAACTCTGCCCCATCCACGCCCCTAGCACTAAGTGAGTCCCAGTCAATTTAGGGAAAATTAAAATCTCCCACCACAACAACCCAGTTATTTTTACACTTTGCCAACATCTGCCCACATATCTGTTCCTCAATTTCCCACTGGCAGTCAGGCAGTCTATAGTAAACCCCCAATATTGTGATTACACCTTTCCTATTCCTGAACTCTCCCCATATTGCCTCACTGTATGAGCCCTCTGAGGTATCCTCCTGGAGTACAAATATGATATTCTCCTTAACCAGGAATGCAACTCCCCCACCCCTTTCACATCTCTCTCTATCCCGCCTGAAACATCTGTATGCTGGAATGTTAAGCTGTCAATTACGTCCTTCCCTTAACCAAGTCCCTGTAATGGCAACAAAATCATAGTTCCTAGCACTAATCCCAGCTCTAAGTTCATCTGTCTTACCTGTTACACTTCTCACATTGAAACAAATGCACCTCAGTCCACCAGACTCTGATTAGCAAGCCCTCTCTGCCTGCTATTTCTCTGGTATTTACTGGCCCTACTCTCAGGTTCCCCTTCAGCTAATTCACCTTTGCTTTGGTTCCCACTGTTATCGGACAACAAATTTTATGAAATTGGGCACACAAAATGGAAGCAAACTAAAGCTATCCTCGGAGCCCTCCACTAAAATCACAAAGTAACAGACACTGATCAGTAGGCAAGAGCATGCTTTTAGAATGCAAATGAGGGCTCGCACATAAGGGAAATTGGTCAGGATGGCACCTACAGGAACTAAATTAAAGAACACATCCCCACCCCATCAAAATCAGCACTTCTAAACCAGTCAAACAACCCATAGAGACAGCTAAAATTAACACAGTTAAGGAAAGCATCCCTGGCCCCTCAAAACTCTTGAGATCAATAACACACCCATGGTTCAAACCCCAGAGATCCTAGACCATTAATAACCAACCAGACAAAAACAATTAACACACACTTAAAACAATTGGTCCAACACTTTCGGGACAGTCCGATTGTACGTCCTGACTTTGTTTCTCCGTCGACGTTAAAAGAAAAGAAAGCTGTGCCGTTATTGAACTTCACCCTGAGTCGGTAGTGGTCGTTTTGCCCACTCGCAATAACACCACCCTGCCTGCCAAACTAGTTTAAATCCTTCCGATTGACACTAGCAAACCTCCCGGCCAGAATATTTATTATGCCTTTCCAGTTTAGATGCAACCCATCCTTCCTGTACAAGTTCCATCTGCCCCGGAAGAGACCCCAATGGTCCAGATATTGGAAACCCTCCCTCCTACACCAGCTGCTTAGCCACGTGTTCAGCAGCACTATCTTACTATTCCCAACCTCACTAGCACATTGTACAGAGAGTAATCCTGAGATTACAACCCAGAAGTCCTGCTTTTAACTTTCTACCTAACTCCCTAAACTGCTGCTGCAGGACTTCATCACTCTTCCTGCTTATGTCATTAGTACCAATATGTATCAGGATATCTGATTGTTCGCCCTCTCCCTTCAGAATGCTTTCTGTCCATTCAGAGATATCCTAGACCCTGGCATCAGGGAGGCAACATACTATCCTGGAGTCTCTTTCACGTCCACAGAAACGCCCATCTTCACCTCTAATTATAGAGTCCCCTATAACTATTGCTCTAGTCCACTTTATCCCTCCCTGCTTAACAACAGAGCCAGCTGTGGTGCCACTGCTTTGGCTGCTGCTGCTGCTGGTATCCCCTGATAGTCATGATGTGGATATGTTGGCGTTGGACAGGGGTAAACACAGTAAGAAGTCTCACAACACCAGGTTAAAATCCGACAGGTTTATTGGGTAGCACGAGCCACTAGCTTTCGAAGCGCTGCTCCTTCGTCAGGTAAGTGTCTCTTACCTGTTCCCTTACCCTGCCCCTTACCTTACGAAGGAGCAGCGCTCCGAAACCTGGTGGATTTTGCTACCAAATAAACCTGTTGGACTTTAACCTGGTGTGGTGAGACTTCTTTCTGTGTTGATCCCCTGATAGCCCATCTCGCCCAACAGTATCCAAAATGGTATACTTGTTAGAGAGGGGGATGATTGCAGGGGATTCCTGCACTGACTGGCTGCCCCTTCTGGCGGTCACCCATCAGACTGCACCTTGGGTGTGACCATGTCTCTCAACTCCTATCTATGAAGCTTCCTGCCTCCTTCATGCTCCTAAGTGCATCCAACTGCTGCTCCAACCTATCCATGCGTTCTGTAAGGAGCTGCAATAGGGTGAGCTTCCTGCAGATATAATAGGCGACACACTGGAAGCATCACAGATCTCCCACATCTCAGAACTGCAGCACTTAACCCCACTGACTGACATTTTGAGCACCAACACAATTGTTTGAAAAATTGTATAAAACTTAGCTTCACTTTTACCTTCCTTTTTGCAGGGTTAGAGGAGAAGGAGAGTAGGTGGAAAACACTAATGCAATGTTTCTGGCTTAACACTCCTTCAGACCAGATCTTCTGCTTCCCACTTCTTGGTAAATGTTGCACCAGTGAAGTCCCTCAGCTGCTGCGACCAGATGGTTAGGTGCATTGGCCATGCTAAATTCTCCATCAGGGTACCCGAACAGGTGCCAGGGTGTGGCAACTAGGGGATTTTCACAGTAACTTCTTTGCAGTGTTCATGTAAGCCTTACTTGTGACACCCATAAATAAACTTTAAACTTTATCATTTGAAAGAAGAAAAATATGGTTTTGAATCCAGAGTTCCGAACATGTACCAGCCAACACTTGGTGCAGTACTGAGGACATGCCGCACAGCCAGAGGTGCTGTCTTTTAGTTGAAACGTTTACTCGAGGAACATGCCATTAATCAAGGGCATTAAAAATGTTACATAATAGCATATTAGATTGGAGCAGGAGTAGACCATTCGGCCCTTTGAACCTGCTCTGTCATAGAGCAATACAGCATGAAAACAGGCCCTTCGGTCTAACTGATCCATGGTGCCCTCCCAGCAATCCCAACTGCCCACGTTTGGCCCATATCAGAATTACATAGAATCCCTACAGTGCAGAAGGAGGCCATTTGGCCCATCAAGTCTGCACCGACCACGATCCCACCCAGGCCCGATCCCCAGAACCCCACGCATTTACCCTAGCTAGTACCCCTAACACTAAGGGGCAATTTAGTATGGTCAATCCACCTACCCTGCATAGCTTTGGACTGTGGGAGGAAACCGGAGCACCCGGAGGAAACCCACACAGACATGGGGATAATGTGCAAACTCCACACAGACAATGACCCGAGGTTGGAATTGAACCCGGGTCCCTGGCGCTGAGGCAGCAGTGCGAACTGTCTGGCAAATTTTCACCCACTCGCTCAGTCTCTCCAAGTCCCTTTGCAGCTTCTTTGTATCCTTCTCACAGCTGACACCAAGTTTTGTGTCATATTGGAAATATCACATTTAGTCCCTCCATCTAAAACATTGTGAATAGCTGAAGCCCAAGATACTGATCCTTCCAGTCCCAAACCCATCACAGCTGGCCCACCTGAAAAAAGACCCATTTTTTCCTGCTCTCTGTTTTGTGTCCCAAATTTCTCAATCCAATCCAAGACCCACCACCCCCCAATCCCATGTATGCTAAATTTGCTTATTTTTGAGTGGCCAGGAAGCGCTAGAAAGTAAGGTACATTTCCTAATCGTCATAGAGTATAGACCCTTGGTGAGACCACACCTGGAGTATTGACATAGAGGGAGTGCAATGAAGGTTCACTAGACTGATTCACAATCCCTTGATTCTCTTTTGTTTCTGGAGAGTTTTTAGCATTTCCTCTCTTTTTATTCATTGGACTAGCACTGCCCGTGAACTAGTTTGCTTGTCAAGCTATTTCAGAGGGTATTTCAGAGTCAACCACATTGCTGTGGCTCTGGAGTCATATGTAAGCTAGACCAGGTAAGGATGGTGGATTTCCTTCCCTGAAGAACGTTAGTGAATCGGATGGGTTTTTCTGACAATCGACAATGGTTATCATTAGACTTTTAATTCCAGACTCAAGTTTCACCATTTGCTGTGGTGGGATTCGAAGCCAGAACCCCAGGACATTACGCCGAATCTCTGGATTGCTAGTCCAATGACGATACCTCTAAGCCACAGCCTCTGACGAAACAAGATCACATGAGAACCACCTCAGTAAATCAAACATTGCATGCGAGCAACACAATGTAATCTTGTCAGTCCAAACTAAACAATGTCTCAAATCAACATTTAAAAACTAGACTCATAGGACACTTTTGTGCCATTGCAACGGGCAACAAAGAGAAAAAAACACAACCCAGAGATTAGACATGCAACAAACCCCATTACCAAATAGTCTGAATCAAACGTAAAGGGCGAGATTCTTTGATTTTATTTGACTTCTTATTGTTGTATGTGTGAGTATACAGTGAAAAATATTTTGTCTTGCGTGCTATACAGACAAAGCATACCGCTCATAGAGAAGGAAATGAGAGAGTGCAGACTGTAGTGTTACAGTCATAGCCAGGGTGTGGAGAAAGTTTAACTTAATACAAGGTATTTCCATTCAAAAGTCTGATGGCAGTAGGGAAGAAGCCATTCTTGAGTTGGTTGAAACGTGACCTCAGACCTTTGTCGCTTTTTCCCGATGGAAGAAGCTGGAAGGGACAAATGTCTGGGGCATGTGGGGTCCTTGATTATGCTGGCTTCTTTTCTAAGGCAGCGGGAAGTGTAGATGAAGTCAATGGATGGGAGGATGGTTTGCATGATGGACTGGGCTACATTCATGACCCTTTTGTTTCTTGTGGTCTTGGACAGAGCAGTAGCCATACCAAGCTGTGGTACAACCAGAAAGAGGTTTTCGACAGTGCATCTGTAAAAGTTGGAGAGAGTCGTAGCGGACATGCCAAATTTCCTTAGTTTCCAGAGAAAGTAGAGGTGTTGGTGGGCTTTCTTAACTGTAGCATCAGCAGGGGGGGATTAGGACAGGTTGCTGGTGATCTGGACACCTAAAAACCTGAAGTTCACCAGCCTCCAAGCCCCTTGGCTGGAGGTGGTGTGTTGTTTGTCAGCGGGATTATCTGGTTCCCATCGCCGTCAGTGGGAATTCCCATTGATGTCACCCCATGCCAGCGGGAAACCCACGGATGGGGATGTGCTGCCAGCGGGACTGGAGAATCTCACTGGCGTAAATGGCCAGAGAATTCTGGCCTAATAGGGAAACTCAATCAGGCTAAACACCTAAAAAATCTTCCAGTCTAACACAACCCCTGGCCCAACTATTTTGGACACCAACACTAACGGAAGAACTAT
Organism: Carcharhinus amblyrhynchos; assembly: GCF_965287045.1. NCBI lineage: Eukaryota > Metazoa > Chordata > Chondrichthyes > Carcharhiniformes > Carcharhinidae > Carcharhinus > Carcharhinus amblyrhynchos. Next base: position 5,980,763 of record NW_027649781.1, on the reverse strand, counting down.
CTCATCTCCGACCAACGTTTTAATATTGAGCTCATGTATACAAATATAGACTGCAATAGACCCCGATCCTAAACTCCAAGTAACCCACACTACTCACTCAAACCCTAAGTCTGACCCTCAACCTAACCCGAAATCTAACCCAAAAACTAGCCCTAAACACAAACCTAATCCTAAACCAAACCCTACATCCAATCTTAACTCTAAATCTAACCTGAATCCTGATGTTAAATGCAAATTTAATTTGAAATCTAACCTTATAAGACCACAAGATGTAGGAGCATAGGTAGGCCATTCAGCCCATCAAGTCTGCTCCACCATTCAATGGGGCAGCACTGTGGCACAGTGGTTGGCACTGCTGGCTCACAGCACCAGGGACTGATGTTCAATTTCTGTCTTGCGTCACTGTCTGTGTGGAGTTTGCACGTTCTCCCCATATCTGCGTAGGTTTCCTCCCGATGTTCTGGTTACAAAGATATGCAGGTTAGATAGATTGGCCATGCTAAATTGTCCCTTCGTGTCCAAAGATTGTGCAGGTTAGGTGGATTGGCCACGCTAAATTGTCCCTTTGTGTCTGAAGATGTGTAGGTTAGGTAGATTGGCCATGCTAAATGTGTCGGGTTTTGCTGGGATAGGAGTAAAGTTAATCTGGTTTATTCAACATGGGCTGGGGACACACCTTCAGAGAGCGATGGTCCAAAGGTCCAAGTGACCACAGCTATTTTATGGGGCAAAGGGCACATTGATCTGTGCAGGTTTCATTCACTTATTTACAGATATAACGAACTTTTATTCTCAGCTTGTTATCGCTGTTAGCATTAAACCACACTAACCAACAGATTACATCAGCAGCAATTATTAGTATTTATCTCATTCCCAGCGGGAACCTTTCCACTGCCACCGCCCAACCCCCCTCCCCCCAACATCCTCCTTCCCCCGACACCCTCCTTCCCACCACCACCATCCCCCCAACCCTCACCCCAGAACAGACACACACATTGTCCTGATTTGGAACTCTGGGAGGGACTTTCCATTCTGGAAACGAGGTCCAGTAGTGGAAGTCGGAAGTCTTCGAATCCCTACAGTGCAGAAGAAGGCCATTTGGCCCATCGGGGCTGCACCGGCCACAATCCCACCCAGGCCCTTTCACTGTAACCCCATGTATTTCCCTTAGCTAATCCTCCTGACACTAAGGGGCAATTAGCGTGGCTAATCCACCGAACCCAAATGTCTTTGGATACCAAGGGACAATTTAGTATGGCCAATCCCCTTAACTTCCGCATCTTGAGACTGCAGGAGGAAACTAAACATTTTCCTCAAATCCCTTAATGGCGTTTCCTGGGCAGGGGGGTGGTATATGTTTGGAATCCCATTTTCATCCGGTGAATCCTCACTAATAATCCAACACGCCGAAATCTTGTGTAGCAGACCCCCTCCCCCCCCCCACCCGGTGATGATGTATGTAATGATTGGTGCATACACCTGGTGGGACAGACGTTTTTCTGTGCCTTTGAGGTTAGCAAACGTTACTTCCGCCTTCCTGCTATGGGGTTGAGTGCACCAGGGGGTTGGGGTGGGGGTTAGGGTGTGGGGTGAGGTGGTGTTAGTGCAGAGAAGGTGAGGGAATCAGAGAGCAGAATGGAAGAGCAATTGCTTGTGTGGGGCCGTTCAGATGTGGCCCCTTAACATCCAAAGATGTGTAAGTTAGGTGGATTGGTCATGGAATTTCAGGGGAACAAAATTCCGAACTAATTTGCTGTCATCAGGAAATTCATGACATTTTGTAATTTATAGTGGTAGGAAATTTGGCATGTCAGCTACGACTCTCACCAACTTTTATAGATGCACCATAGAAAGCATTCTTTCTGGTTGTATCACAGCTTGGTATGTCTCCAGCTCTGCCCAAGAACGCAAGCAAGTACAAAAGGTTGTGAATGCAGCCCAATCCATCATGCAAACCAGCCTCCCATCCCTTGACTCTGTCTACACTTCCCATTGCCTCGGAAAAGCAGCAAGCATAATTAAGGACCCCATGCACCCCAGACATTCCCTCTTCCACCTTCTTCCTTTGGGAAAAAGATACAAAAGTCTAAGGCCATGTACCAACCGACTCAAGCACAGCTTCTTCCCTGCTGCAGTCAGGCTTTTGAAGGGACCTACCTCGCACTAAGTTGATTTTTCTCTACGCCCTAGCTATGACTGTAACACTACATTCTGTGCACTCTTCTTTCCTTCTCTATGAACGGTATGCTTTGTCTGTATAGCACGCAAGAAACAATACTTTTCACTGTATACTAATACATGTAACAATAATAAATTTAATTAAATAAAATGGGGCAGCACAGTGGTTAGCACTGCTGCCTCATAGCTCCAAGGTCCTGGGACAATTCCTGACTTGGGCCACTGTCTGTGTGGAGTCTGCAAGTTCTCCCCATGTCTGCATGGGTTCCTCCTGGGTGCTCCAGTTTCCTCCCACTGTCTGAAAGATGTGCTGGTTAGGTAGTTTGGCTATGCTAAATTGCCCTTTAGTGACCCAGGATATAGAAGGGAAGCAAAGAGAGTGAGAGAGAGGGGAAGGAGAGAGAGAGAGAGGGAAGGCAGAAAGGGGGGCGGGAAGGGAGGCAGAGAAAGAGAGTGAGAGGGGGAAGCAGAGAGAGAGAGCGTGATTGAGGGGAAGGCAGATAGAAGGGGAGGCAGAGATAGACAGAGAGAGAGGGCATTAGAGGGATTAGTGGAGTAAATGTGTGGGGTTATGGGATAGAGTCTAGGTGGGATTCTTTGCACATTCTCCCCACGTCTGTGTGGGTTTCTCTGGATGCTCCGGTTTGCATAGTCTGAAAGACCTGCAGTGATGTGGAGATGCCAACGTTGGACTTGGGTAAACACAGTAAGAAGTCTCACAACACCAGGTTTAAGTCCAACAGGTTTATTTGGTAGTAAAGGCCACGAGCTTTCGGAGCTAGTGGCTTTTGCTACCAAATAAACCTGTTGGACCTTAACCTGGTGTTGTGAGACTTCTTACTAGGCGCATTGGCCATGCTAAATCTTCCCTCAGTGTACCCGAACAGAGTGTGGGGACTGGGGGATTTTCACAGTGACTTACGATGAATAAATAAACTTCTTACTTTGTTGCTGGTGTGGACTCGATGGGCCGTATGGCCTCCTTCTGCACTGCAAGGTTTCTATGAAATCGAATTCTTGCAAACTTGGGCAGAGCAGAAGAAACACCAAGCAGAAAGGATGCTTTCTCTGGATTATTTTGAGAGTGGAACAGCGTTTCCAGAAGCTTGTGGGATCACTATCAAATAAACTGGTTGGACTTTAACCTGGTGTTGTGAGACTTCTTACTTCTTTTGACAGTTACAGCCTCCCTGCGAGTGTCACGCTGCGTGGATCAGTGGAGATATTGAGTCTGCCGATCAGAATGTGGATTCTGTTCCTTGTTAAGTAAGCCCCACCTCCAGCTCCACAGAGCAGAGTTTAATGCAGGAAGTGTTACGGAGACTGACTTCCCCACCTTTCCCACAGCTGTCTGAGGGGAAATCGAAACTTTGACCAGCCGCTCGGTGCTGGGGCCGAGGCAGCAGCTGAGGAGATGGAGAGTATCCTGGATGGAACTATCTGTCCTGTCTGCCTGCAGCTCTACGAGCAGCCAGTGAGTGTGCCCTGCGGTCACATCGTCTGCCGAGTCTGCCTCTCCACCCTCGCTCTCCGGCCGGAGGAGGACGGCTTCCCGCTGCCCAAGCGTCTCCCCTGCCCCTTGTGCTGCCAGGAATTCGCTCCCCGTGCTGTCCGGATCAACCGCACCGCCAGGAGGAAGGTGGCCAAGGCTCGGAAACAGCTGGGCAGCCTGACTGGGCAGCGGGGAACCTCACCCGTCAGGGGAGGCATCGGGGGGGCAGTGGGTCAGCCAGTGCCCAGGGCAGTACCCGGGGAGGTCCCTGCAACCGTGCCAGCGAGAAGAGGTGCACGGAGAACCCGCCCAAGCAGCGCCTCGATGAAGGAGATCACCCAGATTTACAAGGTACGGGGAAGTGAGGGAGAGGGGGAGAGGGGTGGGGGGTGGCAGAGAGAGAGAGAGAGAAGGGAAGGCAGAGGCAGAGAGAGAGAGAGAGGGAGGGACAGAGTCGGCGGGGGGAGGCACAGAGAGAGAGAGAGACGGGGGGCAGAAAATCGGAGAGGGAGGGAGGCAGAGAGAGAGGGAGAGAGAAAGAAAGCAGAGAGAGAGGGGAGAGGAGGGAGAAAGAGAGAGAGAGTGTGAGAGTCAGGGGAAATGAGCCGTCTTCTTGTTGGCAAGATTTAACGAGTGGGGTGTCACACGTTTGGTGTTCAGGTCCCAACTATTTACAATCCCTAGATAGAAGATATTATAGCCAAATGTGCTCCTGGTTCTTATGCTCTCATAAATGAAATGAGCAAAATGTCAAAAAACAAAGGATGGTACAACTTTGATGTTAGATGAATTCTAACTGTAAATCTGAGATTAACCAAAAGTTAATCTCAGGCTTGAGGGACTGAATGGCCTCCTCTTGTCACTGTGCTCTTTTTTTCAAAAATGGTAGGTGGACAAACTTGTATATTGGTCCCTTTAAGTTGAGGAATGTAATAGAATTGAGCAAAAGTTTTTAAACTAAAACTGTAATCTCAAACGATTTTTCTAATTTAACTGATAAATTATATGTCATAAAAATAACTTTTAACCAAAAGACAAATAAATAAAATATCAGACTGAACAATGAATAGAAACAAAGAAAACCTTTGCTCACCAAGATACTTGGATTGGCATTATTTTCAGTGGACAGGATGACCAGTGAGCACAGACTCTCATCCCCCCATGCTCAATCACTCAGACGTGTGTAGATGCTAGAACTCCAATAAGTTCTGTTCACTGCTCGTCACCCATACAGACATGGTTAACAACATCCCAAGCGTTATCTATCTGTTTGGAAATTTGTTCTTGAAACGTGACATTACCTGCTATTTGAGCAGTTATACATTTCGTGGGAAGCAGACATTAAAGATACTTGGAATCTCTCCATAAATCATAATATTAGATCCACTTGACCATGGAGCCTGAACAGTTATCCACTCACAAGGCTGGCCCATCAAAACGATTCCATTTAAATGATGCTGTGTTTTCATCATGCTCCTCCTGGAATACATTACTCCACATTTACTTGTGTCTGGTATGTGTCTGTCGATTCCACCAGTCCATCTTCCTGAAATATGTAATTATCCTCCTCACTATTTACTTCATTGCCCAGTATTCCATCATCGACAAACATGGAAATTGTACCCTCTAGATCCAAGTCCATTTCCTTTATGTAAAACACAAAGGTTCCTTTGAATTTCCTTGTTTCCTTTGTCGATTTGTCTCTGTTCTGAATAAAATATCATCCTCCTCCTCATTCAGATTTATCAACAAGTTCCACACCATCTTGTTCAAATAGTCCACAATTGAGAAAATGCAGGATCGAGGTTCTGTCATTGATTCAACTGTTCCTGTGAAGACAAAAAGAGCTTGTAAAAAAGGGAATTTAAACTCTCACAGGTCACTAACACATTGATTAAGTACTAAGTTTAAAAAACAGCTAGTTTCACTGCTGAAAATGTACAGATACAGAGTTCTGTTAGCTGGACATGAGATTAATATCACGATCCACACAGCCTTATCCAACATCAGCTAACTGAGAATTGTGCTTAATTTCAGAGAGGCCCTCTTGCTGCTAAAATTCAAAATGTACAAACATTCAAAAGCGGTTTTATTCTGCCTCAGAGAATGTCAGAGTGTGTTCATTTGTTTTGTGTAACTTGAATGCTGTTGAATCTGACAACAGTTTTAATTTATTCCCTGGGATTGATATTCACTGAGGCCTGAATAAAATCGATCAAATTAATTTCACAATGATCGCTGTTATCATCCTGTCATACCCCTCTTCAACACATACCTCAGTGTACTTCCTATCCCACAAACCACACTCTTTTCTCCCATCAACTTCACCACTCTTACCACTGCCCATCCTTCATACTCGACACCCCTTCTCCTTAACACAATATCTCTCCTCCTTAACCTCTATTCCGTCCTTCTGAACCCCTTCTTCCCATCCTCAACCCCATCAACCTTCTCCCCTCCTAAAACCACTCTCCAGCCTCCTCCTTAACAATCCTTCCACTGCTTCTCAAGTGACACAACCCTCCCCTGCTCCTCCTCAAAACCTGCTTAACTCTGATTATCCCCCTCTTCCTCATCTCCTCACCCTCTTCATCCTCCTTCAGCGATCTACCCCCATGATCGCCTTTCACCTCCATTACAACCCCATCTCCTTACCTCCATCATCCCCCACCTCCTTTCCTCCCCACCAATATCCCCAAACAATACGAGTTTAGCTCCCATGAATTTTATTGGACTCCCCACTGGAACGTGACATTCTGGCCTCCTTCTGCACTTTAGGGGTTGTATTACTTTTCAACCCTCACCGAAGAGGAAGCCTCTCTCACCTGTGCCTGTGAACAGGTGGACAATTCCTCCTCCCGATCTGATCTTCCAGTAGCCTCTCTTGCTCGGCGTGGCTGCGCTGTGATCTGACCCTTGCTGCCAACAACAGGGGACCCACACTCTGAGTGACAGATGATGCAACCAACCAGCTTTCGAACTGACCGGAAGCTCAGCCTCCGGTGCATGACGGGCAGGCACTTTAACCAATCAACGTCCAGAACACCGCCTCGCCCCGGAGGCAGGAACCGCGCGCTCAGATTGACAGGAAGTCCAACCAATCCTCTTCCAGGACATTCGGAAGCCCGCCTACTGCTTCTGATTGGCGGATATGCCAGCCAATCGGCTTCCCTAGTCACCAGGGACACACCCTCTCTATCTAAGTAACAGGCTCTCTGACCAATCCGATGCCACTCCCCGGAAACCTGCCGCCCTCGACAAGGTGAGAAGCCTCACAACACCAGGTTGAAGTCCAACCGGTTTAGTATTAGCAAACGCCATTAACTGTCGGAACTGCTTGTTCCTTCCACCCACCTGACGAAGGAATAGGCAGTTCCGAAAGCTAGTGGCGTTCGGTATAAATAAACCTGTTGGACTTTAACCTGCTGTTGTGAGACTTCTTACTGTGTTCACCTCAGTCCAAAGCTGGCATTTCCACATCATTATCTCGACAAGCATCAACAACATGTTGAGTTTCTGCTTCTTGGATTTAATGATGAACTGTGGAATCTTTGAGAAAAACTGTTTCTATTCCAGTGGTTCTCAGATCGTTTTGTTTGGAAAATCATTTTACAAATGTAATGTTAAAATGGGTGTTAAATATAATTCAATATAATAACAGAAAATGGTTCCATTTACAAAGAACATTAAAGATGTTAGTAAAACAAGTAATTACGTACTAGTGATTAAAAGATTATTTCGCTGATGTGGACAATGATGAGACAGGTCAGACAAACCAGAAATTAACAATAACTGTGATTCCACTAACATATTAGTGCAGCAACTGAACTGCTTTTCATTTGGTTAAACATTAATGTCCTATAAATTCGATTAGTTCACACATCGTGATCAATACAGACAGATTTTCAAATCCATATTCATAGCAGCACCACATCATTTACAATCTGAATTGATTTATCATTGTCACATGAATTAACATACAGTGAAAAGTATTGTTTCTTGCGCGATATACAGACAAAACATGCCGTTCATAGAGACGGAAACGAGAGTGCAGAATGTACTGTTACAGTTATAGCTAGGGAGTAGAGAAAGATCAACTTAATGCAAGGTAAGTTCATTCAGAAGTCTGACAGCAGCAGGGAAGAAGCTGTTCTTGAGCCAGTTGGTACGTGACCTCAGACTTTTGTAACTTTTTCCTGTCGGAAGAAGGTGGAAGAGAGAATATCGGGAGTGCGTAGGGTCCTTACTTATGCTGGCTGTTTTGCCGAGGCAGCAGGAAGTGTAGTCAGAGTCAATGGATGGGAGGCTGTTTTGTGTGATGGACTGGCTGCATTCAAACGACATCTTCAACTGTCTCAAGACAGCTTGCTACTTTAATGTAAAATAAAACCTCCCGTAAACACAGAAGTTTTCTTCTTTCCAGTTTCATTACAAATATCCCCTTGATCATGGCATTCTGGGCAATATTTATAGAGCTGTGCAAACCCATTGCATAATAACATCATTGTTATTGAATCATTAAGGGAACATTATTGAACCATGCTGAGAGTTTGAAGTCAGTTAGGCAGACAGCTTTATCTCAATTACTAGAAACAAACCAACTGAAGATTAATATAAATAGAAAATGATGGAAATACTTCACAGAACAGGCAGCACAATAATGGCACTTGTTCACTGCTTGAACCCAAAATGGAGATGGCCGAGTATCACAACAACAGCTGCTCTCCCACCTTCCCCACCATTTCCCCACCCCCCGCACCCCCGCTTCCACCTACGCAAAATAAATGTCCAGCTCAACGCTGAAAACTATGACAGCCAAAATGTTCATCATTGTGAAGAAGGGAAAGAATTCTGGAAGATTGGGGTGAAATCCTGACAGGTGCTCTTGCAGATCTAGCATTAACTCCTGGGAATTTAGTCAAAGCGGGGAGCTTGTTATTGTTTTACAACTTTTCCTTCCGTCTTCTTTGTGTTTTTCTCCTTGTTTCCCTAAACATAAACTATTTTATTGAAAGCTTCCCTGGAGATCTCTGCCCTGATTCATCTCAAACATGGTGATGTCCCACCACCTTCTGCCTTCGGAGAAACACTGCAGGCAGGAAGGTCACTGGGTTCCTGCAGTTCACAGCTCTACCCGGAAAGCTCCTCCCACAATTAAACTTCTATTTGTTCCTTCTCTCCCCCTCCTTCTTTCCCCCAGCCCTACAGAAGTCATTGCTGATCTTTCAGTTCCCAGGGTTTATACCAGGAATGTTAACCTGGCTTCTCTCTCCACCTGTGACTGAGACCCACACTCATCATCTTACATGGATAGAGGATTGGTTGAATGGCACGGGAAGATTGCAACAGACCCCCATAGATGCTAAAAGACGCCCTCATAAAATAGGATATGGCGTTTGACTCATCGATCGACAGTTCTGACACACCACTGCGAAAAACTGCACCGACATCCTCAGAAGACAAACATGGGACATGGCGGACAGAGTATCCTTCATTGACCAGTACTTCTCCGAGCCTGCCCCGCCATTCAAATAGAGCATGGCTGATCTGTCGTGGCTCAGTTCCACATTCCCGCCCTCTCCCCATAACCCTTAATCCCCTCACTTATCAAAAACCCATCAACCCGCGTCTGAAAAATATTTACGAGGCAGCCTCCACCACTTCAACGGGCAGAGAATTCCAGAGATTCACCACCCTTTGAGTGAAGAAGTTCCTCCTCAACTCCGTTCTAAACCGCCCCCCCTTTATCTTGAGGCTGTGCCCCCTAGTCCTACTGTCCTTTCTGAGCGGGAAGAGTCTCTCCACCTCTATCCTATCCATCCCATTCATCATCTTATATGTCTCAATGAGATCTCCCCTCATTCTTCTAAACTCTAACAAGTTACGACATCTTCTCTGGAGCCTTCAACATGTCATAGATGAAGGTGTACATCTCACCAAGGCCATCCCCACACCCCCACTTCTTGTCATCAAACAACTGCACAACCTCAAACACGCCAACGTCCGACGCAGAATACCCCAGCCTTCAGGAGAACAGTGACCACAACACCACAGAACCTTGCCACAGTAGCCCGTGCAAGATGTGCAGGATCATTGACATGGATGTCATCATCTCACGTGAGAACACCATCCACCAGGTACACGATACATACTCTTGCCACTTCTTCGCCCACTCTCCGAACCTGTCCAAGTCCTTCTGCAGCCACCCCCCACCCCGCTTCCTCAATATGATCTGTCCCTCTGCACATCTTTGTATTATCTGCAAACTTAGCAGCACTGCCTTCAGTTCCTTCCTACAAATCGTTAATGTATATGGTGAAAAGTTGTGGTTCCAGCATTGACCCCTGAGGCACACCACTAATTACCGGCTGCCAACTTTGCTGACCTGATATACTGCAGGAAAGGGTGTCCCAAGGCATGGTTCATTGGGGAGACCATGCAGACGCTATGACAACGGATGAATGAACACCACTCGACAATCACCAGGCAGGAGCGTTCTCTTCCTGTCAGGGGCAGCAGTCATGGGCATTCAGCCTCTGATCTTCGGGAAAGCATTCTCCAAAATGGCCTTCGTGACACTCGACAATGCAGAATCGCCGAGCAAAAACTGATAGCTAAGTTCCACACAGATGAGGATGACTTCTACAGGGATTTTGTGTTCATGTCACACTATCTGTAACCCCCACGACTTGCCTAGGCTTGCAAAACCTCACTAACTGTCCTGGCTGGAGGCAATTTACACATCTCTTTAACTTGTGCTTAACCCTCTCTCCACTCACATTGTCTGTACCTTGAAGACTTGATGACCTGTAAAGACTCGCATTCCAACCATGATCTTGTAAACTGAGTCTGTATCTATGTATGCCCTGTTTGTGAACACAACTCTTCACTCACTGAAGGAAGGAGCAACACTCTGAAAGCTTGTGCTACCAAATAAATCTGTTGGACTTTAACCTGGTGTTTGAGATTTCTTACTGACTGGCAGAAGGCAGAGAGTGTGGATAAAGGGGTCTTTCTCGGGATGGCAGCCAGTAACTATGGTGTGCCTCAGGTGTCAATGCTGGAACCACAACTTTTCACAATATACATTAACGATTTGTAGGAAGGAACTGAAGGCACTGTTGCTAAGTTTCAAGATGATACAAAGATATGCAGAGTGATAGGTAATATTGAGGAAGCAGGGGGGAGGGGGCGCTGCAGAAGGACTTGATCAGGTTTGGAGAGTGGGCAAAGAAGTGGCAGATGGAATACAATGTGGAAAAGTGTGAGGTTATGGACTTTGGAAGGAAGAATTGAGGCACAGACTATTTTCTAAATGGGAAAATGCTTAGGAAATCAGATATACAAAGGAATTTGGAAGTCATTGTTGACGATTCTCTTCAGGTTAATTTGCAGATTCAGTAGGCAGTTAGGAAGGCAAATGCAATGTTAGCATTCATGTCGAGAGGGCGAGAATACAAGTGCAGGGATGTACTCCTCAGGCCGTATAAGGCTCTGGTCAGACTCCATTTGGAGTTTTGTGAGCAGTTTTGGACCCCATATCTAAGGAAGGATGTTCTGACCTTGCAAAGGGTCCAGAGGAGGTTCACAAGAATGATGCCTGGAATGAAGAGGTTGCCATATGAGGAACTGTTGAGGACGCTGGGTCTGTACTCGTTGGAGCTTAGGCGGGTGAGAGGGCATCTCATTGAAACTTACAGGATACTGCAAGGCCTGGATAGAGTGTACATGGAGAGGATGTTTCCACTAGTAGGAAAAACTAGAAACAGAGGGAACAACCTCAGGCTGAAGGGAAGATCCTTTAGAACAGAGATGAGGAGGAATTCTTTCAGCCAGGAAGTGGTGAATCTGAGGAACTCTTTGCCGCAGAAAGCTGTAGAGGGCAGGTCATTTTGTGTCTTTAAGTCAGAGATAGATAGGTTCTTGATTGATAAGGGGATCGGGGTTATGGGGAAAAGGCAGGAGAATGGGCATGAGAAAAACATCAGCCATGATCGAATGGTGGAACAGGTTTCAAGTGGCCTAATTCTGCTCCTATATCTTATGGTCTGACAGCTGGCAGGGTACAGAGAGGCGGTGTGAAGTTATGGGATGGATTTGTTAATGATCTTTAATCCAGTTGATTGTCAGTGGTGCAGGGTTTTCCCCATTGTCATTTCATCCCGGACTGTAAAAGGGAAAGATTCGCTCTGTGAAAGTGTGGGTGAAAGTGTGGAAATGGGACATGTTATCTGAATTGTAAAATGACACGTGTCCACAATCATAGTCCAGGTAAATTCCGATCTTCTGGGATTTCACTCTTGGGGTGAAGGAGGTGCATGATGGGGAAGTAAGGGCAAAACAACTGCTTCTGGGATTCAGCCCCACAGCCCAGTACCCAAACTCAAAGCTCAGGTCAAAAAAGCCACCAAGTCTTGTGCCCCACTTCCACCTCCCAGTAATGTCTCCCTGATGTGAATCCCTCTGATCCCAGAGCGAAGGGCCAAGAATCAAACCTCTCCGGAGTGTCAGGGAGCGGCTACCATTTCTCTCCAAATCTCACACTGGTCTGGTCCTCAGGCAGGATGAGGCAGGTTTGGGCTGTGTTTGGATCCAGAGTCAGAGAGACTGGAGCTGGGGGCAAGTTAAAATAACACAGTCAGTGATTTAGTCAGATGAAGAGAGGAGAGTGTGAGAAGAGGGGTAGAATCCCATAGGGAGAAACAGATGGAGTGAGGAGAAGTGAGCACAGTGAGGTAAAGAAGTGAAGGGAGAGGACAATAAGGTGTAGGGGAGATATGAGCCTCAAGGAAAGAAATGAGATAGGAAGCAAATCCAGGAGGTGAGAGAGAGGGGAGAGGAGAGAGATGAAATCTGTGAATGAGGTTGAGAAGAGAGAAAACGGAGCAAAGAGGGGGGAATAGAGAAGTGGAGAGAGCTGGAGTCAAGAGATGGAGAGTGGGATTGGAGAGAGATCGGGTGTCTGGAGGGCATGGAAGCAGAAGAGAGTGAGAGAGAGAGCAGTGTGACAAGGAAATCAGGAGGGTGGATAAAAAAGAGAGGGGAGGACAGAGAGAGCGGGAAGGTGGCAGGAAGTGTCTTGGAAGCTCTCTAACAATGAGATTAGGGGAGTAGAGAATGCAGGATTCAGGGAGAAAGACACAGTGTGAGTGAGAGAGTGAGCATGGGGGTGAATGTAAAAGTAGAAGAGTGTAAGAAAGATGGAGGGGTGTTAGCAAAAACAGGAGGATGGGTAAAAGAATGAGTGCATGAGAGAGAGTGGGAGAGGGGAGGGAATGTGCAAGACTGGAGTGAGAGATGGGGGAGAATGTGCAAGACGGGAGTGGGAGAGGGGGAAGAACTTGGGAGAGGGGGGTGAATGTTCAAGCTGATGTGGGGAAAGAAAGCAGAGCAGGAGAGAAATTGCTGGAAAGAGAAAGGAGAGAGGGGCAGAAGGGGAGTGCTCGGGGAGAGATAAAGCAGAATGATGAGGGAAGGGAGAAGGAGAGGAAGTGGAGAGAATATGTGCTGGCAGAATCGAGAATGGAAGGGGCTAAGAGGCCAGTACAGTCAAGGGTCCTCCGTAGCAAGAAGTGAGAGATGTCTGTGTTACCTGCGCTGTGCAAGGGTTTGAGATATGTGCTCTGGGCTGGAGAGGAACATGGACTGGGCGGGGGAGCGTCCAGTGGCCGAGGTCCATGCAGGTGCCAATGATGTAGGCAGAAGAAGGAAGGAGTTTCTGCATAGACTGGGCTAGGCACCAAATTAATGCACAAACCTCAATGGTAATCATTTCTGAATTATTGCCCGAGTCATGTGCAAATATTCATGGAGCAATAAAAATTGGAGAAATGAATACATGGCTCAAAGACTGGAGTGGGAGAAGTGCATTCCGGTTCATGAGCACTGACATCAGTACTGGGGAATCTGTACCATTGGGACAGCCTGCACCTGAACTGTGCTGGGGATAATCTTCCAGCAGGCACTCAACTAGGAAAATAGAGAGTTTCAATTTAGATGTTTGGGCGAGGCATCAAATTTGGGATGATGTGATTTACCAAAGTGAAGAGACAAGGCAAGGGAAAAAGGTACTAATATTGGAAATGGTAAACAGAGCATGACAGGAAGGGACAAAGAATACACGTCTAAGAGTAAACCAGCGGATGGTACTGAGAGAGAGGAAAAGGAGTGTGGTAGAGGTAAAGGAGATGGGTTAGTCAGGATTGAGTTTCATATCAACTGCAGCGAGGGGGTGCGGATCGTGCAAGGGGAGAGACTCGGTGAAGTAAAAAAACAGATATGTTAGAAGAACCGTTGTCGAAGGTGGCATCACCAAAACAGATATTACAGAGATGGAGAAGCTGGGAGAATAAGATTGGGTTCTTACAGGGTGCCGGGCGTGAGGAGCTGTAGTCAAAGTAATTGTGGTAATCAGTGGGTTTACAATGAACATGGTGGTCAGTCTATCACCAGAAATGGAGACAGAAGTCAAGGAAGGGAAATGAAGTGTTGGAGATGGATCCTGTGAAAGCGAGAGAGAGGTGAAAATTGGAAGCAAAGCCGACTTTTTTCCCTGTTCCAGATGAAAGTACAAAGTGACACTGATACTGTCATTGATGCAATAGAAAAAGGAGTTGCAGAGTGTTCCAGAGTAGAATGGAACCAGGAGTCTTCCACACACCCCACAAAAAGATAAACACAACTGGGGCCCTTACTGGTCCTCATAGCCACACCTTTTAGTTGCAGGAAACGAAATAAAGTAAAGGAGAAATTGTCGTGACAAATTGAGTCTGGTGGAGGAGAGTGGTGAATGGGAACTGTTCACGTCCCTGCTCAAGGAAGCAGTGCAAGACTCAACCCCTCCTGGTGAGGGATAGAGGTGGAGAGGCATTGGAGAGTTAATGCACTGGCCGGTTCCTCCCAGCCATCTCTACAACACAAGCCTCTGTGTTCAGTGGATACCTCCCAGAGACAATGGCCCAGAAAATAACATCAACTGATGTTGTTTGGAAGGACTTGGAATCTCACTTTTCCCCCAGTATTCGGAGGAATTTCTATGCGCAGAGTGGAGTGAGAATGTGGAACTCACTGTCACTTGGAGTGGTTGAAATAGAGAGAGTTGATACATTGACAGGGAGGCTTGAATTACAAGATCATCACAGCATGTTTATGGAGTTTGTTTTCTGTCTGTTTGGGCAAATAAGGCTCATTTTCTAAAATATAAATAAAATACAGACAAATTTAAAGACTGGACCAAGGGTTTTATTTCATATGGATTCATATCTCAAACAGTGCCGACCCTCTCACTCATTGAGAAAGAGGAAAAATATCATAGGGATGGGGGTAACACTGTGGGACTAACCAAAGTGGGAGAGGGTGAAATCTCATCCAATTGGGAGTCTAAAAGCAAAATACTGCAGATGCTGGAACCTGAAACAAAAACAGAAAGTGCTGGAAAATCTCAGCCGGCCTGGTAGGCTGAGTGGAGAGAGGAAATAGAGTTAAAAAGAAGTGACACGGACTCGAAACATGAACTCCATTTCTCTCTCCACACAGGCTGTCAGAACTGCTGAGCATTTCCAGCATTGTCTAATGGAAGTGATCTTAAAGCGCCTCCCGCTACTGGAAGAACACTTGTGCTGTCCAGCAAGGTAGGAAACACAAACAGGGAGAACTCACAGGCTGTGACATTTTGGCATATTTCCCGCATCGGAGTGAGTGATAAACTGTAATGTAGAGAGTGAAGGAGGAGGGAGCGGGTTGCAACGTTGATTAAAAATAATTGCATCTTTAATTGCAGAGATATTCTCCGTGATTCTATTCTGTAAAATGCTCCATCTCTGCCACAATTTCTAACACTCAGATATATTTTCATTTTTACTCCCCGGGCGTCAAGCAGAGACTGTGTGGGAAGCTGGAACGAAAGTCTGGCGCGTGATCCGTGAACTCCTTATTCATCCCAGCGGAATTCACTCACATTCCCCTTCATGGAAAGACAGTCTGGGAAGTTTCTATCATCGGCAGCAATCTTCCCGCCAGCAGAGACCCTCTTTTTTTTTGGAAACTGCTCTCACCCATTACCAGCATTGAGAACTTCTGTCATCAGCTTTAACATTGGAGTGAGGTGTTTCACCACTGAAAACATCAATCACATTTTCACTTCAAAATCTGATTGTCCCAATATTGTCCCACAATATTCTGTGGATATCGGAAAAATCTAGACTTTCCAGAGTGTCAACCGATTTCTATCAAAGGCTGTAAATGGAATTGAGAAACAGATCGGTCATGATCTCATTGAAATGCGGAAGGGATTCCAGGATCTGAATGGTTTACTCCTGTTACTCTCTTTTCACTTCCAGCTCAGTCAGTCCGGTGGAGATATTGAACCGAGATCGCATCTGTCTCAAGTGGATGTTTCAGATCCCTCAGTCAAGAGGATCAGGGGAATTCCCTCAGTGTCCTGGACAATTTTCCTCACTGAAACAGCAACAGCAAAAAGAGGCTAACTGCTAATCCATCTCATTTATTCTGCTCATGTGTCATACCATATATCATATAGCTACTGTATTTCCCTACATAACGGCTGCTCCTGTTCTTGTGAGTAATTCATTGCGGGTGCAGTCAGTTTCTGGGATGGGTTGAGAATCTGTGTGAACTCAAGTCTTTCATTGTTACAAAGCGCACCGCTGCCACCTGCTGACGGAATCACAGTGTTGCAGGGAAGAATTCCCCATTCAAAACGGCCCAAGACATGGGGACTGTTTTTGAAGATTCACAGTCACGATCGGCCGAATGGACTCTGCTGGGTCATATTATGATTCTTACGTGCTCCTTCTGTTCTTAGATTGTATCACATCTGCATTCTGACAATTGATTTCACTCAATGCCATTGTCTGATGATGCATTCCGCAGCCATCATTGAGAAAACTTAGGGCGAGAATGCTCGTCATATCCTCAATTGGGTGGGAAATATACACACATAAGGATTTTCCAGTCGTCTTTAAGTTTGATTTATATTGCGGTATTTGTATGACGCTGAATCGATCTATAGAACTGAAGAGGATTATCAACAGGTGATCGTTGGACGGTAATGGTGCAGAGTCAATGATTGGTGAACTCACGAAGTGAACAGGATCGCTGTCAGCCTTGGTATCAAAACCCAGACTTGGACAAATCCGCTCCAACCTGCTGCGCTCACACTGGGGAACAAATCTCTCACCGCATCTCTTCAGACTCGGCAGAGGGTCACTGGGACACGGAGGCTGAAAAAAATCCCCTGTGAAAGCCATGAATCCAACTTCAGTGTATCCTTCAGTGTATATTTCACTCTCCTCTTTACTGAGTTTACTGTGAACTCCTGTCTTGTTTCTATTCCTAACGGATTGCAGTGTAAGAGTAAAAACAAATGTGGTTGCTGTTTTCTTAGGGCGTTGTGAGTTCACACCTGGTGGAATGTGCACACTTCTTGTTTCGTTATCGAAGGAGTGATTTACTGACCTCAGAGGGAGAACAGACAGGATTGCCTAGATTGATTTCTGGGCGGGCAGTGGTGTGAGGAGAGACTGAATATACTGGGTAAATATTCTGTAGGGTCGAGAAGAACGAGAAGCAATCTTATTGAAACATGTACAATTCTTACGAAGATTGATAGGATGTCACTGACAAGTCAGAATGACCCGAAGTGGTGGCGCTATCATAGAATCCCCACAGTGCAGAAGGAGGCCATTCAGCCCATTGAGTCTGCACCAACTCTCCGACAGAGATTCCCACCCAGTCCCACCCTGCCCGATGCCGCTATGGTAACATTGCAGAGCGACTGGCTCTGGGAGCCATTCATATTGAATGTAGAACATGTGGACTGGAGAGGATCTTACAGGTGGTGATGTGCTCGTCTATCTGCTGCAGGTGGGAGAGGTGATGGATTTGGAATGTGCTGTGGAATGGGACCTGGTGAGTTGGTGAATTATATCTTTATATTGCTGTTTGTTCTTCTGTCCAATTCACTTCTCCCCATAACATCAGGAAGATCTTCATCTTCTCCTTCAGTTTCAGTGTCAGGCGAGCTTTAAGCTTCCTAACCAGGGGAGTCTGCTCACCAGGATCATCATAAAACAACAGTTTGGATTGGCTGAAATGAGGGGGATGAGCAATGCTGTTCCTGCTTCCACAGATACTTGTCCCGGCACCGGTTGCAAATCCCCGAAATACCGGAAAACTCAACAATAATAACTGTAACTTGCATTTACATAGCACCTTTCACGTTGTAAACTTCAAAAGATTCTTCGCATGTGGATTATGGGCCAAAGTTAATAAAGTGAAATGGTTCGGGTGAGCAAACTGTTAGTCAAAGAGGAAGGATTTAGGGAATGTTGTTAAAGGAAACACGGAATGGTTGGGGGTAGGGGGAAATGGGGGGCGAGGGGTGAGGAGGGGAGAGATAATCCCAGAGTTTAAGATCTGGCCACGTGAACATAGAGCCGCCAGTGATGAAGCGACAAAAATCAGAGTTTACACAAGAGATCAGAATTCGAATGGCACAGATATGGTAAGATTTGTAAAGCTGCAGATATTTACAGAGATATGGAGGAATGAGGTCATGGAGACATTGATAAACAAAGCCGACAATATTATAATCTAGCCGTGGAGTGCATTCTGGAGTGATGCGTGAACAAGTCTTGCTGTGAGTTAGGATATATGAAGAAGAATTTTGAACAAGTCCACTCACATTAGAATGTGTCCAGAAAACCGATGTAATTCCAAGAGATCTATATTTGTATTGTTTAATATTAGGAATCAGGTATAGTTATAAGTGGGTTAATTTAGTGTCGCCATGTGAGGCAGGATACAATTATAGTTGGACCAATGATCGACAATGGTGTTTGTATGTGTGGAGGCTTGGTTTTTTGCTCAAATTTGCTTCTGTTGTGCTTACAGAGGTTACCAAATGAAACGTAAGCAAGCTGATGTGATGAAAGTAGTTATAGACATATAATGTTTAAGGGGAATGTTTTTAACGTCAGTATTTTTCTCTGGACAGTTGGTATGTCTGGTGGGAAAGCAGCTCAGATGCTGGGAGAGCAGCAGCATAATTATTCATTATAGCCATGTGGTGTTTACTTCAGAGAGAGCTAATTGACTGGGATTTTTGATGAAAGGAATGGCAGGTGGGTTTCGGTACACAAAGTCATGTGATAATGTGCTTCATTGAAGGAGCTTGGTATGTAGCAGAGAGAAATTAAAAAAAGCTTCCAACTCTGGCTGGGATTTTGTTTCAAGACAGAGATCTGTAAGATGTTCTCTCCACAAAATTTCTGAAAGCTTCAAGGCTGTTGACACTCACTATAGAAAGTATATTTATAGTTGCTAACTGCACTTAAAGTGGTTTTGGAGTGTGTAAAATAAAGTTGCTTATTTGGAACTGAAGCAGTGATAAGATAGAAATTAGAGTTGCTTCTTTCCATCTTTAAATATTATTCAATGAGTTACAGTTAAGCTGCTGCATTTGGTCGAGTTATAATTAAACTGTGTTATTAAATAAAGATTGTTTTACTATTAATGATCCCTAATTTGTCAGTGGAATTATACCTGGTGTGAATGATCCTATCCTCACATTGATGCAACAATAGAAAAAATGTTGGGGTTTTGTCTGTCTTCCGAATTTAATTTGGGATTCAGGTCCAGGACTCTAAGACTGGGGAAGTAGAACTCATTGCTTAGTAACTGGTCCATCTTTAGATAGGAGCGTTTTTTGAGTGTGGTTTTAACTGAGTTCATTGGCAGGTGGCTATAGAAGGATAGAGAGCGGGACATCTCTCTCACCATTGCTCGAAGAAAATCCATACCATGGGCTAATGGTAAAGAACACAAAGACAGGAAACATAAAGAACAGTTGCTTAAGGAAACTAGAGAAATGGATCGAAGTTTCTAAGACGTCCGTAGTGCATGGAATAAGGAGGAACTGCCTTGAACGCAGTGGAAGTAAACGTCAGGCCTGGGCAAAGAAGAGATAAGAAGGTTTGCTACGAACAAGCAACATGTCTGAAGTAATGGTAAGATTTGGTATCCTTGCTTCCATTGTGTGAAGCAACAGTACTCTGCTGGGGGCTGATCTTGTGTCAATTTAAGTCAAGGGAAATCTGAAAAGAGAAGTGGGAAACCGTTGTTAAAAAGTGGAGCGGAAGCTTTGTTTGAAAGGATAGATAGAAAACCAGAAATGGATCCTTGATGAGAACAGCTGATGGAAAGCATTGTTTGAAAGAAGATTTTAAAACGTGTTTGTTTGGGAGTGGAGTTTGGAAACTCATCTTGAGATTGTCATCGAAGTTGACGGAAGATGGGCCATATGGTTTCAGAGTGGGGTGTTAATGTTGAAGACTGTAGACATTTGTGAAGATAACTGGGGAGTAATGCAACATTGTAATACAATCAAGCTTTTCACTTTAATTAATGTATTTTTCAAGTTGTTAAAACTAATTAGTGGCTTTGTGATTCTGTTCATCCAGGTTTTTTTTATATAAAAAATGAAAAAGTTAGGATCCTATGAGACAGACTTCCGTTCTGCAAACTTCCCATCCAGTCGTGACACGAATTGGGATTGGCACACAAGAGCTGCCAGTGAATTGGGGCGATCAAGAGTAGCGGTAACAAAAGCCCGGAATACAGTTTCAGCAACAGGTGGTGAGCTGAGGCCCCACAGACACAAGCGATGTTAGAACTGGAATTTCCTTGGGTAAGGGAATGAATGTGAGGTCAGAAGTTCACCTCGGTTGCAGAACAGTTTGGATCAGTATAAGAAATTGTTGGACAGAGGATTGGAGTTTTTGGTGGAGATTAAAATCGGATTTGGCCCTCTCATTTTTCAATTGTAGAAATTTCTGCTGAACTAGCACCAGATGTTAGATATATGTTGTGACAATTCAGAGCCACTGGAGAGGTCGAGAGAGTTACTGGTGAGGTAAAGAGGGCTGCTGTCAGCGTCCATGTGTTGGAATCTGATTCTGGATTATTGGTTTTGTTCTTGAACTTCGGCCCCTCCAACTCTGAATCCGAACTCAGCGCATCCCCGGCTCATCCTGTCTGAGGACAGGACCAGTGTGAGACACAGAGACAAACTGCAGCCGCTCCCTGACGAGGTTTGATATCTGGCCCCGTGACGTAACAGGTTTAAATCAAGTCCAGAGGAAGGGAAATAGAGAATAGGACAAAAAGGAAGGTCTGTGATAGGGTGGAAAACAGTAGTGATTAAATGACAAAAGGGATGAAGGTGAGAAATAAAAGGGGTTGGAAATGGGGCAAGTGCAATTAGTGTCTGGAGGAAGTATAAATGATGTAGAGATTCTGGCGTTGGACTCGGGTAAATACAGTAAGAAGTCTCAAAACACCAGGTTAAAGTCCAACAGGTTTATTTGGTAGCAAACGCCACTAGCTTTCAGAGCGCTGCACCTTCGTCAGGTGAGTGGGAGATCATATAAAGACACAAAGCCAATTTACAGAATTACATGGTACCAAATTACGAGACATGGCAGGTGTTACGACAACGGATGAATGAACACCGCTCAGCAATCACCAGGCAAGACAGTTCCCTTCCTGTTGGGGAAACTTCAGCCGTCACGGGCATTCGGCCTCTGATCTTTGGGTAAGTGTTCTCCAAGGCGGCCTTCACGACACATGACAACGCAGAGCCTCTGAGCAGAGGCTGATAGCTAAGTTCAGCACACATGAGGACGGCCTCAACCGGGATCTTGGGTTCATGTTCAACCCCCACGACTTGCCTGGATTTGCAAAATCTCACTAACTGTCCTGGCTGGACACAATACACATCTCTTTAACCTGTGCTAATGTTCTCTCCACTCACATTGTCTGTACCTTTAAGACTTGATTACCTGTAAAGACTCGCATTCCAATCATTATTCTGTAAACTGACTTTGTGTCTTTATATGCCCTGTTTGTGAACAGAACTCCCACTCACCTGACCAAGGAGCAGCGCTCCAAAAGCTAGTGGTGTTTGCTACCAAAAAAACATGTTGGACTTTAACCTGGTGTTGTGAGACTTCTTCCGGAGGTATAAATGAGCAGAGCTGAATCATCACCAACAGCTGCCGTCTGAAAACAAAGCCAATAAAAATGCAAAACAAAACGGAAACTGAGATTTTAATCTGAAATTGATTAACACAAAGCTGAATTCAGAAGGTGTAACATGTCCAATGGAAATATCAGAAGCTATTTCTCCAGCTTAGGTTGGGCTTTATTGGAACAGAGCAGGATGCCGAGGGCAGAAAGGTGAGAGAGGGAATGGGGCGGACAATTAAGATAACAGGCACTGGAAACTCCGGGTCAGGCTTACGGACAGGACGAAGGTGTTCTGCAAAGATATCACCCAATTTGTGTTTAGTCTCTCCAATGTCGCCAACCTTTCCACCACCTACAACATCATGATTCTGTTCAGGCAATGCAAACTTGATTTAAATAGTCGCAAGGACTCGAGAGGCTGGATATCCAACTCTATTCCCCGACTGTTAATTCCGTGTGCTAATCAACACATGTGCTGCTCTTTCGGTGAGATGTTGACCAAGGTCTTGTCTGCTTTGAATTATGTTTAAATGCGACAGTAAAGAGAAGCAGGAGAGTTAAAGCTGTGTCCTGACCAAGATTCCTCTCTCAAACAGCACCGATATAAAGAGGTTAACTAGCAATTCATTTTATTTGTTTTTATCTGCGAGAACTTGCTCTGTGTGAAGTAACTGCTTTATCTTCCAACATTCCTCCCAGAGTGATGTCGCTATGTAATGCAGGTGCAGTAAGTTTCTGGGATGGGTTGAGTCACTGTGTGAACTCAAGCAAGGATATTTTGGCCCTGGAGGGAGTGCAGAGGAGGTTTACTAGGCTGATACCGGAGTTGAGGGGGTTGAGCTATGAGGAGAGGCTGAATAAACTAGGCTTGTACTCGTTAGAGTTTAGAAGAATGAGGGGAGATCTCATTGAGACGTATAAGATGATGAATGGGATGGATAGGATAGAGGTGGAGAGACTCTTCCCGCTCAAAAAAGACAGTAGGACTAGGGGGCACAGCCTCAAGATAAAGGGGAGGCGGTTTAGAACGGAGTTGAGGAGGAACTTCTTCAGTCAAAGGGTGGTGAATCTCTGGAATTCTCTGCCCGTTGAAGTGGTGGAGGCTGCCTCGCTAAATATTTTTAAGAAGCGGGTTGATGGGTTTTTGATAAGAGAAGGGATTAAGGGTTATGGGGAGAGGGCGGGAAAGTGGAACTGAGCCACGACAGATCAGCCATGATCTTATTGAATGGCGGGGCAGGCTCGAAGGGCGAGATGGCCTACTCCTGCTCCTATTTCTTATGTTCTTATGTTCATTGTTACAAAGCGCACCGCTGCCACCTGCTGACGGAACCTCGGTGCTGCAGGAACTAATTCGACCACAACAAATAGAAACAGGAGTCGGCTGTTCAGTTCCTTGAGCTTGCTCCGCCACTCAATAGGATCATAGTTGGCCCGACATTCCTCAGTGCCCACTTTCCCGCCCTTTCCCCATCACCCATGATTACTTTACTGATCAAGAATCTATCTTAGCCTTAAATATAAGCAACGACTCTGGCCCCACAGCTTTCTGTGGCAAGGAGTATCAAAGACTCACAACACTCAGAGGAAAAAATCCTCCTCACCTTAGTCTTAAATTAGCACCGCTTTATTCTGAGACAATTCCCTCTGGTCCTGGACTCTCCCTCGAGAGAAAACACCGTCTCAGCATTTACCCTGTCAAGCCCCATTGGAATCCGATATATTCCAACGAGATTCCCTTTCATTCTTCCAATCTCCAATGAGTTGTTGAGTTCCAGAATAAAGGGTCTAAATTTAAATCATGATGGCTCATTGAATTGTTCAGTGTGACTCCCGCCCTGATTGAAAGTCTACCCGCACATACGCAGTGAATGTGATGACACCATGGAAAGGGTGTCAGGGTTGGAAGATGATTGAAAATCCAAATGTTCGATACAATTTTTGCCTTGCAACAAGTACTAAAGTAAAAGTAATGAAATTGTTTAAAATTGGAAAGACATAGCCAATATAAAGTTATGCGTTGATGTTCGCAGATATTCCTTATTTAAGTTTTGGAGATGTATTAGTAAAATCTGGTGAGCATGCTGGTTGAATAGTAAAAGGGATGATTTTGGGATCGGGTACAATCAGTGGGGAGGATATCTCACATTCCACATGTTCACAGACATTTACTGAAAACCCAATTTTAGAAGCTATTGCATTTTCCCTTACTTAACCCTTTTAATTGCCATTATTTCTATGTTAACACCATCAGTCTCTCGAAACTCTTTATATTCCTTATTTTGCCCCTCTTCAATGTTACTTCCGAATCGCCCCACAATATTTACCTTCGTCGTCTGTAACTTTGCGGTCTGAACAAGTTTCAAATTTCCCAGGATTCGAAAGGCTACTTGCTACACTGTCTTTACAGCCGACCATCCATCTACCCTGTGCCCTTTCCGTACTCAGAAATACACGGGGGCTATTCTGGAGATTGTTACCTTACTGGTTCCTTGTGGCCAACTTCAGACACCAATGCACTCACACTGGGGAGGGACCATTCAACTGCTCCGTGTGTGGGAAGAGATTCACTCGTTTTTCCAACCTGTTGATACATCAGAGAGTTCACACCGGAGAGAAGCCGTTCACCTGTCTGTGTTTGAGATGAAATTCACTTATTCATCCAAACTGCAGAGGTGTCACCGAATTTACAAGTGATTGTGTTTTGCATTGTGCGATTATCGCTGCTGTTAATTACATCCAGGACTGGACCATGTTTATTCGGGTGGATAGGATTTGTTTGCTGAAAAAGTCTGTGTACTGGGAAATAGTTTGACATTTTGGAAGCATAAATTATCTTTCTTTGAAGCACAGCATCTGGTCTTTGATATCTCGGTGACAGGACAATTTGGAGGATTTATGGGGTATGTGGAATCCATCTTTGAATTCAGTTACTGCATCAGAATCTGTGTTAAAACGAGAACTGGAGACAATCATATGGGAATTGGATAGAATGGAGACCAGAGTCATGGCTACAGAAAAACATGGCAGGCATTAAAAAGTTCAGAGTGTAACGTACTTAGAAAAGTTAGCTGGGGGGAAAGAGGTTGTAAGGTAGTTGTGCTGACTCAGGAGCACAATATTATCTCAATTCTGTCTATGAATCAAATTAGGAACGTATTTCCATTTCCTGAGTCCGAGCTATATTTTTAATTGATTAATAGGATGTGGATGCCTCTGTTTAGACCAGTATTTATTTCTAATCCCTCATGCCCCTTGAGAAAGTGGTGAGCTGCCTTCTTGAACGGCTGAAGTCCCTAAAGGCTAGGTACACCCCTGTGTTGTTCGGGAGGGGGTTCCAGGATATGATTTCCATCAAGTGAAAGTGAAGGAACTGCGAAGCATTTCCAAGTCAGGATGTTGCGTGATTTGGAGAGGAACCTCCAGCAGGTAGTTTTCCCATGTGTTTGCTGCACTTGTCCTTCAAGATGATAGTCGTCATGGGATGGGAAGGTGTTGCTGAAGGAGCCTTGGTGAATTTCTGCCGCGCTTCTTGTAGACGGTACACACTGCTGCGACTGCGCACTGATGGTGGATAGAGTGACTGTTTGTGGATGAGGTGCCAGTCTAGTGTCTGTTTTGTCCTGGATGGTATATGGGGTGTTTTTGGAGCTGCATTCAACCAAGAAAGTGGAGCGTATTCCATCACATTCCTGACTGGTGGACGATCTTTAATACATAATTGCATTTGGTGACCGATGTTGTCAGAGGATTTCCAGCATCACTTGAAACTGTCTCCTCTGTCTCCAAGTTAATCCGGCCCCTGCCCAATGGGCACCTTCCATCCTTTGGAAACATTGCTGATGATATGAACATGCCCAGTACCCGGAGCCAAAGGAGGGAGTGATAAATCCTGGCTGTTGTTTTGAGTTTACCTGGTGGAATGAGTTTTCATGATGTGGGTATGCCGGCGTTGGACTGGCGTAAACACAGTAAAAAGTCTGACAACACCAGGTTTTAGTCCAACCTGTTTATTTGATAATATACTCGCAAGCTTTCGGGTTAGACCCTTCGTCAGGTGAATGTGTTTTGTCAGCAGGTGGCAGCGGTGCACTACAGTAACAGTGAAAAATTGAATTCACACAGAATCTCAACTCATCCCAGAAACTTACTGCACCCGCAATGAATTAATTACTGACAAGGACAGGAGCCCCGAGTTGCCACAAATGACAGAAATTTCCATCTTTTCCTTGAGTTGAAATTAAAGTCAGTATATTCCACTGAGCACCTCAACTTGATACCCTGGAAGATCACAATATTCCCAATATCTATCCCTAGATGAGGGAGAATTCCACATTTCTCCGACACTTTGATGTGAAAAATTACTTCATGATTTGACTGCCGAAACTCCTCGCTCAGATTTTAATGATGATGGCAGAACTCTCCGTCGTGCTGCCGAGGGTGAAGGCATTTTCCAAAGCTGAGGAGAATTTAATCCGCTCAGAATGACAGAAATTCCAATTTCAATAACTTCCCAGATTTTCTCTGTGTTGAAATGAATGTTAGTAAATTCCGCTGGGCTGTGTAAGGGGTGTCCATGTCCCCCAGGACAGATTCTCTTTCCTGTTCTCCCCGCAGGAGCTGTTTAACACCCAGGCAGTAACAATAAAACCCAATGTTCAACACTGTCAGATATATGAAACATTTTACACCAGAATCACAGACAATATCTCTGCAATAAAACAAGACATTGATTTCCAATCCACATTGATCTCTCTACCTCTACCTGCCTGTTAATGAATCTGATCCATCGCCAAACTTCACAGCCTGTGGTTTTCCGTGCTGGATTAGCACGAGGATAGGAGAGATGGAGTTACTCCGAAGAATGAATGTAGATGGGTGACAGTGAGAGGGGCTGGGAGAAAGCAGTCAGTACAGGGATGCCCTGTGGTCTTTCCCCTCGGCAACACGTCTACTGCTTTGGATACTGTTGAGGGGGACGATCTACCAGTGGTAAGCCGCGGTGACCGGATCTTCAGCACTGAGTCCGTCCCTGTGGCTCAGAAGGGAAGGGGGGTGGTGGGGGGAGGGGAACAGGAGAGCAATAGTTATTGGGGACTCGAAAGTTAGAGGGACAGATAGGAGGTTCTGTGGCAACGAAAGAGACTCATGGATGGTATGTTGCCTCCCGGGTGCCAGAGTCCGTGACTTCTCAGACCGTGTTTTCAGGATCCTTAAGGGGGAGAGGGAACAGTTCACAACTCATGGTACATATCAGTACCAACGACTTGGTAAGAGAAGGGACGGGGATTTAAAACAGGAATTTAGGGAGCTCGGGTGGAAGCTGTGAGTCAGGACAAACCATGTTGTTATCTCTGGTTTGTTGCCAGTGCCACGTGCTACCAATTTGAGGAACAGGGAGAGAGTGCAGATAAACACGTGGCTACTGGGATGGTGTAGGAGGGAGGGTTTCAGTTACATGGATAATTGGAGCACATTCTGGGGAAGGTGAGACCTGCACAAGCAGGACGGTTTGCACCTGAACCAGTGGGGCACCAATATCCTGGGAGGGAATTTGCCACGGCTCTTCGGAGGGGATTTAAACTAATTTGTCAGGGGGATGGGAAAACGAGCTGTAGTCCAGAAGCCAGTGTTGAGTGTAGTGAGGTACTGAGGAGGGTATCAAGGTCGCACGAGTGTACAGGCAGACAGGAAGGTGGGTTGAAGTGTGTCTACTTCATTGCAAGGAGCACCCGGAATAAGATAGGTGAACTCGGAGCGGGGATTGGGACTTGGGACTACGATTTTGTGGCTTTTACGGAGACATGGTAAGAACAGGGACAGGAATGGTTGTTGGAAGTTCCGGGTATGGATGTTTCAGTAAGAGTAGGGAAGGTGGTAAAAGAGGTGGAGGAATAGCATTGTTAATCGAGTATAGTTTAGCGGCTGCTGAAAGGCAGTTCGAGGGGAATCTGCCTGCTGAGGTAATATGGGCTGAAGTTGGAAATAGGAAATGAGTGGTCAAGTCTTCAGGAGTTTTCTATAGGCCCCCAAATATCAATAGAGACGTGGAGGAAGAAATTTCAAAACAGATTATGGATAGGTGTGGAGGTCACAGGGTAGTTGTCGTGGGTGACTTTAACTTTCCAAATATTGATCGGAACCTTTATGGGTCGAACAGTTCGGATGGGACAGTTTTTGGACAGTGTGTGCAGGAGAGTTTCCTGACACAATATGTGGATAGGCCGACAAGAGGTGGGGCCACATTGGACTTGGTACTGGGTAACGAACCGGGCCAAGTGTTAGATTTGTTTGTGGGAGAGGGCTTTGGAGATAGTGACCACAATTCGGTGTCTTTCATGACTGCAATGGAGAGGGATAGTGCCATACGGCAGAACAACGTTTATAATTGAAGGAAGGGTAATTATGATGCGATTAGGCAAGAATTAGGGAGCATAAGATGGGAACAGAAGCTGTCAGGGAAAGGCACAAATGAAAAGTGGAGCTTGTTCGAGGAACAAATACTGCGTGTCCTTGGTCGTTATGTCCCTGTCAGGCAGGGAGGAAATGGCCGAATGAGGGAACCATGGTTCACAAAAGAGGTTGAATGTCCTCTCAAGATGAAAAAGGAAGCGTATGTAAAGATGAGAAAACAAGGTTCAGTTGGGTCGCTTGAGGGTTACAAGGTAGCAAGGAATGAGCTTAAAAAAAGGGCTTAGGAGATCCAGGAGGAGGCATGAGAAATCCTTGGTGGAGCGGATCAAGGAAAACCCCAAGGCTTTTTACTCTTATGTGAGAAATAAAAGAATGACCAGGATGAGGTTAGGGCCGGTCATGGAGTCAGAAGAGATAACAGAGGCGATGAATGAATACTTTTCTTCAATGTTCACCAAGGAGAGGGACCATGTTTCTGAGGATGAGAGTATGAGACAGGCTGATAGTCTGGAGGAGGTAGATGTTCTGAGGGAAGATGTATTAGCAATTCTGAAAGACGTGAGGGTCACTAAATCCCCTGGGCCAGATGGGATATATCCTAGGATGCTTGGAGAGGCAAGGGATGAGATTGCAGAGCCTTTGGCTTTGATCTCTGGGTCCTCAATATCCATGGGGATAGTGCCAGAGGACTGGAGAGTGGCGAATATTGTTCCTCTGTTCAAGAAAGGTAATAGGAATGACCCTGATAATTATAGGCCGGTTAGTCTTACTTTGGTGGTTGGTAAGTTCATCGAAAAGGTCCCGAGGGATAGGATTTATGACCATTTGGAAAGATGCAGCTTAATCCGGTATAGTCACCACGGATTCGTGAGGGGTAAGTCTTGCCTCAAAAATTTGATTGAGTTCTTTGAGGAGGTACCTAAGTGTGTAGATGAAGGTAGAGCAGCTGATGCTGTATACATGGATTTTAGTAAGGTGTTTGATAAGGCTCCGCATGGTTGGCTCATGAAGAAAGTAAGGAGGTGTGGGATAGAGGGAAATTTGGCTGTTAGGATAAGTAACTGTCTAAGTCATGGAAGACAGAAGGTGGTGGTGGATGGGAAAGTTTCAGACCGGAGGCCAGTTACCAGCGGCATGCCACATGGATCAGTGCTGAATCCTCTGCTATTTGTGATTTTTATCAATGACTTGGAGGAGGGGGCTAAAGGTTGGGTCAGTAAGTTTGCTGATGACACCAAGATTGGTGGAGTAGTGGGTGAGGTGGAAGGCTGTTGTCGGCTGCAAAGAGCCATTGATAGGATGCAGAGCTGGGCCGAAAAAAAAGGCAGATGACGTTTAACCCTGATAAGTGCAAGGTGATTCGTTTTGGTCGATCAAATTTGAATGTGGTTTATCAGGTCAACGACATGGTTCTGAGGAATGTGAATGAACAAAGAGATCTTGGGGTTCATATCCACAGATCCCTGAAGGGTGCCACTCAAGTGGATAGAGTCATAAAGAAGGTCTATAGTGTGTTAGTGTTTACTAATGGTGGGGGGTGGGTTGAGTTTAAGAGCAGTGGGGTTATGCTGCAACTATACAGGACCTTGGTGAGACCACATTTGGATTGTTATGTGCAGTTCTGGTCACCTCTCTATAAGAAGGATGTGGAAGCATTGGAGAGAGTGCAGAGGAGATATACCGGGATGCTGCCTGTTTTGGAGGGTAAAACTTATGAGGAAAGGTTGAGGGAGCTAGGACTTTTCTCTTTAGAATGGAGGAGGATGAGAGGCGACTTACTAAAGTTTGAGAAGATGATGAGGGGAATAGATAGAGTGGACGTTCAGAGACTATTTCCTCAGGTGGATGGAGCTGTTATTAGGGGGCATAACGACAAGTCTCATGGTGGGAGATATAGGAGGGATGTCCGAGGATTGTCTTTCATATTTCTCTTCCTTGGTTCCTCTGGGTAAGTGTCTCAAGCCATCAGCACTGTGTGTCAACGCAGTGAAGGGATCTGTCTCGTCTCGTCTGTCATTCTAGGAAGTAGTTTTTATCATCGTTTATCAGGAAGACGTAAAGATATTAGAGAGCAAATGTTAAACGGCAGATATTCTGTTTGGTGGAATTCGACTCATTAATCAAGAGGAGGGGGCTGTAGAAACTGCGAGTCTGTGCTGGATAAAGGAGGGAGTGTGGCGATCTTACTGACATATTCATGGTTCAGAATGAAAGGGAGATTGCAAACATCCAGAGTCTAGATCGAAGTAGGTGTAGCTTTAAATCTAGAATAGGGAGGGTGACAAGGCAGTTTGGATTGAGTGAGGTTGAGTTTTTGAGTGACTCCAGTGAGGCAGTGAACCAGTGAACCCACCGCTCACTCTGTGAATTTAATCAGGGACCCAATCCAGTCTCCGAGCTGATCTTAAGAACAATATCATCGTCCAGTTTCCCACTGGTTTGAAGTGTGGGAAGACGTTCCGTGGCTCCTGAGGAGGGAACAGGAGACAAGAAGTCTCCTCCCAACTCTGGTGACTCGGGGCCGTGGGATGCATGAATATTCAGTGGGGAGGAGAGAGAGCAAGGAGAGTCGAGCAGCAGTGAGAAAGACAAGTCACCTGCTGGTCACAGAGAAATCATTAAAAACTGCCTTCATTCCCACAGTGTGATGCAAATTCCTTCAGAACCAGTGAATATGTTTGCTGTAATGCAGGAAATGTAAAACTAATTTCCAAATAGCAAGCTCCCAGAAATAGCATAATGATGAAGTTTGATGATGTTGTTTCAGTGTAAATATTGGGCAAGAAACAGAGGGAACAAACTGCTTACCTAATTTCTGATGGGAATTTCCAGTGTCAATTAAGATCGCTGATTAGACCATTCTGTTCCTCTGAGTGGGACATCGCAATCCAATGGAAGGTCAAGTTTGCATTGAGTCTTCAGGTATGAGATTTCTCCCTGTGTGAGTACACTGGCTGTCTATTTTGCAGCTACTGCACAATCGCAAGGGCTTGATCTCTGCTGGTTCCGCTGATCAGCGCTGCTGTCACTCAGACTGGGAGAGGCGGGGTTCGGGTAATCCAAGAAGCCGATTGGTCGTACCCGCTGTCATTCAGTGTCACGGGATCGGGACCTCTGCCAATTGGGGAGGTGGAGTGACCGGAGCGCCTGTCACTCATCTGAAGGGAGAGGGGTTTGCGGAAATTTGGAGGTGATTGGCTGCATCTCTTGTCCCTCTGTGCGGCATATCGGCAGTGAGTTTTTGATTTGATTTGGTTCATTATTGTCACACGTATTAGCATCCAGTATAAAAATATTCTTTCTTGCGCACTATACACAAAACGCATACCGTTCACAGAAAAGGAGCGGAGAGAGTGCAGAATGTCGTGTTTCATCAGAGCTAGGGTGTGGAGAAAGCTCAACTTAATGCAAGATAAGTCCATTCAAATGTTTGATGGCATCAGGGAAGAAGCTGTTCTTGAGTCGGTTGGTTGTGATCTCAGATTCTTGTATCTTTTTTCCCGACAGATAAAGGTGGAAGAGCTGTTTTTGAAGTTACCGGCCGATACGTGGAGTGAACGGAGCAAGCCCCTATTCCATCTCCCTGCTCCAAAAATCAATTTAATATATGGTTCCCAGATACGGGACGTATCAGATGTTAAACTGATAAGAACAAAGACGGCACTTGATCTTAGCCAAAAGGCCGAAAAGCGATGCCAAAGAAAGTGTTTTACTCACAGATGTTGCCTCTTTTAAGGGAGGAATGAGCAGCAGAAGGACGGGGTGGGGTGGGTCCACCTGAGAGGGCTCACAGAGTTTCTTTCATGCAGTCCGAATGTTACTGTTGAAAAGCAGCCTGACCAGGATTCGAACCTGAATCTCCTGCTCTGGAAGCAAGTGTGCTCGTCCGCTTGGGGTCTTTAATTATGCTGGCTGCTTTTCTGAGGCAGGGGGAAGAGTCAATGGATAGGTGGGTAATTTGCAAGATGGACTGGGCTACGTTCACAACCCTTTGTCGTTACTTGCAATTTTGGTCAGAGCAGGAACCACACCAAGCTGTGATATACAGGAAAGGGTGCTTTCTGTGGTGCATCCGTAAAAATTACTGCGAGTTGCTGCGGTCATGCCAAATTTCCTTTGCCTCCTGAGAAAGTAGAGGCGTTGGCGGGTGGGGGTGAGGGGGTGGACAAAGGTCATTCAAAGGTCCGTTGACCTTGGGTGTGATTTTCTGGTTTTGGGGCTGGAAAATCCCGCCGTGTGTGTGAACTCAAACCTCTCATTCTTACAAAGCGCAGCCCTGACACCTGCTGACAGAATCTCAGTGCTGCAGGAAAGAATTCCCCATTCAAAACGGTCCAAGAAGTGGGGACAGTCTTCGAAGATTCACAGGCAGAATGAGCCGAATGGTCTCTTTCCATTGCGAGATCACATTATGATTTTTATATGATCTGACATTTAGATCGGATCAAATCCACATTTTCAAAGTTGACTTGAACTGAAGATTGTCATGTGAGATGAGAATGAATACACTCGGCCTCTTTTCCCCAAAGTGTCAATGAGAAGGAGGTTGACACAGGGTAGGTGCTGGAAGGATGGTTCCCCTGGCTTGGATCTCCAGAACCAGGGACTTTAGCAGCTTGATGTTGATATTCCTGGAGTAAGAACCCAGACTGTAACAAGTGGAGAGTTTCCCCCCGATTGCCATTGAGTTGTGTTTTGCTGGGTCTCCTTGATGCCACATTGGGTGAAATGCTGCCTTGATGTTCAGGACAGTCATTCTCACTCCACCTCTGGAATTCAGCACTTTGCTCCGGTTGGGGGAGATGTTCAGTTCGACTTCCTCCAGGAGCACTCGGCTCCACACCTCACTGCAGCCTCGGTGCAAACTCTCAGGAGGCCATGGAATGGAGTGAAACTAGGCATCCCATGAGAAAGTGTTGGACTCACATGAAAGGAGGAGTTGAATGAGCGCCCATGATGCGGCTCCGGGTGGCTGAGGGGGGAAAGCGGACGCGCGGGAGGAAAAGCTCTGCCCAGAGCGCGAGGAGCAGCCACGCGCTGACCTCCAACCCAACGTCAGAGCGCGGGAAGAAGCGCGGCTCTGATTGGAGGATCAGGTAGCGAAAGCGGGGGCAGGGGGAGGGGCTGGACTCAGCACAGCATCACGTGGTGGGAAGCGCGAGTGGGGGAGGGGAGCCCGGGAAAGGCCCCGGAGCCCCGGGTTCAGAAAGAGACAATGTCCCAAATTCAGCTGATTCAGCTTTCCAGCCACATTCTGTGATCCTGAGTGTCACTGATTCACCAGCTCCATTCACACGTCACACACACTGATTGACACCCACACTGCAACGTTACATTGCGCTCTTCATCTGGTTATTCCTCTGTTCAGATCATTCCTGCTCAAAACACAGGAAAAATCATCAGATTATCCCCAATTTGACTTGTGAGGCATGGTGACGGTGGATTAACCTGGGTTCAATTAAATACAGTCCTGGTGCTGCCCACAAAATAATTATTAAAGTAATTGTCAAAAGTTGATTTAAGCCACAGAAACAAACCTATTTACCAGATATCGAAAAACGGCGTCAATCTTAATATTTAAAGAGTATCTTAAAGGAGGGGAGAGAGGTCGGGAGGTTTTAGTGGAACCGCGGCCTTAGGGCCGGGACAGCTGAAGACACAGCCACCAATGTTGGAGCAAAGGGAATCAGGATTTACAAGAGGCAGAATTGGAGCAGCTCAGAGACCTTAAGTCAGTTATCGGGCTGGAGGAGTTTACAAAGTTATGGAACAGCGAGGCCAAGGGAGGTGATTTGAACGCA
This sequence comes from Carcharhinus amblyrhynchos, assembly GCF_965287045.1. Classification (NCBI taxonomy): domain Eukaryota; kingdom Metazoa; phylum Chordata; class Chondrichthyes; order Carcharhiniformes; family Carcharhinidae; genus Carcharhinus; species Carcharhinus amblyrhynchos. Next base: position 5,946,830 of record NW_027649781.1, on the reverse strand, counting down.
AAGATTTGTTGCGGGAACACTTCAGGCGCACCCAAACCCGTGTCCCCATCACAAATACAGACAACATTCAGAAAACACTGAAACAGACACGGAGGTGATTCTTTAATTTCACTGTCTTTCAAGGTGAAAACTGTGTTATTGACCAACAGAAAATTATCCAAAAACAGAATCACAGGCAAGGCCGGAAGGAATAAGGGAATGGGGTAAGGATTGGGGAAGGACGCCAGAGTTAGAATAATCCCCATATCTCATAACATAACAGAACCGCCACCGGAATAGAGGAAAGTCAGGAAACCGACTGACTTGTTCCGTATTGTTCACAAGTATTAGACGAATGCCGGCAGTCTTCTTTCTCAGTAAGAAGTCTCACAACACCAGGTTAAAGTCCAACAGCTGAAGGAGCAGCGCTCCGAAAGCTCGTGATCCAAATAAACCTGTTGGAGTTTAACCCGGTGTTCTGAGATTTCTTACTGTGTCCACCCCAGCCCAACGCCGGCATCTCCACATCTTAATAACAGCTGCCCACTCACCAAGGCCCTTTGTAGGATCATAGAATAGAATCACAGAATCCCTGCAGTGCAGAAGGAGGCTATTCGGCCCATCGAGCATTCACCATCAACAATTCCACGCAGGTCCTAATCAAGTATTTACCCTGTTAATCACACACTAAGGGGCCATTTAGCATGGCCAATCAACCTAACCCGCACACGTCTGGACTGTGGGAGGAAACTGGAGCATTCCCAAACAGACACGAGGAGAACGTGCAAACTCCACACAGGCAGTTACCCGAGGCTGGAATTGAACCCGGATCCCTGGCGCTGTCAGGCAGCAATACTAACCACTGTGCCACCGCGCTTCTGTCTATTTACAGTGAGAATTCTTCTTCTGAAATTCCAATTCCTTTGTAATAGACCGAAAGTCAGGAGTTAACAGTGACCCGAGTCAACTATTTAAAATATAAAGAAATATTTTAGGTGGGACACACGAGGCTTGTGATTGATTTTTTTAGTGCAGTGTCTCTGAGACGCTCTGTTGAGTCCAAGGAAGTTTGCAGAGTGAGTTGACCCTCACATCATTTTGCCCGGCAGAGGGAATCCCACTGCGATATTGGCTGGACTACCAGACAACCCGCGAACACAGGCGGGAGTAACTCTGGCTCTCTTGGGCGGGTTTCCCCGGAGAATGAATTCTGGCGAGCTGTCTCTGCGGAGTTTTCTCCTGTTTTTAGCGACCACAGCGACAGTCGCTCCTCCCCGTTGGCTCCCGCTGGTAAACTCAGTAATCCGCTACTGAGGGACTCAACGACTAGGGAAAAGTACGAGACGGCCGCGATCTGCGTGGATCAGAGACTGAGTCTCAAGATGGTATCAAGGAATGGGAATCCTGTTGTTGATGGTTCAGAGCGGCTGGGATCCGTCCCGGATAAACAACCTTCCCCGCAGTGGCGTCTGTAGCAGCGCAATGTGCAAAATGTCAATGCCACCGCCACACATGTTCCAGCTCTCCGGAGCTAGTAACAAGATCTTCCGTAACTCCAACCCAAGAGGTGATCTTGAGACCCCCGCCATTGCTACCAGCCCTGTTGGCAGCTGAGTTCGGGTCCCAGAGCAGGAGAGGCAGCCAACCCAGTGGCGGACGACACTGTTATCGAAGAGTGGACGGCCCATCCACCGGAAAATGCGAACTTTGTAACAACACAAATCTCCTTTTCGAAGAAATATCGCGTTTCCAAGAAGGGAAGGGGAACTCCGGCCAATGGAGCGGCAATTGACACAAATGGAGAAACATCCGAGACGACCACCTTCATGGAAGGGGTCACTGTCGAGCCGAATTATGACACAGTATCAGTCAGAGAGGTGATCACCCATTACCCCCATTGATCGGGTTGTTCTGCGGCTCCTGTAACACCCTCCTCCGCACAATCGGCTTCTCCGACATCCACATGACCAAAGTGCCCCAGGTTATAAACATCAGAACCAGGTGTTGGCTCTGCGGTAAAACAGGAGACTATCAATCCATTGCCTGGCACTGCCCTCAGTGTAGCGGAGAAAGGTAACCTGTAACAGTCGGGGAATACCAATGCAGCGAGTGCGAGCTCAGTTTCACCACCAGGTCTGGGCTGAGCCAGAACGACAGGCAGATACATGTCGCATTGCGCACCCAGAAGCGCCTGGAAGCTCTTCAGGTCAATTCTCAGCCGGGGATCTGTGTCTGTAAGTGAACCCCGGAGCAAGTTACACTCCTGAGGGAACTCGAGCCGAGATTTGCAGGGTGCCGGTACACAAATAAGGAAATCGCAAGCATCCTTCAAACTGAAACACCCAAATAAACCTCAGACAGATAAATAAATACAGCATTCCAAATGAAATCATCTCGTCTCATTAACAACTTACTTTTTTGAAGTAAGCTCTATCCCACAAGTTCATCCCTAACAAGGGGGAGATATCAAACGCTTTCAAATCATATCAGTGATGCGAGGCAGCAAACAAAACCATCGCCCACATTTCGGTTGTTGCCCGTTTGTAAAGAAGGCAAGAATGAAACAACACAGCAAGGGATTCCAACAACTACACCGAGATGTCAGCAAGTCCATCTTACAAGGAGCCAAGACAAGTGGCCAAGGACGGCTCCTTATGGAAACCTGACACAATACTCACGGTAGATCAGAGAGTTACAGTGGTGGGTGTCACAGTGCGGTACGAAGACGAATACAAGGCACTGAGTTGTGCGGGACTTAAAACGGCACAAATACAGCCATCTGGGATCGGAGGTGAAGGAATTGCCGGGAGGTTCTGAGCCTGAGTACATGGACTTTGTGCTGAGCGCCAGAGGGAAATGGCTGGAAATGAACAACACCTTACTCACATTCCTATTTTACTGAGTAAACAATTTCTCAGCAAGGACAGTGTCAGGGAAAAGGACGGAGAGTAACAACGGGGAAAGCTCTATGAAATGGTTGAAGACAGGAGAGGTTAAATGTCGAAAAGTGTAACGGTGCAAAGTATAAGAGAATGGGGAATGGGACTGGTGAAGAAGCATAAGGTGGTTCCAGAGCAGTGTTAATGGTTACAGCAGAATGGTAACGGTGGTTAGAATCTGAAGTTCCTGAATTCAATGCTGAGGCTGAAAGGCTGGAAAGGACAGAATGGGAATATTCCTAATTCCTGTCAGGAACAACGAACACTGCATTACCAGAGCTGTGTATAAGCGGCTGTTGGAAAGAGAGACTTGTCGATGTCCTTTTAGAAATAGTTAATCAGTTAACAGTGATCTCAGTGAATGAGGAATAATAATTGTATCAGAACGAACCTTAGATGGAACATATCGAGATCATAGTCGATTTTATTGTGTTGAGTGACTCTATGATCCTCTGGGGTGTCTGAATGAAATCCTTAGAGAATTCAGTGTCCAACATTTCATCCGGCAGAATGAATCCCATTGCAACATTCATCAGATGAACAGACAAACCGGGAGTGCAGCAGATTGGAGTTGACTTACGCAAGGCAGGGTCTTGATACCAGGCCTACAGCGATTCTGTTCAGTTCCTGAGTTCTCCAAACACTTGTGCTCCACGATTACTGTTGTTAACTCCCGGTGTCAGCGCAACGATTTATACTTAAATAGTTTTCATTGCGGGTTTCTAAGCCAACTAAATATAGCAGCATGTATTGAGTTTTTGCAGAATTTTAATGCGTAAATCCTTCTCGCTGTATGGTAAATATTAATGTGACATTCTCCTGATAATCTTTCCCACAAATAGTCAGGGGACATCTCATCAAACAATGGGATTTACTGAATGGGATTTGTTAATCTGGATTTGATCAGATCCAAGATAAATAACAATGCCAGTCTGATACAACACAGAAAGAGATTATTCGGTCCATTGAATCTGTGAACCTTCAGAGGCAGTCCCCATTTCTTGGGCCGTTTTAATGGGGAATTCTTCCCTGCAGCACTGTGATTCCGTCAGCAGGTGGCAGCGGTGCGCTTTGTAACAATGAAAGACTTGCGTTCACACAGTCTCAACCCATCCCAGAAACTGACTGCACCCGCAATGAATTATTAACAAGAACAGGTCCAGCCGTCAAGTAGAGAGATTGTCACAAATGACAGAAACTTCCCAGATTTTTCTTGGGTGGAAATGATTGTCAGTAAGTTCCACTGGGCTCCGCACCTTGTCACCCTGGAAGTTTACAATGCTCCCAATATCTATCCCCAGAGAGAATTCACATTTTCCGACACTTTAATTTAAAATTGCTGCATGATTTCACTCCTGAATGTCTCCGGTCACATTTTAACGATGAAAACAGAACTCCCCCCAATGCTGATAATGGGTGAGAGAGTTTCCCAAAATCGAGAATTCCATCCAGCGGGAGGATTGTCGCTAACAGCACAAACGTCCCAGATTTTCCACGTGTTCAAATGACTGTCAGTAAATTCCGCTGAGCTGTGTAAGGGGTGTCCAGGTCCCCCAGGAAAGATTGTCTTTCCTGTTCTCTACACAGGAGCTGTTTAACACCCAGGCAGTAACAATAAAACCCAATGTTCAACACTGTCAGATATATGAAACATTTTACATCAGAATCACAGACAATATCTCTGCAATAAAACAAGACATTGATTTCCAATCCACATTGATCTCTCTACCTCTACCTGCCATTTTCCCAACTTTACAAAAATGCCTCTTAATGAATCTAATCCATCGGAAAACTTCACAGCCTATGTTTTTTCTTGCTGGAATAGTGCGAGTGTTGGGGGAAACTCTTCAAATTCAATCCCAACAGGATGTCGTTTTACCCTCTCCCATTTCCTATGTCCCACAGTCCTTCCCCCACACCCTGTGATGTGCTTCCTCTTTATCAGGGACTGGGAGAGTAGAACTGTCAATGTATCAACTCTGTCTCCTTCACCTACTCCATGTGACAGCGAGTTTCACATTCTCCCCACTCTCTGTGTGAAGAAACTCCGCCCAATATTGGAGGAGAGATTCCACTTCAAATGTTCCCTCATCAGTTAAAAGCAAATTACTGCGGATGCTGGAACCTGACGAAGAGACATCCAGACTCGAAACGTTAGCTCTGTTCTCTCTCCACAGATGCTGTCAGGCCTGCTGAGATTTTCCAGCATTTTCTGTTTTCGCTCGGTCATCAGTTGATGTTTCTCAGGGTCGGGGTCCCCGGGAGGGATTCATAAACATTTATAAAACTGTAAGTTTCTCTTTCTAGAAAATAAACCAAACTTCACAGATGGAACCCTTTAAATATCTTCCCGATACCTGCTGTGTAAAATGTCTCCTTGAAATTTATAGTACTTGATGTTTTAATGTGAGCGGCCGCAGTCATGAACACAATTCAATTTCTGGATCTGGATCTCACACCGAGTTTCAATAGAGTGGTTTTAATCGGCTCTGGGTTCAGACTGAAGAGAAATGTAATGGAATCTCGATCCCTCCCATCTCCACCTCTTCTCCCCATTCTATCTCTCCATCTCTCTCTCTCTTTCCACTGTCAACATCCCCGGGAGCCCAACCTGCCCCCGACTGAGTCCAATGATTTCCCTCCTTTATCCTTGAGACCGCGCCAGTTGTTATCTCCAGTGTGAAAGTGGCGGGGACAGGGCCCACTCTGTAATAATAATTCCCTGAGTGCTGCAGTGATCTTCATCAGTAAATACCTGAACTGAGGATGTGCGGCAGTAACACCGAAAGTAAAAGCGGTTTGAATCAGGAAGTGCTGAGTGTGAGCATGGCTTCCAGACAACAAGCAGAGAGCTGGACCGAGGAGACAATTTGTCTCATTTGTCTCGATTTCTTCACTGATCCGGTAATACTGGATTGTGACCACAACTTCTGCCGCTCCTGTATCACCCAGTGTTGGGAAAAGAAGGAGATAAACTCCTGCCCGGAATGTAGACAGGAGTTTCCGGAAAGAAACCTCAGGGTAAATCGGGCCTTAGCGAATCTGGCCGAGAAAGCTCGACAATTAAAGCTGAATCCGAAAGAGAAGAAAAGTAAACTTCACTGTGAGAAACATCAGGAAGAACTGAAGCTGTTTTGTGAAACTGACAAGAAATTGATCTGTCTGATTTGTAGAGATTCGCGCGAACACAGAGAGCACCGCTTCCTGCCCACCGATGAAGCTGTTGAAATCTACAAGGTAAAAGGGGAATATTATTTACCTGATAGTTTTATCACATTTTCAACATCCAGCACTTTCATTCTGTGATTTTCTCTCCCAATCCCAGGATCAGCTCAAATCTTCTTCAGTTTCTCTCACAGAGAAGAAATTGGCGGTTCTAAAAACGGAAAAGAAACAGAAACGGAAGATTTCTGAAGTGAGGGTAAGGTGTCCCTGTGCTGATTTTCTGGGATCTCGGTTAGTTTTGTTCCCTTTATCGTGGAACATTAATTATGTTTCACATTTCATTGGGTAGGAACAGTCGAGCAGTCTGCAGACCCACATCACATCCGAATTCACTAAAATGCACCAGTTTCTCACTGAGAAAGAGCAGCGATTACTCAGAGATCTCAGGGAAGAAGAGGAGAGGATTCTAGAACCGATGGAGAGAAACCTTCGAGAGATTCAGGAGAATTTAAATTCTATTGAGGAGAAACTCTCAAAGTTGCGGAAACAGATGGAGCAAAAAGACCAGCTGATATTTCTGAAGGTGAGGGAATATATTGTGTCTCAGTTCAGGGAAACTTCACACAGTCACTAAATAACTGATGGTAATGGTGAAATTTGCATAAAATTTACTGAAAAACAGTAACCGAATTCAACAAATTTCTGTCTATTCCGTGGAAGTTCTGCTGTAACTCTGAACTAATGGCTCCCACACTGAAGAAGATTCCCGGGAATACCTGTAATAAGTTTCCTAGATTTTCACTGTTGGTTTGTGATTATTTTCGTGTTTCCCGAGTTTCAATTACTCCTGGAACTCCCATTGTAACTCGGTTCCAGTTCCATGTTGTGAGTGTGTGGGTGTGTCTGGTACGGTGTGTGAGAGTCACTGTGTCTGTGAGCGGGACTGATGTTCAATTCCAGTTTATTTGACTTTCCACAATCTTCCTTCCAAAATGCATCACTTTACATTTCCGTGTGAAATCTTATCTGCTCTGAGTCTGCTCATTTCACCAGCCAGTCTAACTGCTCCTGAAATCTGTTACTGTCATCCTCACTGTTCCTGATTCATTTCTTTCAGGAGGAAGCTTGTCGGGAGAGAAGGTAGGACATGTTCTTCACTGAAACTCTGCAGTTTGGTAAAATAAACTCAGTGATGTGTTATTTTGTATTTATTTATTGGTTGTTGTCACAACTTTAAACGTTCGGTCATTAGTTACCAAGACATCACACACTGCATGAAATTATAAGCTCCGCGTATACACACTGACGAGAACTTTATGATAACTCAACTCATTACAGTGATTTTACATAACTGTTCTACGATATTGTAATAAATAACAGGGAAGTGTAAATAATACAACCAGGCCGGAAGAGATTACTTGCCTGATGTTGGCTGTTAGTGTCTGTGACCTTCCCACTGACTCTCAGGGAACCGCGCAGTCCATGTTTCTAAGGAGTGGGACACCCATGTCTCTCCATGGAGCCTGACCAACCCGAGAAAGTCTCAGGTTAAAGGGAGAATAGATTCTAAGATTGTACTAAATAAAAATTGGCTCTGCGTCCTTAACAACACAACACTTGTATTCATATAGAACTTTTATTGGAAATTAATATTGTAAGGAGTTTCACAGGAGCATGACAAAGTAAATTGACACAGAGCCAAATAAGGAAAGATTAATTTGGATGATAGAGGTAGATTTGAGAGAGCGTCTTCAAGGAAGAAAAAAGTAAAAAAGATAGAGAGGATCAGGGAGAGAATTCCAGAGTTCAGGACCTCGACAGCTGAAGGTTCAGCTCCCAATGTAGGAGTGACTGAAATCAGAGATGTTCAAGGTGTCAGGAGTAGAGAAGAGCAGGATTCTGTGGGGCCAGGGATTGCAGAATTGGATATTGAGCTTTGGGATGTTTTCAGTCTTTGTCTTTGTTCTACAAACTTTGTTTATCATACTGCAAGTGGACAGGCTAAATATTTATCATTTCCTGCAGTCTGTGATGTCTGTTACCAGGTTTTGAACCTTTTTCAAGACATGGCCGTTTCCATTCTCTGCCCTTGAATTTAAAAGTTATTTATTTCTCATTTAGAGAAACAAGATTAACATTTCACTTTGTGCATTTTCTCTGTCATCAAAAATGCTGTAAACTTGACCATTTAAATAAGTTCTAAATTCTTCTAACAAATACAAATTCATAGCATCATTTTTACCATTTACAGGATTAGTAAGGAGTATATCAAACTATCAGTATCTGCTGCCGCCCTGCCTATCAGAAAGTACAAAGACCTTTTACAGTATAGAGCATGGAGAGAAATGATAAACTTCATTAACCCCGGTAAGTCTCATATTAATTGTCCTGCTTATCAATCCAGTTGTAAATATATTGAATGGGCTCCAAAGATCCAGCTTAAATACTCACATTTCCAGTTGTTAATACCTGCAGTCTCCCCATTCTCATACTTCTCTTTCTGAGGTTCCTCTGGGTTAGCATCTGAAGCCATCAGCACTGTGTGTCAAAGCAGTAAAGGGATCTGTATAACCAGAGGAATAGAGCACCAATCTCAGGATGTGAAATGGAATTGCTCCAGGATACTGGACTGGTCTCGTCTGTCATTGTGGGAAACATTTTTTTCTCATCATTTATCAGGAAGACACACAGACATTAGAGAGTAGGTGTTAAACGGCAGATAATCTGTTTGGTGGAATTCGACACCTTTATCAAGAGGATGGATGCAGAAAGTGTGAGTCTGCAGTGGATAAGGGAGGGAATGTGGTGATCTTATTGAAATGTTCAAGATCTGGAACAAAAGGGTGGTTATAAACGTCCACAGGTTTCACACAGTCACAGAGTCGAGATCAAAGCTTTACATCTAGAATAGGGAGGATGACAGGGCAGTTTGGATTGAGTGAGGTTGAGTTTTTGAGTGACTCCATTGAGGTAGTAAACCAGTGAACCCATCACTCACTCGATGAATTTGATCAGAGGCCCAATCCATTCTGAGGGCTGATCTTCAGAACAAAATCTCAGTCCAGTTTCCCGCGGGTTTGCAGTGTGGGAAAATGTTCTGTCGTTCCTGAGGAGGGAACAGGGGACAAGAAATCCTCATGAATACACAGCAGGAGTGAGAGAGAAAGAACATAAGAACATAAGAAATAGGAGCAGGAGTAGGCCATCTAGCCCCTCGAGCCTGCCCCGCCATTCAATAAGATCATGGCTGATCTGTCGTGTCTCAGTTCCACATTCCCGCCCTCTCCCCATAACCCTTAATCCCCTTGCCTATCAAAAACCTATCAACCCGCGTCTTAAAAATATTTAGCGAGGCAGCCTCCACCACTTCAACGGGCAGAGAATTCCAGAGATTCACCACCTTTTGAGTGAAGAAGTTCCTCCTCAACTCTGTTCTAAATCGCGCCCCCCCCCCCCCCTTTATCTTGAGGCTTTGCCCTCTAGTCCTACTGTCCTTTCTGAGCGGGAAGAGCCTCTCCACCTCAATCCTACCCATCCCCTTCATCATCTTATATGTCTCAATGAGATCTCCCCTCATTCTTCTAAACTCTAACGAGTACAAGCCTAGTTTATTCAGCCTCTCCTCATAGTTCAACCCCCTCAACTCCGGTATCAGCCGAGTAAACCTCCTCTGCACTCCCTCCAAGGCCAAAATATCCTTGCGTAAGTGCAGTGACCAAAACTGCACACAGTATTCCAACTGCGGCCTCACCAATGTCCTGTACAGTTGCAGCAAGACCTCCCTATTTTTATATTCAATCCCCCTCGCTATGAAGGCCAGCATCCCATTAGCCTTCCTGACCACCTGCTGCACCTGCAGGCTGGGTTTTTGCGACTCATGCACAAGGACCCCAAGGTCCCTCTGCAACGTCGCCTGCTGCAGTTTTTCACCATGTAAGTAATAGTCCTTCCTACCATTATTCCTACCAAAGTGGACAACTTCACACTTGCCAACATGAAATTCCATTTGCCAGTTCCTGGCCCATTCGCCCAGCCTATCTAGATCCTTCTGCAGACTCTCCACACCCTCCGCACAATTTGCCGTTCCACCAATCTTGGTGTCATCAGCAAATTTCGGCACCATACACTCGGTTCCCTCCTCCAGATCATCTATATAAATGGTAAATAGCTGAGGCCCCAGCACTGACCCCTGGGGCACTCCACTAGTCACCAACCGCCAATCCGAACAGCACCCATTGACCCCCACTCTCTGCCTCTTATTTGACAGCCAATCCCCTATCCACGCTAACACCCTACCCCCAACTCCATGCCCCCTGACCTTCTGTAATAACCTCTTGTGAGGCACCTTGTCAAACGCCTTCTGAAAATCAAGAAACACCACATCCACCGGCTCCTCTCTATCCACCACCCTAGACACATCCTCATAGAACTCCAATAAATTCATCAGACACGACTTCCCCTTAATGAAACTGTGCTGCGTCTGCTCTATCAAACAATTCTCCTCAAGATGCCTCGCTATTTTCTCCTTGGTCACGAATTCTAACATTTTACCTACAACAGACGTTAAACTAACCGGCCTATAATTCCCTGCCTCTTGTCTGCCACCCTTCTTAAACAACGGCGTAACATTAGCCGTTTTCCAATCTTCCGGCACTTCCCCGGAATCCAGTGACGTTTGGAAAATAATCACCTAGGCATCCACTATCACCTCCGCCATTTCTTTCAGAACCTTTGGATGCATTCCATCCGGTCCTGGGGACTTGTCCACAATCAGTCCCTCCAGTCTGTCGAGCACTGCCTCTCTAGTAACAATAATGTCATTCAGGCCCTCCACTCCTACCATCTTTCCATCGCTAACACCCGGCAAATTATTCACGTCCTCCTCCGTGAAGACCGAAACAAAAAAGTTATTCAAGGCCTCAGCCATTTCCCCATCCCCTACCACTAAGTCCCCCCTCTCATCCTCTAAGGGTCCAACGTTGACCCTACTTAGCCTCTTCCTTTTTATATATTCATAAAAACTCTTGCTATCCTTTTTTATATTAAGCGCTAGCCCAGCTTCAGAGTTTATCCTACCCTTCTTTCTCAACTTCTTTGTCATTCTTTGATGACATTTAAACCTCTCCCAATCCTCTTCTCGCCCACTACTCTTAGCTACTCTAAACGCATCCGCTTTTAATTTAACACTTGCCTTTACCTCCAGCAAGCAGGAGTAAGAAAAATAACTCACCTCCTGGTCACAGAGAAATCATCAAAAGCTCCCTTCATTCCTGCAGTGTGAGCCTAAACACTTTAGAACCAGTGGAATTATTTTGAGGAACAGTCAAATGTTTGAATGTAGAAAATGAGAAAACCAATGTCCAAGCAAGATCACAGGAACAGCATTGCAATGATGATGAAGTCTTTTGTTTTGATGTTGTCGTTTCCGATATAAATATTAGAAAGGAAACAGAGCAAATAACTCCTTATATCGTTTCTATTAGGGTTTCCAGTGGTCCCTTTAAGACCAGGGATTAATTGTATAGATTGTTCCTCTGGGTGGGACATCACCATCCAATGGAAGATCAAGATTGTATTGAGTCTCCAGTTATATCAAATGTCTCCAGTTTGTACAGACAATGTGACTTCTCCTTATGTTTAGTGTGGGAACACTGGATACCTATTTTGCTGCTGCTACATTATTGTGGGGGTTTGATCTCTGCCATTCTTTACATTCTCATCAGTCATCTGTCCTGCCATTCATCTTTGCTCAGTTATATGTTTTTCCATGAATTTGAGCCTTTCCTGAACTTCTTCAGTGAGCCACAGATGGTGGGTCCTCCCATTGGGGATTTTCTTTACAGTGGGAATATATTTATTCTGAATATTCTGAAATATCATCTTAAATATCTGCCATTGCTTCTGTGTCGATATATCCCCAAGCCTGGGGACCCAGTTCACTACAACTAGCTTAGCTTTCATGATGAGATAGTTGCCCCTATTTCAGTTTAAAATACCGAACTTAGACCCTCTCTTTTCCCTTTCAAACTGGATTTCAAATTCAATCATATTGTAGTTGCGGCGACCAAGTGCTGCCTTCACTCAGAATTCACTAATTATTCCTCTCACATTACATAAAGACAAGTCTAATATAACCTACTCTCTGGTTAATTCCAGAACATTCCGCTATGAGAAACTTCCTCAAAAGAATCCTGTGAACTCCCCATCCAGGCAACTACAGCCTGATTTTTCTGGTTTATATTTAGATGACAATCACCCATGATTATTACTGTCTCTTTATCTGTGACCCACATTGTGGCTACTGTTGCAAGGATTGTCAACGACTCCCACTATTGACTTCTTTCCCCGACTATTCCTCATCTCCAAACCGATTTTATATCCGGATCTCCTGAACCAGGATCATCTCCAGCTACTGCACAGTGAGGTCCTTGATAAACAGTGCTCCCACTCCACTTTTACCTAGCTTTCTATTCTTCTTGAATGTTAGTAAATGTTATCCTTTCCTCGTGCAGCAATGTCTCTGTAATCAGATCATATTCATTTACTTCAATATGTGTGATCAATTTGTTAACTTTATGATGAATGTTGTGTGCATTCAGATACAGAGCCTTTAGTTTCATCTTTTTATTATCTTTGTACTAATTAGTCTTGACTCTTGGTGTATTCGTAGGTTTTATCTGTTTGTCCATTCCCGTTATTCTCTGATCCCCATTTCCCATATTATTTTGATGGTTTCTTGCCTTGAATCTCCCCCTGGATTTGCCACATATATTCAAGGTAGCTTACCCTCTGAGTTCAGTTTGAAGCCCTTTTTACTTCCCGTGTTATGCAATTTCCTGGAACACTCATTCTAGCAGTTCAGGTGTAGACTGTCCCAACAATGAGGCAGCATGGGGTGGCGGGGGGAGAGTGGGGGAGGTGGCAAGATAGCACAGTGGTTAGCAGGGACTTGGGTTCGATTCCCAGCTTGGGTCACTGTCTGTGTGTAGTTTGCACATTCTCCCTGTGCTAGCTTGGGTTTCCTCTGGGTGCTCCAGTTTCCTCCCACATTCTGAAAGACATGCTGGTTAGATGCATTGACCTGAACAGGGGCCAGACTGTGGCGGCTAGGGGAATTTCACAGTAACTTCATTGCAGTGTTAATGTAAGCCTTACTTGTGACTAATAAATAAACTTTAACTTGACTACCGTCCGGTGGTTCTAACATCCACCATTATGAAATGCTTTGAAAGGTTTGTCATGGCACGAATCAATTCCAGCCTCCCAGATTGACTGGATCCACGACAGTTGGCCTATCACCGCAAAAGGTCCACAGAAGACGCCATTTCCCCGACCCGACACTCAAACCTGGATCACCTAGTTAACAAGGACACCTGTGTCAGACTCCTATTTATTGACTACAGCTCAGCCTTCAACACCATTATTCCGACAAAACTCATCTTGAAATTCCCTGGCCTATGGCTTGGCTCCTCCCTTTGCAACTGGATCCTAGAATTTTTTTCTACAGACCGCAATCAGTAAGGATAGGTAACAACATCTCCTCTGTGATCATCCTCAACTCCAGTGCTCCACAAGGCTATTTCCTCTGTCCCTGACGATACTCCTCAAACACCGATGACCATGTGGCCAAATTCCTCTCCAGCCCAATATTCAAATTTGCTGATGATACAACTGTACTGGGTCAAATCTCAAACAATGATGAGATGGGCTACAGGAATGAGATAGAGAATCTGGCAAAATGGTGTGACGACAATCTCCCTCAATGTCGTAAAATGAACGAGAGTCATCAACTTCAGGAAACGTATTGGAGGACATGCTCCTGTCTACAAGAACAGGGAGGAAGTGGAAATGGTCGAGAGCTTCAGATTTCAAGGTGTTCAGATCACTAATAGCCTGTCCTGGTCCCTCCATGCCAATACGATAGTTAAGAAAGATTATCAGTGCCTGTACTTTCTCAGGAGGCTTCGGAAATTTAGCATGACCACCACGACTCTCACCAACTTTTACAGATGCACCATAGAAAGCATTGATATGGCTCCTGCTTTGACCAAGACCGCAACAAACTACAAAGTGTAGCCTAATCCATCATGCAAACCAGCCCCCCATCCATTGACTCCATCTACACTTCCCGCTGCCTCAGGGAAAGCAGCCAGCATAATCAAGTACCCCGTGGACCCTGGACATATTCTCTTCCAACTTCTTGTATCTGTCGGGAAAAAGATACAAAAGTCTGAGAATACGTACAAACCAACTCAAGAACAGCTTCTTCCTTGCTGCCATCAGACTTTTGATTGGTGTTATCACATATTAAGCTGAGCTTTCTCTTCACCCCATCTGTAACTGTAACACTATATTCGGCATCCTATACTTTCCCTCTCTCATATGTACTCTATGAATAGTACTATTCATCTGTATAGCCTGCAAGAAACAATATTTTTCACAGTATAAATGTGACAATAATAAATCAAATCAAAACAACCCCACTATCTCCAATACTGGTGCCAATGCCCATGATCCAGACACCAGCCTTTGAACATTCATCTTTGCCATCTCATTTTCCCTCTGCCAGTTTACATGTAGCTCAGGTAATGATCCAGAGATTATTACCTTTGAGGTTCTGCTCCTTAATTTGTACCGAGCCTCTCACGGTGACTATGCCCTTTACAGACATCCCAAATACCCCTGCTTGTGTGACCACTTCCCTCCAACCTCCGTGTCCCAGCCCACAATATCACCCTGATTGACCATTAGTGGAGTGGACCAGGACAATCTTCTTTGCTTGTCCTGGCTATGTCTTTGGTACCTAAATAGTCCATGCCAACTGGATCCTCCCACTTACAGTGAAAATTCCTCTCCAGCTCAGAACTCTGGTACGATCAAGCAACTGAGTTGTCTGGGCTCTCGCTTTTGCTGCAGAGACCAGTATCTGTGTCCCACGCTATATTGTCCGCTACTGCAACCACATTCCTGTTTGTTATCCCCCACTTGATAGGCTTCCTGTATCTTAGTGCCATGGTTAGACTGCTCACTCACTTTTCAGCCTTTGTTTTCATCCACACAGATTATAAGCACCTCAAATCTTTTCAACAACTGCGAAGTCTGAGGTTCCTCCATTACTGTCTGCTCATCCCTTTCCTTGTCTCGCTCTCGATCACATCTTCCTGTCACTCACTGCTGACCAAAACAGATGACCCTATTCTAAGAGGTGTGACCATATTCCAGATCAAATTGTCCAGGGATTTCTCCCATTCCCTTTCATTGTGCAGTGTCTGCAGTTCAGCCTCTAACTCACAAATTCTGATCTGGAAGTCCTCCAGCTGCTTACACTTTCTGTAGATGTGTTAGTCATGGATTACCTGGACATCCAAAATCACACATTCCTCAACTGCAACATAACACCTATCTTGCATTGTTCCTCATGTTATCTACTTAAATTTAATTAAATTACTCACTTAATTAACATACAATAATTCCAATGATAACCACATTTCTTTCCCCCGTGCATTTCATTCCCGCATGAACCTGATTCGCCCCTCATTCAATCTCCATCCCAGTCCAGCACAGTCACCTGTCTCATGCACCTATTACTGGCCATGCATTTTGAAAGGTGTGTCTTATTTATAGACCCTCTGCTGAGTTGCTTGCTAGTTTTACTTCCTGCTGCACTGATTAACACTCATGAATGAACTGATTTCAGGTGGTTGACAGATATCTGCCACTCCAGATCGTTCTCTAGTTAACATAGAAACTAGAAGCAGGAGAAGGCCATTTGGCCCTTCAAACATGCTCTGCTTTTTAATTTGATCATGGAAGATCATCAAATTCAATATCCTGATCCCCCCTTCTCCCCATATCTCTTGACCCATTAGCCCCAAGAACTTTATCTAATTTCTTTTCGAAATCACACAACATTTTGGCCTCAACTAAATTCAGTTATTGTGAATTCCACAGATTCACCATCCTCTGGGTGAAGAAATTTCTCCTCACCTCAGTTCTAAAAGGTTTACCCCTAATCCTCAAACTATGACCCATCGTTCCAGACTCCTCCACGATTTGGAACATTCTTTACGAATCTATCCTGTCTAACTCTGTTAGAATTTTAAAGTTTCTATGAGATCCCCTTTCACCCTTCTAAACTGCAGTGACTGTAATCCTAACTGACTTAGTCTAACCGATGAAGGTCAACATATCAAACAAAGAAAATTACAGCACAGGAACACGCCCATTGGCCCTCCAAGCCTGCATCGACCATGCTATCCAATTGAACTAAAACCCCCTACCCTTCCGGGAACCATATCCCTCCATTCCCACCCTATTCATGTATTTGTCAAGACTCCCCTTAAAAGCCACTATCGTATCTCCTTCCACCTCTCTCGGCAGAGAGTCCCAGACACCTATCACCCTCTGTGTAAAAAAACGTACCTCGTACATCTCCTATAAACCTTATCCCTCACAACGTAAACTTATGTTCACTCGTAATTGACTCTTCCACCTTGGGAGAAAGCTTCTGAATATTAACTCTGTCTATGCCGCTCATAATCTATCAATTCGCCCCTCAACCTCCATCGTTCCAGTGAGAACAAAACAAGCTTCTCCAACCTCTCGTCATATCTAATGCCCTCCATATCCCCAGGGCCTGATGGGATATAGCCCAGAATACTGAGAGAGGCAAGGGAGGAAATTTCTGGGGCCTTGAGAGAAATCTTTGCATCCTCACTAGCTACAGAGAAGGTCCCAGAAGATTGGAGAATTCCTGATGTTGTTCCTATGTTTAAGAAGGGTAGCAAGAATAATCCAGGTAATTCCAATCCGATGAGCCTTACTTCAGTAGTAGGGAAATTATTGGAGAGGATTCTTCGAGACAGGATATATTCCCACTTGGAAATAAGTGGACGTATTAGTGAGAGCCAACATGGTTTTGTGAAGGGAAGGTCGTGTCTCACAAACTTGATCGAGTTTTTTGAGGAAGTGACAAAGATGACTGATGAGAGTAGGGCAGTGGATGTTGTCTACATGGACTTCAGTAAGGCCTTTGACAGGGTCCCTCATGACTGATTGGTGCAGAAGCTAAAGTTGCATGGGATCAGAGGTGAACTAGCAAAGTGGATAAAGTCAAAGAAGACAGAGCGTAGGAATGAAAGGGTGAGTTTCTGAATGGAGGGCGGAGACAAGTGGTGATCCTTAGGGATCAGTACTGGGATCTTTGCTGTTTGTAATATATATAAATGATTTGGAGGAAAATAACTGGATTGATTAGTAAGATTGCGGATGACGAAAAGGTTGGTGGATTTGCGGATAGCGATGAGGACCATCGGGGAATACAACAGTTGGAGACTTGGGCGGAGAGATGGCAGATGGAAATTGATCTGGGCAAATTTTTTACTCAGAGAGTGGGTCCCTGGAATTGGGTTGCCGGGGAAGGTAGTGGAAGCGGATACAGTAGTGACTTTTAAGGGGCGTCTTGACAAGTACATGAATTGGAGGGAACAGAGGGATATGATCCCCAAAAGGGTAGAGGGTTTTAGTTAAGTTGGGCAGCATGGTCGGTGCAGGATTGGGGGGCCGAAGGGCCTGTTCCTATGCAGTTTGTTAAACTGATTCTTTTTCTGAAATCCCGACTGTGCCCAAATTCATCATTATTTTCTCAGTGTTCAGTTATTACATCATTTGTTACAGATCCTAGCATTTTCCTTCGGACTAATGTCAGGCTTACAAGTTTTTCATTCTCCATATTCTCTCTCCCTTCTTTCTTAAACATCGGAGTTACATTTGCACCTTCCAATCTGCAGGAACAATTCCAGGGTCTGTAGAATTTTGAAAGATAACCACCAATGCATCAACTTTCTTGACAGTCACTACTTTCAGCATCTGAGAAAGAGACCACCAAGTCTGGGGAAATTTATTTACTTCAAATCTCATTCATTTCTCTATTTCTACTATTCTTTTAAGCATAAAAGCATCTTGTTGTTCTTCATTCATACCAGTCACCTGATTCTCCATTATTTATGGAAGGTTTTTAATGAATGGTGATCATCGACATTTGGACAGATTATTGAGAAAGTCTGTGTGTTCTGCCTTGGTCATGTCATCTAACGTGAGGTTTGAGGTGTGTGTGAGACCAGTGCCTGGAGCTGTGAGGTAGCAGCTGACCAATGCACCACTGTGCATTGTGTTTCTTTCAAATTATGGAATCTTATGGCTTTATCCTCTTAGTGAGTAATTAGGATTTCCTTTTAATTCATGCTTACCTCGTTCATTATTTATGGATAAGATATATAGTATTAACTGTTTGCTTTGTTGACTCTTTAATAGAAAAAATTATTCCTCACTTCCCCACTTACTCTAATTCAGGGTCCTGGCGAGTCAGAGACAATGCCGACAGGCACAGGGTGTTAAGACACCAATCCATCACAGGGCACACACTCACACACAAAAATTAAAGGGGCAATTTAACATTGCCAATCCACTTAATCCACACATCATTGATGTGGGGAGGAAACAGGAGCACCTGGAGGAAACCCATGCAGACACAGGGAGAACGTGCAAACCTCAACACAGACAGTGACCCAAGGTTGGAATTGAACCCATGTCTCTGGAGCTGTGAGGCAGCATTGCCAACCATTATGCCCTGACGCTGTCTCAAAAATTATTCTATTTCTTTCAGATTATTGAATCTCATGGCTTTATACCCTTCTTCAGTAACTGGGATTTCAAATTTGCTCTGTGCACCAAAACAAACGTTGATTGTTCCTATTCTGAACATAACCGAATATGGACCCTCATCCAATATTGTAACAAATTTGGGGTCTGGTCTGATATCGCACTGAGAAACTCAGAACTTTAGTGTAGAGAGGGATCTGGATGTCCTGGTGTAAAAATCACAAAACCTTAGTCTGCATTTACAGGAAGTAATTAGGAATATCAATGGAATGTTAGTGTTTATTGTAAGGACAATCAAATATAAAAAATTGTGCCTGCAAGCATACAAGGCCTTAGTGCGGCTGCATTTGGAGGAATGTGCAATATTTTGATGTCCTTACGTAAGATCATGAGATCATAAAACAAAGGAAGACCATTGGGCTCATTGAGTCTGCTCTTCCATTCAATGAGATCAGGACTGTCCTGACGTGATAATCCTCCAACTCCATTTTCCCACCTTATTTCCATAACCCTGATTCCATTACTGATTGAAAATCTGTCTCTCTTAGCCCCAAAGATATATTCCAGTCTTTACACCTCTCTGCGGTAAAGAGTTCCAAGGATTCACTACTCTGAGAGAAGAAATTCCTCCTCATCTCTGTCTTAAATGGATAAGCCTTTGCTCTGAGAATATGCCCTTTGGCCTTGGACTCCCCCACAAGGCGAAACAAACTATCGGCATCCAAGCTGTCAAGCCCCCTGAGACTCCTGTATATATCAATAAGGTCACCTCTCATTCTTCTCAACTCCAATGAATACAGGCCCAACCTACTTAGCCTCGATTGATAAAAATATCCTGCCATATTTGGAATCAATCAAATTAACTTTCTCTGGACTACTTTTAATGGTGGCATGTCTTTTCTGAGTTGAGGGGATGAAAACAGTATTCCAGGTGTGGTCAAACTAGTCACTTGTACAGTTCTAGCAAGACCTCCCTATTTTCATACTCCATTCCCTTTTCAATTACGGTCAATATTCCATTTGTCTTCCCTAACACTTGCTGAGCTTGCATGCCAGCATTTTTGTGATTTATGCACAAGGATCCCAAATCCCTCTGTGCTGCAGCTTTCTGCAGTATTTCTCTATTTAAATCATATTCAGCTCCTTTATTCTTCCCACCAATCTGCATAACTTCACATTTTCCTGCATTATTTTTCATCTGCCAAGCTTTCACTCACACATCTAATTTTTTTTTATCCCTCTGTAGACCCTGTCATCCTCAGCACTTGCCTTCCCACCTATTTTTGTGTCATCTCAAATTTAGCAGTAGTACATTCACTTCCCTTATCCAAATTATTAATATACATAATATAATTAATGACCATTGAATTAGAGACGGATTCCTGGGATGAAGGCAGTTATATTATCATGAAAGCCAGAGCAGATTTGGCCTATATCCATTGGAGTTGAGGAGAATGAGAGGTGATCTTATTGAAACATAGAAGACACTGAGGGGACTCGACAGGATTGATGCTGAGTGGATGTTTCCCTTGCGATGGCGTCTTGTATACTGCACATTTTGAAAATTAGCAATCTCCCATTTAATACAGAAATGAGATTTTGTTTTCTATCAGAGGGTCATTTGTGTTGGAATTCTCTACCCCAGTGAGCAGTGGAGGCCGGATCACTGACAATATTCAATCAGATCAGTCATGATCTTGTTCAGAACAGGCTCGAGGGGCCGAATGGCCTACTCCTGTTCCGAATTCTTTTGTTTTTGGAATTGAGGTTTTGTGTGATATCTTACAGACTCGGATTGTGAACAATCTGTACAGTGACATTTACACAATGTTTCACAGAGATATCACCTCCCACCCGCTGTCTCCAGCTTTCTCTCCTCTACCTCTGTCCCCTCTCCCTCTCTCCTCAGCCTTGACCGTCACCTCCCCACTCTCCTTCTCACAGCCTGTCTTCCTTCTCTCAAATTCTCCTTCCCCAACCCTGCTATCTCTCTCTCCTTCCACTCCCTGTCACTTATGCACTCCTCTGCTCACATACTCCCCCTTTCTCCCCACTAACTTCTTTCCACCTACATTCTCTCCCTCCCCTTTCTCCCTCTCTCGCTCACCTCCCATTCTTCCTTTGTCTCTCCCTCTTTAATTCATCTCTTCTTCCTACTTTGTGTGGCATGGTGGCTCAGTGGTTCGCATTGCTGCCCCACAGAGCCAGGGAGCCGCTTTCGATTCCTGGTTTGGGTCACGTCTGTGCAGAATCTACGCGTTCTCCCTCACGTCTGCGTGGGTTTCCTTCCACAGTTCGAAAGACATGCTGGTTCGCAATGCTAAATTCTCCCTCAGTGTACCCGAAAAGGCACTGAAGTGTGGTGACTAGGGGATTTTCACACTAACTTCATTACAGTGTTAATGTAAGCCTACTTGTGACACTAATTAACTTGGAAATCAATCTGTCCCGCAATCTCTCTCCCATTTCCCACAACCATCCCATCTCCCTGCCAGCCACTCATTTGTCCCTCCTGCTCCCTGACCCTGCTCCTCACCCACTCTCTCTCAGCACCTTCCTATTCTCCCCCATTGACACATAATCTCTCTCCACCTCACCTCCTATCCCCTTCCCTCATCATTCTGCAAAACTTCTCCCCCTCACTCGCTTCAGACTCTCTCCCCTTTCCCTCTCTCTCACATTCTTCCATGCCCCTCCTGCTTTATTTCCCATCCTGTCTTTACACGGAAGGGTCTGTTTATTTCTTCCTCCCACACTATCTGCCTTCCAGATGCTCTCTCTATTCTGCCCTTTCTTTCTCACCCACCATCCCAATCCCTGTCATCTGCTCTGTCGTTCTCTCTCCTGCTTCCACACTCAAAACATCCCACTCTGAATCTCCCACATCCCACTCTCAATCTCCCTCTTTACACTCCGGCTGCCTCCAGTCCCTCTCATTCCTGCCTCTTTTCTCTCTTCCCAACTGCACCCCTCCACCTATCCTCTCATCCTCCCTCCCTATCTCTCTGTCACTCACTATCTTCTCTCCGCTCTTCGCTGTCTCTCCTTTCTGGTCTATTCCCCCTCCTCTCCCCTCCCTCTGGCTCCATGTTGCCATCCCATTCCTGCTCCCACTCTCTCCTCCCCCTCATTCTCCCTGACCCCTCACAAACCTCTCTCCTCTCTTCCTCACTCCTCACACTCTCTCCCCTCCCTACCCCCTCTCTCTAAATCACTGACTGTGTTATTTTAACTTTCCCCCAGCTCCAGCCTCTCTGACTCTGGATCCGAACACAGCGCATCCCCAGCTCATCCTGTCTGAGGACCGGACCAGTGTGAGACTCGGAGACAAACAGCAGCCGCTCCCTGACACCCCGGAGAGGTTTGATTTCTGGGAATTTGTCCTGGGATCAGAGGGATTCACATCAGGGAGACATTACTGGGAGGTGGAGGTGGGGGAGAAGACATGGTGGGATCTGGGAGTGGCCCGAGAGTCTGTGAAGAGGAAAGGGAGAATCTCCCCGAGCCCTGAGTCCGGATTCTGGATGGTGAGGCTGTTTTCCGGAAGTATTTATTTAGCCCTCACCTCCCCCTCACTGACCCTCCTCACCCCGAGTGTGAATCCCCGGAAGATCGGGGTTTTCCTGGACTATGAGGGTGGACAGGTGTCATTTTACAATGCGGACAACATGTCCCATCTCCACAGTTTCACCCACACTTTCACTGAGAGAATCTTTCCCATCTTCAGCCCGGGATTGAATAACAACGGGAAAAACTCGGCGCCTCTGACAATCTGCGGGATTAAAGGTCTCTAACAGATCCATCCCATAATTTCACACCGTCTTCCTGCCTCCTGCCAGCTGTAAACTGATGGAACCTGTTCATATTGTGGTTATTATATAGAATTATAATTTACATTGGGGGCTCCATGATTACATTTGTAAAATGATTCTTCAAACAAAACAATCTGTGAACCGCTGGAACAGAAACCGTTTTTCTCAAAGATTCCCCAGTTCATCATTAAATCCAAGTAGCAGAAACTCAACATGTTGTTTGTGTCTGTCACTGAGTGAGGGAGGCGGGATTCCGGGGAATGGAGAAGCCGATTGGCCGGAGTTCCTGTCACTCAGAGTGAGGGAGGCGGGATTCAGGGGAATAGAGAAGCCGATTCGTCAGGGTGGATGTCATTTACAAGGGGGGACCGGGGTGGGACTGTCGATTGGTCGCTATAACTGTCAATCAGAGAAGAAGCGGGTGCTCGTGACACCGGGAAGACTCCGGTCACAGAGACTGAGGAGGCGGGGTTCATGAAGCTTAGAAGGCGATTGGTTCGCGCCCCTGTCGCTCTGCGCCTGAACACCGATTTTTGAAGAATCTGAAATGCGATTGGTTCAACCGCCTGTCAGTCATCGTGAGGGAGGCAGGTTTTTCGAGTGGTCAGTAAGTCAATTGGTTGTTGTGCATTCATTCAGATTAAGAGGCGGGTTTCCGCGCATTAGGTAAGCCGATTGGTCAGTATGACTTATTGACAGAAAAGGAGGCCGTCCCGGAAGATGAAGGGCGATTGGCCAGTGCTGCTGTCACTCAGACTGAGAGAGGGACGATATCAGGGAAGCCGGAAACGGATTGGCCCTATCCGCTGACACGCAGCGTTCCAGGGGCGTTGCCAATTGGGGAGCAGGATTGGCCGGAGCGCCTGTCACTCATCTGAAGGGAGGCGGGATTGCGGAACCTTGGAGGTGATTGGTTGCATCTCTTGTCCCTCAGTGCCACAGATGCCCCTCGCCCCGTTCCCCCTCCGCTTCATTGCGTTCCCCCTCCCCCTCGCCACATTCCCCTCACCATCTGCCCCTTGCCTCTACGCCCCGCCTCTATCGCTGCCCTCCCTGCAGTGTAGGTACACCCACCAGTGTGGAACTCCCACCCACCTGACGAAGGAACAGCCTATTCTGAAAGCTTGTTGCATTTGCTACAAATAAACCTGTTGGACTTTAAGCTGGTGTTGTGAGACTTCTTTCTGTGTCCGTACATCCACAGTGCTGTTAGGGAGGGAGCTACAGAATTTTGACTTCTCGGGCAGTGAAGGAACATTGATATATTTCCAAATCTGGATGCTGGGTGGCTTGGGAGGGAATTTTCAAGTGTTGGTGTTCCCATGCACCCTCTCCTTCTGGGGAGTTCTTTCGGGTTATAACCGAGCAGAGTGTACACCTTTCTCAACCCCTTGCCAACAGGCTGCTTTAGTGATTTTGATATTGATTGGATTTATTATTGTCACATGTGTTAGTATACAAAGAAAAGTATTGTTTATTGTGCGCTATACAGACAAAGCATACTGCTCGTAGAGAAGGAAAGGAGCGAGTGCACAATGTAGTGTTACAGTCATAGCTAGGATGTGGAGCGCAACTTAATATAAGGTAAGTCCTTTCAAAAGTCTGATGGCAGCATGGAAGAAGCTGTTCTTGAGTCCGTTGGTGTGTGACCTCAGACTTTTGTATCTGTTTCCTGACAGATAAAGGTGGAGGAGAGAATGTCTGGGGTCCTTAATTATGCTGGCTGCTTTTCTGAGGCAGGGGAAGAGTCAATGGAAAGGAGGGTGGTTTGCACGATGGACTGGGCCACTTTCACAACCCTTTCTATTTACTTGCAGTCTCGGTCAGAGCAGGAGCCCTACCAAGCTGTGATATATCAGGAAAAGGTGCTATGGTGCATCTGTAAAAATTGCTGAGAATTGCAGCAGATGTGCCAAATTTCCTTCACCTCCTGAGAAAGTAGCGGTGTTGGTGGGTTTCCTAAACCATAGCGCAACATGGAGGGACCAGGACAAGTTGTTGATAATCTGGACACCTGGAAACTTGAAGCTCTCAACCATGGCGGCACGGTGATACAGTGGTGAGCATTGCTGTCTCATAGCGCCTGGGACCCGGGTTCGATTCTGGCCTCAAGTCATTGTCTGTGTGGAGTCTGTACATTCTCCCCACGTCAGGAAGAACCTATTGATTCCACCTCCACCACCGCTGTTGGCAGCCGATATTTTTAATTGATTAATAGGATGTGGACGTCTCTGTTTAGACCAGTATTTATTTTTAATCCCTCATACCCCTTGAGAAAGTCGTGTGCTGCCTTCTTGAACGGCTGAAGTCCCTGAAGGCGAGGTACACCCCTGTGTTGTTCGGAAGGGGGTTCCAGGATATGATTTCCATCAAGTGAAAGTGATGGAACTGCGATGCATTTCCAAGTCAGGATGTTGAGTGATTTGGAGAGGAACCTCCAGCAGGTAGTTTTCCCATGTGTCTGCTGCACTTGTCCTTCAAGATGGTAGTCGTCATGGGATTGGAAGGTGTTGCTGAAGGAGCCTTGGTGAATTTCTGCAGCGCTTCTTGTAGATGGTACGCACTGCTGCGAAGGTGCACCGATGGTGGATGAGTGACTGTTTGTGGATGAGGTGCCAGTCTAGTGTCTGTTTTGTCCTGGATGGTATTATGGAGTGTTTTTGGAGCTGCATTCAACCAAGAAAGTGGAGCGTATTCCATCACATTCCTGACTGGTGGACTATCTTTAATACATAATTGCATTTGGTGACCGATGTTATCAGAGGATTTCCAGCGTCACTTGAAACTGTCTCCTCTGTCTCGAAGTGAATCCGACCCCTGCCCAATGGGCACCTTCCATCCTTTGGAAACATTGCTGATGATATGAACATGCCCAGTACCCGGAGCCAAAGGAGGGAGTGATGAATCCTGGCTGTTGTTTTGCGTTTACTTGGTGGAATGAGTTTTGTCAGCAGGTGGCAGCGGTGCACTTCTGTAACAGTGAAAAATTGAATTCACGCAGAATCGCAACTCATTCCAGAAACGTACTGCACCCGCAATGAATTAATTACTGACAAGGACAGGAGCCCCGAGTTGCCAAAAATGAAAGAAATTTCCACCTTTTCCTTGAGTTGAAATTAAAGTCAGTATATTCCACTGAGCACCTCAACTTGATACCCTGGAAGATCACAATATTCCCAATATCTATCCCTAGATGAGGGAGAATTCCACATTTCTCCGACACTTTGATGTGAAAAATTACTTCATGATTTGACTGCCCAAAGTCCTCGCTCAGATTTTAACGATGATGGCAGAAGTCTCCGTGGTGCTGCCGAGGGTGAGGGCATTTTCCAAAACTGAGAATTTAATCCGCTCAGAATGACAGAAATTCCAATTTCAATAACTTCCCAGATTTTCCATGTGTTGAAATGAATGTTAGTAAATTCCGCTGGGCTGTGTAAGGGGTGCCCATGTCCCCCAGGACAGATTCTCTTTCCTGTTCTCAACACAGGAGCTGTTTAACACCCAGGCAGTAACAATAAAACCCAATGTTCAACACTGTCAGATATATGAAACATTTTACACTAGAATCACAGACAATATCTCTGCAATAAAACAAGACATTGATTTCCAATCCACATTGATCTCTCTACCTCTACCTGCCTGTTAATGAATCTGATCCATCGCCAAACTTCACAGCCTGTGGTTTTCCGTGCTGGATTAGCGCGAGGATAGGAGAAATGTAGTTACTCCGAAGATGAAGATAGATGGGTGACAGTGAGAGGGGCTGGGAGGAAGCAGTCAGTACAGGGATACCCTGTGGTCTTTCCCCTCGGCAACAAGTCTACTGCTTTGGATACTGTTGAGGGGGACGATCTAAAAGTGGTAAGCCGCGGTGACCGGATCTTCAGCACTGAGTCCGTCCCTGTGGCTCACAAGGGGAGGGGGTGGGGGGCGGGGGAGGGGAGCAGGAGAGCAATAGTAATTGGGGACTCGAAAGTTAGAGGGACAGATAGGAGGTTCTGTGACAATGAAAGAGACGCATGGATGGTATGTTGCCTCCCGGGTGCCAGAGTCCGTGACTTCTCAGGCCGTGTTTTCAGGATCCTTAAGGGGGAGAGGGAACAGTTCACAACTCATGGTACATATCAGTACCAACGACTTGTTAAGAGAAGGGACGGGGATTTAAAACAGGAATTTAGGGAGCTAGGGTGGAAGCTGAGCGTCAGGACAAACCATGTTGTTATCTCTGGTTTGTTGCCAGTGCCACGTGCTACCAAGTTGAGGAACAGGGAGAGAGTGCAGATAAACACGTGGCTACAGGGATGGTGTAGGGGGGAGGGTTTCAGTTACATGGATAATTGGAGCACATTCTGGGGAAGGTGAGACCTGGACAAACAGGACGGTTTGCACCTGAACCAGTGGGGCACCAATATCCTGGGTGGGAATTTGCCACGGCTCTTCGGAAGGGATTTAAACTAATTTGTCAGGGGGATGGGAAAACGAGCTGTAGTCCAGAAGCCAGTGTTGAGTGTAGTGACGTACTGAGGAGGGTATCAATGTCGCACGAGTGTACAGGCAGACAAGAAGGTGGGTTGAAGTGTGTCTACTTCATTGCAAGGAGCACCCGGAATAAGATAGGTGAACTTGGAGCGGGGATTGGGACTTGGGACTACGATTTTGTGGCTATTAAGGAGACATGGTAAGAACAGGGACAGGAATGGTTGTTGGAAGTTCCGGGTATAGATGTTTCAGTAAGAGTAGGAAAGGTGGTAAAAGAGGTGGAGGAATAGCATTGTTAATCGAGTATAGTTTAGCGGCTGCTGAAAGGCAGTTCGAGGGGAATCTGCCTCCTGAGGTAATATGGGCTGAAGTTGGAAATAGGAAATGAGTGGTCAAGTCTTCAGGAGTTTTCTATCGGCCCCCAAATATCAATAGAGACGTGGAGGAAGAAATTTCAAAACAGATTATGGATAGGTGTGGAGGTCACAGGGAAGTTGTCGTGGGTGACTTTAACTTTCCAAATATTGATCAGAACCTTTATGGGTCGAATAGTTCGGATGGGGCGGTTTTTGGACAGTGTGTGCAGGAGAGTTTCCTGACACAATATATGGATAGGGCGACAAGAGGTGGGGCCACATTGGACTTGGTACTGGGTAACGAACCGGGCCAAGTATTAGATTTGTTTGTGGGAGAGGACTTTGGAGATAGTGACCACAATTCGGTGTCTTTCATGATTGCAGTGGAGAGGGGTAGTGCCATACGGCAGAACAACGTTTATAATTGAAGGAAGGGTAATTATGATGCGATTAGGCAAGAATTAGGGAGCATAAGATGGAAACAGAAACTGTCAGGGAAAGGCAGAAATGAAAAGTGGAGCTTGTTCAAGGAACAAATACTGCGTGTCCTTGATAGTTATGTCCCTGTCAGGCAGGGAGGAAATGGCCGAATGAGGGAACCATGGTTCACAAAAGAGGTTGAATGTCCTCTCAAGATGAAAAAGGAAGCGTATGTAAAGATGAGAAAACAAGGTTCAGTTGGGTCGCTTGAGGGTTACAAGGTAGCAAGGAATGAGCTTTAAAAAAGGGCTTAGGAGAGCCAGGAGGAGGCATGAGAAGTCCTTGGTGGAGCGGATCAAGGAAAACCCCAAGGCTTTTTACTCTTATGTGAGAAATAAAAGAATGACCAGGATGAGGTTAGGGCGGGTCATGGAGTCAGAAGAGATAACAGAGGCGATGAATGAATACTTTTCTTCAATGTTCACAAAGGAGAGGGACCATGTTTGTGAGGATGAGAGTATGATACAGGCTGATAGGCTGGAGGAGGTAGATGTTCTGAGGGAAGATGTATTAGCAATTCTGAAAAACCTGAGGGTCACAAAATCCCCTGGGCCAGATGGGATATATCCTAGGCTGCTTGGAGAGGCAAGGGATGAGATTGCAGAGCCTTTGGCTTTGATCTCTGGGTCCTCAATATCCATGGGGATAGTGCCAGAGGACTGGAGAGTGGCGAATATTGTTCCTCTGTTCAAGAAAGGTAATAGGAATGACCCTGATAATTATAGGCCGGTTAGTCTTACTTTGGTGGTTGGTAAGTTAATGGAAAAGGTCCCGAGGGATAGGATTTATGACTATTTGGAAAGATGCAGCTTAATCCGGTATAGTCACCACTGATTCGTGAGGGGTAAGTCTTGCCTCACAAATTTGATTGAGTTCTTTGAGGTGGTACCTAAGTGTGTAGATGAAGGTAGAGCAGCTGATGTTGTATACATGGATTTTAGTAAGGTGTTTGATAAGGCTCCGCATGGTTGGCTCATGAAGAAAGTGAGGAGGTGTGGGATAGAGGGAAATTTGGCCGTTAGGATAAGTAACTGTCTAAGGCATAGAAGACAGAAGGTGGTGGTGGATGGAAAAGTTTCAGACTGGAGGCCAGTTACCAGCGGCATGCCACATGGATCAGTGCTGAATCCTCTGCTATTTGTGATTTTTATCAATGACTTGGAGGAGGGGGCTAAAGGTTGGGTCAGTAAGTTTGCTGATGACACCAAGATTGGTGGAGTAGTGGATGAGGTGGAAGGCTGTCACACGTATTATTGTCACACGTATTAGCATCCAGTAAAAAATATTCTTTCTTGCGCACTATACACAAAACGCATACCGTCCACAGAAAAGGAGCGGAGAGAGTGCAGAATGTCGTGTTACATCAGAGCTGGGAAGTGGAGAAAGCTCAACTTAATGCAAAGTCAAATGTTTGATGGCATCAGGGAAGAAGCTGTTCTTGAGTCGGTTGGTTGTGATCTCCGATTGTTGTATCTTTTTTTCCCGACACATAAAGGTGGAAGAGTTGTTTCTGAAGTTACCGTTCGATACGTGGAGTGAACGGAGCAAGCCCCTATTCCATCTCCCTGTTCCAAAAATCAATTTAATATATGGTTCCCAGATACGGGACGTATCAGATATTAAACTGATCAGAACAAATACGACACTTGATCTTCGCCAAAAGGCCGAGAAGCGATGCCAAAGAAAGTGTTTTACTCACAGATGTTGCCTCTTTTAAGGAAGGAATGAGCAGCAGAAGGAGGGGGTGGGGTGGGTCCACCTGAGAGGGCTCACAGAGTTTCTTTCATGCAGTGCGAATGTTACTGCTGAAAAGCAGCCTGACCAGGATTCGAACCTGAATCTCCAGCTCTGGGAGCAAGTGTGCTCGTCCGCTTGGGGTCTTTAATTCTGCTGGCTGCTTTTCTGAGGCAGGGGGAAGAGTCAATGGATAGGAGGGAGATTTGCATGATGGACTGGGCTACGTTCACAACCCTTTGTAGTTACTTGCAGTTTTGGTCAGAGCAGGAACCATACCAAGCTGTGATATATGGGAAAGGGTGCTTTCTCTGGTGCATCTGTAAAAAATACTGAGAGTTGCTGCGGTCATGCCAAATTTCCTTTGCCTCCTGAGAAAGTAGAGGCGTTGGCGGTTGGGGGTGAGGGGGTGGACAAAGGTCATTCAAAGGTCCGTTGACCTTGGGTGTGATTTTTCTGGTTTTGGGGCTGGAAAATCCCGCCGTGTGTGTGAACTCAAATCTTTCATTCTTACAAAGCGCAGCCCTGACACCTGCTGACAGAATCTCAGTGCTGCAGGAAAGAATTCCCCATGAAAAACGGCCCAAGAAGTGGGACAGTCTTCGAAGATTCACAGGCAGGATGGGCCGAATGGCCTCTTTCCATTGCGAGATGACATTATGATTTTTATATGATCTGACATTTAGATCGGATCAAATCCACATTTTCAAAGTTAACCTGAACTGAAGATTGTCACGTGAGATGAGAACAAATACACTCGGCCTCTGTTCCCCAGAGTTTCAATGAAAGGGGGTTGACACAGGATAGGTGCTGGAAGGATGGTTCCCCTGACTGGGGTCTCCAGAGCCAGGGACTTTAGCAGCTTGATGGTGATGTTCCTGCAGTAATAATCCAGACTGTAATCAGTGGAGAGTTTCCCCCCGATTGCCATTGAGTTGTGTTTCGCTGGGGCTCCTTGATGCCACACTGGGTGAAATGCTGCCATGATGTTCAGGGCAGTCACTCTCACTCCACCTCTGGAATTCAGCTCTTTGCTCTGGCTGGGGGAGATGCTCAGTTCGGCTTCTTCCAGACGCACTGGGCTCCGCATCTCACGGCAGCCTCTTTGCAAACTCTCAGGAGGCCATGGAATGGAGTGAAACTAGACATCCCATGAGAAAGTGTTGGCCTCATATGAAAGGAGGAGTTGAATGAGCGCCCATGATGCGGCTCCGGGCGGCTGAGGGGGGAGAGCGGGCGCGTGGGAGGAAAAGCTCTGCCCAGAGCGCGAGGAGCAGCCGCGCTCTGACCTCCCACCCCAGGTCAGAGTGCGGGAAGAGGCGCGGCTCTGATTGGAAGATCAGGCAGCGTCAGCGGGGGCAGGGGGTGGGGCTGGACGCAGCACAGCATCACGTGATGGGAAGCGCGTGTTGGGGAGGGGAGCCCGGGAAAGGACCCGGAGCCCCGGATTTGGAAAGAGACAACATCCCAAATTCAGCTGATTCAGCTTTCTCACCACATTCTGTGATCCTGAGTGTCACTGATTCACCAGCTCCATTCACACGTCACACACACTGATTGACACCCACACTGCAACGTTACATTGCGCTCTTCATCTGGTTATTCCTCTGTTCAGATCATTCCTGCTCAAAACACAGGAAAAATCATCAGATTATCCCCAGTCTGACGTGTAAGGCATGGTTACAGTGGATTAACCAGGGTTCAACTAAATACAGTCCTGATGCTGCCCACAAAATAGTTACTGAAGTAATTGTCAAAAGTTGATTTGAGCCACCGAAACAAACCTATTTACCAGATATCGAAAAACGGCGTCAATCTTAATATTTAAAGAGTATCTTAAAGGAGGGGAGAGAGGTCGGGAGGTTTTAGTGGAACCGCGGCCTTAGGGCCGGGACAGCTGAAGACACAGCCACCAATGTTGGAGCAAAGGGAATCAGGGTTTAACAAGAGGCAGAATTGGAGCAGCTCAGAGATCTTAAGCCAGTTATCGGGCTGGAGGAGTTTACAAAGTTATGGAACAGCGAGGCCAAGGGAGGTGATTTGAACGCAAAGATTTGTTGCGGGAACACTTCAGGCGCACCCAAACCCGTGTCCCCATCACAAATACAGACAACATTCAGAAAACACTGAAACAGGCACGGAGGTGATTCTTTAATTTCACTGTCTTTCAAGGTGAAAACTGTGTTATTGACCAACAGAAAATTATCCAAAAACAGAATCACAGACAAGGCCGGAAGGAATAAGGGAATGGGGTAAGGATTGGGGAAGGACGCCAGAGTTAGAATAATCCCCATATCTCGTAACATAACAGAACCGCCACCGGAATAGAGGAAAGTCAGGAAACCGACTAACTTGTTCCGTTCTGTTCACAAATATTAGACGAATGCCGGAACTCTTATTTCTCAGTAAGAAGTCTCACAACACCAGGTTAAAGTCCAACAGCTGAAGGAGCAGCGCTCCGAAAGCTCGTGATTCCAAATAAACCTGTTGGAGTTTAACCCGGTGTTCTGAGACGTCTCACTGTATCCACCCCAGTCCAACTCCGGCATCTCCACATCTTAATAACAGCTGCCCACTCACCAAGGCCCTTTATAGGATCATTGAATAGAATCACAGAATCCCTGCAGTGCAGAAGGAGGCTTTTCGGCCCATCGAGCATTCGCCAGCAACAATTCCACGCAGGCCCTATCCAAGTATTTACCCTGTCAATCACACATTAAGAGGCTATTTAGCATGGCCAATCAACCTAACCCGCATACGTCTGGACTGTGGGAGGAAACTGGAGCATTCCCACGCAGATACGAGGAGAACGTGCAAACGCCACACAGGCAGTTACCCGAGGCTGGAATTGAACCCGGATCCCTGGCGCTGTGAGGCAGCAATGCTAACCACTGTGCCACCGCGCTTCTGTCTATTTACAGTGAGAATTCTTTGCTCTGAAATTCCAATTCCTTTGTAATAGACCGAAAGTCAGGAGTTAACAGTGACCCGAGTCAACGGTTTAAAATATAAAGAAATATTTTAGGTGGGAAACACGAGGCTTGTGATTGATTTTTTTAGTGCAGTGTCTCTGAGACGCTCTGTTGAGTCCAAGGAAGTTTGCAGAGTTGACCCTCACATCATTTTGCCCGGCAGAGGGAATCCCATTGCGATATTGGCTGGAATACCAGACAACCCGCGAACCCAGGCGGGAGTAACTCTGGCTCTCTTGGGCGGGTTTCCCCGGAGAATGAATTCTGGCGAGCTGTCTCTGTGGAGTTTTCTCCTGTTTTTGCGACCACAGCGACAGTCGCTCCTCCTCGTTGGCTCCCGCTGGTAAACTCAGTAATCCGCTACTGAGGGACTCAACGACTAGGGAAAAGTACGAGACGGCCGCGATCTGCGTGGATCAGAGACTGAGTCTCAAGATGGTATCAAGGAATGGGAATCCCGTTGTTGATGGTTCAGAGCGGCTGGGATCCGTCCCGGATAAACAACCTCCCGCAGTGGCGTCTGTAGCAGCGCAATGTGCAAAATGTCACAGTCACCGCCTCAAATGTTCCAGCTCTCCGGAGCGAGTAACAAGATCTTCCCGTAACTCCAACCCAAGAGGAGATCTTGAGACCCCCGCCATTGCTACCAGCCCTGTTGGCAGCTGAGTTCGGGTCCCAGAGCAGGAGAGGCAGCCAACCCAGTGGCGGACGACAATGTTACCGAAGAGTGGATGGCCCATCCACCAGAAAATGCGAACTTTGTAACAACACAAATCTCCTTTTAGAAGAAATATCGCGTTTCCAAAAAGGGAAGGGAAACTCCGACCAATGGAGCGGCAATTGACACAAATGGAGAAACATCCGAGACGACCACCTTCATGGAAGGGGTCACTGTCGAGCCGACTTATGACCCAGCAACAGTCAGAGAGGTGATCACCCATTACCCCCATTGATCGGGTTGTTCTGCAGCTCCTGTAACACCCTCCTCCGCACGATCGGCTTCTCCAACATCCACATGACCAAAGTGCCCCAGGTTATAAACACCAGAACCAGGTGTTGGCTCTGCGGTAAAACAGGAGACTATCAATCCATTGCCTGGCACTGCCCTCAGTGTAGCGGAGAAAGGTAACCTGTAACAGTCGGGGAATACCAATGCAGCGAGTGCGAGCTCAGCTTCACCACCAGGTCTGGGCTGAGCCAGCACGACAGGCAGATGCATGTCGCTTTGCGCACCCAGAAGCGCCTGGAAGCTCTTCAGGTCAATTCTAAGCCGGGGATCTGTGCCTGTAAGTGAACCCCGGAGCAAGTTACACTCCTGAGGGAACTCGAGCCGAGATTTGCAGGATGCCGGTACACCAATAAGGAAATCGCAAGCATCCTTCAAACTGAAACACCCAAATAAACCTCAGACAGATAAATAAATACAGCATTCCAAATGAAACCATCTCGTCTCATTAACAACTTACTTTTTCGAAGTAAGCTCTATCCCACAAGTTCATCCCTAACAAGGGGGAGATATCAAACGCTACCAAATCATATCAGTGATGCGAGGCAGCAAACAAAACCATCGCCCACATTTCGGTTGTTGCCCGTTTGTAAAGAACGCAAAAATTAAACACCACAGCAAGGGATTCCAACAACTACACCGAGATGTCAGGAAGTACTGCTCAACATCTTACAAGGAGCCAAGACTAGTGGCCAAGGACGGCTCCTTATGGAAACCTGACACAACACTCACGGTAGATCAGAGAGTTACAGTGGTGGGTGTCACAGTGCGGTACGAAGACGAATACAAGGCACTGAGTTGTGCGGGACTTAAAACGGCACAAATACAGCCATCTGGGATCGGAGGTGAAGGAATTACCGGGGGGTTCTGAGCCTGAGTACTTGGGCTTTGTGCTGAGCGCCAGAGGGAAATGGCTGGAAATGAACAATACCTTACTAACATTCCTATTTTACAGAGTAAACAATTTCTCAGCAAGAACAGTGTCAGGGAGAAGGGCGGAGAGTAACAATGGGTAAAACTCTATGAAATGGTGGAAGACAGGAAAGGTTAAATGTCTGAAAGTGTAACGGTGCAAAGTATAAGAGAATGGGGAATGGGACTGGTGAAGAAGCATAAGGTGGTTCCAGAGCAGTGTTAATGGTTACAGCAGAATGGTAACGGTGGTTAGAATCTGAAGTTCCTGAATTCAATGCTGAGGCTGAAAGGCTGGAAAGGACAGAATGGGAATATTCCTAATTCCTGTCAGGAACAACGAACACTGCATCACCAGAGCTGTGTATAAGCGGCTGTTGGAAAGAGAGACGTGTCGATGTCCTTTTAGAAATAGTTAATCAGTTAACAGTGATCTCAGTGAATGAGGAATAATAATTATATCAGAACGAACCTTAGATGGAACATATCGAGGTCATAGTTGATTTTATTGCGTTGAGTGACTCTGTGATCCTCTGGGGTGTCTGAATGAAATCCTTGGAGAGTTTAGCGTCCAAGATTTCGTCCGGCAGAATGAATCCCATTGCGATATTCATCAGATGAACAGACAAACCGGGAGTGCAGCAGATTGGAGTTGACTTACACAAGGCAGGGTCTTGATACCAGGCCTGCAGCGATCCTGTTCAGTTCCTGAGTTCTCCAAACACTTGTGCTCCACGATTACTGTTGTTTACTCCCGCTGTCAGCACAACAATTTATACTTAAATATGTTCATTGCGGGTTTCTAAACCAACTAAATATAGCAGCATGTATTCAGTTATTGCAGAATTTTACTGCGTAAAGCCTTCTCACAGAACTGTGAATATTAATGTGATTATCCTGATAATCTTTCTCACTAATAGTCAGGGAACATCTCATCAAACAATGGGATTTACTGAATGGGATTTGTTAATTTGGATTTGATCAGATCCAAGGTTCTGAATAAATAACAATGCCAGTCTGATACAACACAGAAAGAGGTTAACTGGTCCATTGAATCTGTGAACCTTCAGAGACAGTCCCCATTTCTTGGGCCGTTTTTAATGGGGAATGCTTCCCTGCAGCACTGTGATTCCGTCAGCAGGTGGCAGCGGTGCGCTTTGTAACAATGAAAGACTTGAGTTCACACAGAGTCTCAACCCATCCCAGAAACTGACTGCACACGCAATGAATTGCTCACAAGAACAGGAGCAGCCGTCAAGTAGAGAGATTGACACAACTGACAGAAACTTCCCAGATTTTTTTGGCCGGAAATGACAGTCAGAAAATGCCACTGGGCTCCGCACCTTGTCACCCTGGAAAGTTACAATGGTCCGAATATCTATCCCCAGAGAGAATTCACATTTTCCAACACTTTAACGTATAAAATTGTTGCATGATTTGACTCCTGATTGTCTCCGGTCAGATTTTAACGATGAAAACAGAACTACCCGCAGTGCTGATGATGGGTGAGAGAATTTCCCAAAATCGAGGAGAATTCCATCCAGCGGGAGGATTGTCGCCAATGACACA
Source organism: Carcharhinus amblyrhynchos (assembly GCF_965287045.1). Taxonomy (NCBI): domain Eukaryota; kingdom Metazoa; phylum Chordata; class Chondrichthyes; order Carcharhiniformes; family Carcharhinidae; genus Carcharhinus; species Carcharhinus amblyrhynchos. Next base: position 5,910,764 of record NW_027649781.1, on the reverse strand, counting down.
AACTTCCCAGATTTTCCATGTGTTGAAATGAATGTCAGTAAATTCCTCTGGGCTGTGTAAGGGGAGTCCATGTCCCCAGGACAGATTGTCTTTCCTGTTCTCCACACAGGAGCTGATTAACGCCCAGGCAGTAACAATAAAACCCAATGCTCAACACTGTCAGATATATGAAACATTTTACACCATAATCACAGACAATATCTCTGCAATAAAACAAGACATTGATTTCCAACCCACACTGATCTCTCTACCTCTACCTGCCATTTTCCCAACTTCACAAAAATGCCTCTCAATGAATCTGATTCATCGGAAAACTTCACAGCCTGTGTTTTTTCTTGCTGGAATAGTGCGAGTGTTGGGGGAAACTCTTCAGATTCAATCCCAACAGGATGTCGTTTTACCCTCTCCCATTTCCCATGTCCCACAGTCCTGCCCCCACACCCTGTGATGTGCTTCCACTTTATCAGGGACTGGGAGAGCAGAACTGTCAATGTATCAACTCTCTCTCCCTCAACCACTCCATGTGACAGCGAGTTCCACATTCTCCCCACTCTGTGTGAAGAAACTCCGCCCAATATTGGAGGGGAGATTCCACTTCAAATGTTCCCTTATCACCTAAAAGCAAATTACTGCGGATGTTGGAATCTGACGAAGAGACATCCAGACACGAAACGTTAGCTCTGTTGTCTCTCCACAGATGCTGTCAGACCTGCTGAGATTTTCCAGCATTTTCTGTTTTCGCTCCGTCATCAGTTGATGTTTCTCTGGGTCGGAGTCCCTGGGGGGGATTCATAAACATTTATAAAACCGCAAGTTTCTCTTTCTAGAAAACAAACCAAACTTCACAGGTGGAACCCTTTAAATATTTTCCCGATACCTGCTGTGTAAAATGTCTCCTTGACATTTATAGTACTTGATGTTTTAATGTGAGCGACTGCAGCCATGAACACAATTCAATTTCTGGATCTGGATCTCACACCGAGTTTCACCAGAGTGGTTTTAATCGGCACTGGGTTCAGACTGAAGAGAAATGTAATGGAATCTCGATCCCTCCCATCTCCACCTCTTCTCCCCATTCTATCTCTCCATCTCTCTCTCTCTCTTTCCACTGTCAACATCCCCGGGAGCCCAACCTGCCCCCGACTGAGTTCAATGATTTCCCTCCGTTATCCTTGAGACTGCGCCAGTTGTTATCTCCAGTGTGAAAGTGGCGAGGACATGGCCCACTCTGTAATAATAATTCCCTGAGCGCTGCAGTGAACTTCATCGGGAAATAGCTGAACTGAGGATGTGCGGCAGTAACACCGAAACTGAAAGCGGTTTGAATGAGGAAGTGCTGAGTGTGAGCATGGCTTCCAGACAACAGCTCCAGAGTTTGACCGAGGAGACAATTTGTCCCATTTGTCTCGATTTCTTCACTGATCCGGTAATAGTGGATTGTGGACACAACTTCTGCCGCTCCTGTATCACCCAGTGTTGGGAAAAGAAGGAGATAAACTCCTGCCCGGAATGTAGAGAGGAGTTTCCGGAAAGAAACCTCAGGGTAAATCGGGCCTTAGCGAATCTGGCCGAGAAAGCTCGACAATTAAAGCTGAATCCGAAAGAGAAGGAAAGTAAACTTCACTGTGAGGAACACCAGGAAGAACTGAAGCTGTTTTGTGAAACTGACAAGAAATTGCTCTGTCTGATTTGTAGAGATTCGCGGGAACACAAATCTCATAATTTCCTGCCCATTAAAGAAGCTGTTGAAATCTATAAGGTAAAAGGGAAATATTATTTACCTGATAGTTTTATCACATTTTCAACATCCAGCACTTTCATTCTGTGATTTTCTCTCCCAATCACAGGATCAGCTCAAATCTTCCCTCGATTCTCTCACAGAGAAGAAATCGGCGGTTCTAGAAATGGAAGAGAAACAGAAAGAGAAGGTTTCTGAAGTTAGGGTAAGGTCTCCCTGTGTTGATTTTCTGGGATCTCGATTCGGTTTGTTCGCTTTATCGCGGGACATTAATTATATTTCGCATTTCATTGGGTAGGAACAGTCGAGCAGTCTTCAGACCCATATCACATCCGAGTTCACCAAAATGCGCCAGATTCTCACTGAGAAAGAGCAGCGATTACTCAGAGACCTCAGGGAAGAAGAGGAGAGGATTCTAAAACCAATGGAGAGAAACCTTCGGGAGATTCAGGAGAATTTAAATTCTGTTGAGGAGAAACTCTCAAAGTTGCAGAAACAGATGGAGCAAAAAGACCAGCTGATATTTCTGATGGTGAGGGAATATATTGCAGCTCAGTTCAGGGAAACGTCACACAGTCACTAAATAACTGATGGTAATGGTGAAATTAATATAGCATTGACTGAAAAATACGAACTGAATTGAACAGAATTGTGTGTCCCTTCCTGAACCGTTTTCCTGTTGTCTCGGATCTAATGGCTCCCACACTATCTGCAGATTCCCGGGAATTCCTGTAACCTCCTGAGAATGAGTTTTCTTGATTTTCACACTTGCTTTGTGGTTGTTTCCATGTTTCCCGAGTTCAATGTACCCCTGGAACTCCCATTGTAATCCGGTTCCAGTTCCATGTTGTGAGTGTGTGGGTGTGTCTGGGACGGTGTGTGAGTCACTGTGTCTGTGAGCAGGACTGATGTTCAATTCCAGTTTATTTGACTCTCCACAATCTTCCTTCCAAAATGCATCACTTTACATTTCCGTGTGAAATCTCATCTGCTCTGAGTCTGCTCATTTCACCAGCCTGTCGAACTGCTCCTGAAATCTGTTACTGTCATCCTCACTGTTCCTGATTCATTTCTTTCAGGAGGAAGCTTGTCGGAAGAGAAGGTAGGACATGTTCTTTACTGAAACTCTGCAGTTTGGTAAAATAAACTCAGTGAAGTGTTATTTTGTATTTATTTATTGGTTGTTGTCACAACTTTAAATGTTCGGTCATTAGTTACCAAGACATCACACACTGCAGGAAATGATAAGCTCCGCGTATACACACTGACGAGAACTTTATGATAACTCACCTCATTACAGTGATTTTACATAACTGTTCAACGATATTGTAATAAATAACAGGGAAGTGTAATTAATACAACCAGGCCGGAAGTGATCACTTGCCCGATGTTGGCTGTTAGTGTCTGTGACCTTCCCACTGAACCTGAGAGAACCGCGCGGTCCATGTTTCTAAGGAGTGGGTCACCCATGTCCCTGCATGGAGCCTGACCAACCCGAGAAAGTCTCAGGTTAAAGGGAGAATGGATTCTAAGTTTATACTAAATAAAAATTGGCTCTGCGTCCTTAACAACACAACACTTGTATTCATATCGAACTTTTAGTGGAAATTAATACCGTAAGGAGTTTCACAGGAGCATTATAAAGTAAATTGACACAGAGCCAAATAAGGAAAGATTAATTTGGATCATAGAGGTAGATTTCAGAGAGTGTCTTCAAGGAAGAAAAAAGAAAGAAAGATAGCGAGGATCAGGGAGAGAATTCCAGAGCTCAGGACCTCGACAGCTGAAGGTCCAGCTCCCAATGTGGGAGTGACTGAAATCAGAGATGTTCAAGGTGTCGGAAGTAGAGAAGAGCAGGATTCTGGGAGAGTTGTGGGGCCAGGGATTGCAGAATTGGATATTCAGCTTTGGGGTGTTTTCAGTCTTTGTCTTTGTTCTACAAACTTTGTTTATCATACTGCAAGTGGACAGGCTAAATATTTATCATTTCCTGCAGTCTGTGATGTCTGTTATCAGGTTTTGAACCTTTTCAAGAGATGGCTGTTTCCATTCTCTGCCCTTGAATTTAAAAGTTATTTATTTCTCATTTAGAGAAACAAGATTAGCATTTCATTTTGTACATTTTCTCTGTCATCAAACATGCTGTAAATTTGACCATTTAAATAAGTTCTAAATCTTCTAACAAAGACAAATTCATAGCATCATTTTTACCATTTACAGGATTAGTGAGGAGTCTAACAAACTCTCAGTATCTGCTGCCGCCCTGCCTATCAGAAAGTACAAAGACCTTTTACAGTACAGAGCATGGAGAGAAATGATAAACTTCATTAACCCCGGTAAGTCTCATATTAATTGTCCTGCTTATCAATCCAGTTGTAAATATATTGAATGGGCTCCAAAGATCCAGCTTAAATACTCACATTTCCAGTTGTTATTACCTGCAGTCTCCCCATTCTCATATTTCTCTTTCTGAGGTTCCTCTGGGGAAGTGTCTGAAGCCATCAGCACTGTGTGTCAAAGCAGTGAAGGGATCTGTATAACCAGAGGAATAGAGCACCAATCTCAGGATGTGAAATGGAATTGCTCCAGGAGACTGGACTGGTCTCCTCTGTCATTGTGGGAAACATTTTTTTTATCATCATTTATCAAGAAGACACACAGGCATCAGACAGTAGGTGTTAAACGGCAGATAATCTGGTGGAATTCGACACCTTAATCAAGAGGATGGATGCAGAAAGTGCGAGTCTGCAGTGGATAAGGGAGGGAATGTGGTGATCTTATTGAAATGTTCACGATCTGGAATATAAGTGTGGTTATAAACATCCACAGGTTTCACACAGTCACAGAGTCGAGATCAAAGCTTTACATCTAAAATAGGGAGGATGACAGGGCAGTTTGGATTGAGTGAGGTTGAGTTTTTGAGCGACTCCATTGAGGTAGTGAACCAATGAACAAACTGCTCACTCTATGAATTCGATCAGAGGCCCAATCCATTCTGAGGGCTGATCTTCAGAACAAAATCTCTGTCCAGTTTCCTGCGGGTTTGCAGTGTGGGAAAATGTTCTGTCGTTCCTGAGGAGGGAACAGGGGACAAGAAATCCTCATGAATACACAGCAGGAGTGAGAGAGAAAGGAGCAGCAAGCAGGAGTAAGAAAAATAACTCACCTCCTGGTCACAGAGAAATCATCAAAAGCTCCCTTCATTCCTGCAGTGTGAGCCTAAACACTTTAGAACCAGAGGAATTATTCTAAGGAACAGTCAGTATTTGAATGTAGAAAATGAGAAAACCAATTTCCAAGCAAGATCACAGGAACAGCATTGTGATGATGATGAAGTGTTCTGTTTTGATGTTGTCGTTTCCGGTATAAATATTAGAAAGGAAACAGAGCAAATAACTCCTTATATCATTTCTATTAGGGTTTCCGGTGGCCCCATTAAGACCAGGGACTAATTGTATAGGTTGTTCCTCTGGGTAGGGCATCACCATCCAATGGAAGATCAAGGTTGTATTGAGTCTCCAGTTATATCAAATGTCTCCAGTTTGTACAGACAATGTGACTTCTCCTTATGTTTAGTGTGGGAACACTGGACACCTATTTTGCTGCTGCTACATTATTGTGGGGGTTTGATCTCTGCCATTCTTGACATTCTCATCAGTCATCTGTCCTGCCATTCATCTTTGCTCAGTTATATGTTTTTCCATGAATTTGAGCCTTTCCTTAACTTCTTCAGTGAGCCGCAGATGGTGGGTCCTCCCATTGGGGATTTTCTTTACAGTAGGAATATATTTATTCTGAATATTCTGAAATATCATCTTAAACATCTGCCTTTGCTTCTGTGTCGATATATCCCCAAGCCTGGGGACCCAGTTCACTACAACTAGCTTAGCTTTCATGATCAGATAGTTGCCCCTATTTAAGTCTAAAATACCGAACTTAGACCCTCTCTTTTCCCTTTCAAACAGGATTTCAAATTCAATCATATTGTAGTTGCGGTGGCCAAGTGCTGCCTTCACTCAGAATTCACTAATTATTCCTGTCACTTTACACAAAGACAAGTCTAACATAACCTACTCTCTGGTTAATTCGAGAACGTTCCGCTATGAGAAACTTCCTCAAAAGAATTCTGTGAACTCCCCATCCAGGCAACTACAGCCTGGTTTTTCTGGTTTATATTTAGATGAAAATCACCCATGATTATTACTGTCTCTTTATCTGTGACCCACATTGTGGCTACTGTTGCAAGGATTGTCGACGACTCCCGCTATTGACTTCTTTCCCCTACTATTCCTCATCTCCGAACCGATTTTATATCCGGATTTCCTGAACCAGGATCATCTCCAGCTATTGCACCAATGAGGCCCTTGATAAACAGTGCTCCCACTCCACTTTTACCAAGCTTTCTATTCTTCTTGAATATGAGTAAATGTTATCCTTTCCTCCTGGAGCAATGTCTCTGTAATCAGATCATATTCATTTACTTCAATATGTGTAATCAATTTGTTAACTTTATTATGAATGTTGTGTGCATTCAGATACAGAGCCTTTAGTTTCATATTTTTATTATCTTTGTACTAATTAGACTTGACTCTTGGTGTATTCGTAGGTTTTATCTGTTTGTCCATTCCCGTTATTCTCTGATCCCCATTTCCCATATTATTTTCATGGTTTCTTGCCTTGAATCTCCCCCTGGATTTGCCAAATGTATTCAAAGTAGCTTACCCTCTGAGTTTAGTTTGAAGCCCTTTTTACTTCCTGTGTTATGCAATTTCCTGGAACACTCATCCCAGCAGTTCAGGTGTAGACCGTCCCAGCATGGGGTGGGTGGGTGGGGGAGGTGGCAAGATAGCACAGTGGTTAACAGGGTCTTGGGTTCGATTCCCAGCTTGGGTCACTGTCTGTGTGTAGTTTGCATGTTCTCCCTGTGTGAGCTTGAGTTTCCTCCAGGTGCTCCGATTTCCTCCAACATTCTGAAAGACATGCTGGTTAGGTGCATTGACTGGAACAGGGGCCAGACTGTGGCGACTAGGGGAATTTCACAGTAACTACATTGCAGTGTTAATGTAAGCCTTAATTGTGACTAATAAATAAACTTTAACTTGACTACCGTCCGGTGGTTCTAACATCCGCCATTATGAAATGCTTTGAAAGGTTAGTCATGGCACGAATCAATTCCAGCCTCCCAGATTGACTGGATCCACGACAGTTGGCCTATCGCTGCAAAAGGTCCACAGCAGATGCCATTTCCCCGACCCGACACTCAAACCTGGATCACCTAGTTAACAAGAACACCTATGTCAGACTCCTATTTATTGACTACAGCTCAGCCTTCAACACCATTATTCCGACAAAACTCATCTTGAAATTCCCTGGCCTAAGGCTTGGCTCCTCCTTTTGCAACTGGATCCGAGATTTCTTTTCTACAGACTGCAATTCAGTAAGGACAGGTGACAACATCTCCTCTGTGATCATCCTCAACTCCAGTGCTCCACAAGGCTATTTCCTCAGTCCCTGACGATACTCCTCAAACACCTATGACCATGTGGCCAAATTCCCCTCCAGCCCAATATTCAAATTTGCTGATGATACAACCGTAGTGGGTCAAATCTCAAACAATGATGAGATGGGCTACAGGAAAGAGATAGAGAATCTGGCAAAATGGTGTGACGACAATCTCCCTCAATGTCGTAAAGTGAACGAGAGTCATCAACTTCAGGAAATGTATTGGAGGACATGCTCCTGGCTACAAGAACAGGGAGGAAGTGGAAATGGTCGAGAGCTTCAGATTTCAAGGTGTTCAGATCACTAATAGCCTGTCCTGGTCCCTCCATGCCAATACGATAGTTAAGAAAGATCAACAGTGCCTCTACTTTCTCAGGAGGCTTCGGAAATTTAGCATGACCACCATGACTCTCACCAACTTTTACAGATGCACCATAGAAAGCATTGATATGGCTCCTGCTTTGACCAAAACTGCAACAAACTACCAAGTTGTAGCCTAATCCATCATGCAAACCAGTCCCCCATCCATTGACTCCGTCTACACTTCCCGTTGCCTCAGGGAAAGCAGCCAGCATAATCAAGTACCCCGTGCACCCTGGACATATTCTCTTCCAACTTCTTGTATCTGTCGGGAAAAAGATACAAAAGTCTGAGAATACATACAAACCAACTCAAGAACAGCTTCTTCCTTGCTGCCATCAGACTTTTGATTGGTGTTATCATATATTAAGTTGGCTTTCTCTTCACCCCATCTGTAACTGTAACACTATATTCGGCATCCTATACTTTCCTTCTCTCATATGTACTCTATGAATAGTACTTTTCATCTGTATAGCCTGCAAGAAGCAATATTTTTCACAGTATAAATGTGACAATAATAAATCAAATCAAAACAACCCACTATCCCCAATACTGGTGCCAATGCCCATGACAGACACCAGCCTTTGAACATTCATCTTTGCCATCTCATTTTCCCTCTGCCAGTTTACATCTACCTCAGGTAATGATCCAGAGATTATTACCTTTGAGGTTCTGCTCCTTAATTTGTACTGAGCCTCTCATGGTGACTAAGCCCTTTACAGACATCCCAAATACCCCTGCTTGTGTGACCACTTCCCTCCAACCTCAGTGTCCCAGCCCACAATATCACCCTGATTGACCATTAGAGGAGTGGACCAGGACAATCTTCTTTGCTTGTCCTGTCTATGTCTTTGGTACCTAAATAGTCCATGCCAACTGGATCCTCCCACTTACAGTGAAAATTCCTCTCCAGCTCAGAACTCTGGTACGATCAAGCAACTGAGTTGTCTGGGCTCTCGCTTTTGCTGCAGAGATCAGTACCTGTGTCCCACACTATATTGTCCGCTACTGCAACCACATTCCTGTTTGTTATCCCCCACTTGATAGGCTTCCTGTATCATAGTGCCATGGTTAGACTGCTCACTCACTTTTCAGCCTTTGTTTTCATCCACACATATTATAAGCACCTCAACTCTTTTCAACAACTGCGAAGTCTGAGGTTCCTCCATTACTGTCTGCTCAGTCCCTTTCCTTGTCTCGCTCTCGATTACATCTTCCTGTCACTCACTGCTGACCAAAACAAATGACCCTATTCTAAGAGATGTGACCATATTCCAGATCAAATTATCCAGGGATTTCTCCCATTCCCTTTCATTGTGCAGTGTCTGCAGTTCAGCCTCTAACTCACTCATTCTGATCTGGAAGTCCTCCAGCTGCTTACACTTTCTGTAGGTGTGTTAGTCATGGATTACCTGGACATCCAAAATCACACATTCCTCAACTGCAACATAACACCTATCTTGCATTGTTCCTCATGTTATCTACTTAAATTTAATTAAATTACTCACTTAATTAACTTAGAATAATTCCAATGATAACCACATTTCTTTCCCCTGTGCATTTCATTCCTGCATGAACCTGATTCGCCCCTCATTCAGTCTCCATCCCAGCCCAGCGCAGTCACCTGTCTCATGCACCTATTACTGGCCATGCATTTTGAAAGGTGTGTCTTATTTATAGACCGTCTGCTGAGTCGCTTGCTAGTTTTACTTCCTGCTGCACTGATTAACACTCATGAATGAACTGATTTCAGGTGGTTGACAGATAACTGCCACTCCAGATAGTTCTCTCGTTAACATAGAATCTAGAAGCAGGAGTTGGCCATTTGGCCCTTCAAACATGCTCTGCTTTTTAATTTGATCATGGTGGATCATCAGATTCAATATCCTGATCCCCCCTTCTCCCCATATCTCTTGATCCATTAGCCCCAAGAACTATATCTAATTTCTTTTCGAAATCACACAACATTTTGGCCTCAACTACATTCAGTTATTGTGAATTCCACAGATTCACCATCCTCTGGGTGAAGAAATTTCTCCTCACCTCAGTTCTAAAAGGTTTACCCCTTATCCTCAAACTATGACCCCTCATTCCAGGCTCCTCCACGATTTGGAACATTCTTTACGAATCTATCCTGTCCAACTCTGTTAGAATTTTAAAGTTTCTATGAGATCCCCTTTCACCCTTCTAAACTGCAGTGACTATAATTCTAACCGACTTAGTCTCTCCTCATGTGACAGACCTGCCACCCAAGAAATCAGCCTGGTAATCCTTCGCTGTATTCCCTCTATAGCAAGGACATCCTTCCTCAGATAAGGTGGTCAAAACTGCACACAGTAGTCCAGGTGTGGCCTCACCAATGTGCTATATAATTGCAGCAAAACATCCCCATTCCAATACTCAAATCCTCTCACGATGAAGGCCAACATATCAAAGAACAAAGAAAATTACAGCACAGAAACACGCCCATAGGCCTTCCAAACCTGCATCGACCATGCTGTCCAACTGAACTAAAACCCCCTGCCCATACGGGAACCATATCCCTCCATTCCCACCCTATTCATGTATTTGTCAAGACTCCCCTTAAAAGCCACTATCGTATCTCCTTCCACCTCTCTCGACAGAGAGTCCCAGACACCTATCACCCTCTGTGTAAAAAAACTTACCTCGTACATCTCCTATAAACCTTGTCCCTCGCAACTTAAACTTATGCTCACTAGTAATTGACTCTTCCACCTTGGGAGAAAGCTTCTGAATGTCAACTCTGTCTATGCCCCTCATAATCTATCAATTCGCCCCTCAACCTCCATCGTTCCAGTGAGAACAAAACAAGCTTCTCCAACCTCTCGTCATATCTAATGCCCTCCATATCCCCAGGGCCTCATGGCATATAGCCCAGAATACTGAGAGAGGCAAGGGAAGAAATTTCTGGGGCCTTGAGAGAAATCTTTGCATCCTCACTAGCTACAGAGAAGGCCCCAGAGGATTGGAGAATACCTAATGTTGTTCCTACGTTTACGAAGGGTAGCAAGAATAATCCAGGTAATTCCAATCCGATGAGCCTTACTTCAGTAGTAGGGAAATTATTGGAGAGGATTCTTCGAGACAGGATATATTCCCTCTTGGAAATGAGTGGACATATTAGTGAGAGCCAACATGGTTTTGTGAAGAGGAGGTCGTGTCTCACGAACTTGATCGAGTTTTTCGAGGAGGTGACAAAGATGACTGATGAGAGTAGGGCAGTGGATGTTGTCTACATGGACGTCAGTAAGGCCTTTGACAAGGTCCCTCATGACAGACTGGTGCAGAAGCTAAAGTTGCATGGGATCAGAGGTGAACTAGCAAAGTGGATAAAGTCAAAGAAGACAGAGCGTCGGAATAAGAACATAAGAACATAAGAAATAGGAGCAGGAGTAGGCCATCTAGCCCTTCGAGCCTGCCCCGCCATTCAATAAGATCATGGCTGATCTGTCGTGGCTCAGTTCCACTTTCCCGCCCTCTCCCCATAACCCTTAATCCCCTCTCTTATCAAGAACCCATCAACCCGCTTCTTAAAAATATTTAGCGAGGCAGCCTCCACCACTTCAACGGGCAGAGAATTCCAGAGATTCACCACCCTTTGAGTGAAGAAGTTCCTCCTCAACTCCGTTCTAAACTGCCTCCCCTTTATCTTGAGGCTGTGCCCCCTAGTCCTACTGTCTTTTTTGAGCTGGAAGAGTCTCTCCACCTCTATCCTATCCATCCCATTCATCATCTTATACGTCTCAATGAGATCTCCCCTCATTCTTCTAAACTCTAACGAGCACAAGCCTAGTTTATTCAGCCTCTCCTCATAGCTCAATCCCCTCAACTCCGGTATCAGCCTAGTAAACCTCCTCTGCACTCCCTCCAGGGCCAAAATATCCTTGCGCAGGTGCGGCGCCCAAAACTGCACACAGTACTCCAGCTGCGGCCTCACCAATGCCCTATACAGCTGCAGCAAGACCTCCCTACTTTTATATTCAATCCCCCTCGCTATGAAGGCCAGCATCCCATTCGCCTTCCTGACCACCTGCTGCACCTGCAAGCTGGGTTTTTGCGACTCATGCACAAGGACCCCGAGGTCCCTCTGCACCGTCGCCTGCTGCAAAGGGGTGAATGAAAGGGTGTGTTTCTGAATGGAGGGCTGTGACAAGTGGTGATCCTTCGGGATCAGTACTGGGATCTTTGCTGTTTGTAATATATATGAATGATTTGGAGGAAAATGTAACTGGATTGATTACTAAGATTGCGGATGACGAAAAGATTGGTGGATTTGTGGATAGCGATGAGGACCATCAGGGGACACAGCAGTTGGTGACTTGGGCGGAGAGATGGCAGATGGAAATTGATCTGGACAAATTTTTTACTCAGAGAGTGGGTCCCTGGAACTGGGTTGCCAGGGAAGGTAGTGGAAGCGAATACCATAGTGACTTTTAAGGGGTGTCTTGACAAGTACATGAATAGGAGGGAACAGAGGGATATGGTCCCCAAAAGGGTAGAGGGTTTTAGTTAAGTTGGGCAGCGTGGTCGGTGCAGGATTGGAAGGCCAAAGGGCCTGTTCCTATGCAGTTTGTTAAACTGATTCTTTTTCAGAAATCCAGACTGTGCCCAAGTTCACCATTATTTTCTCAGTGTTCAGTTATTACATCATTTGTTACAGATCCTAGCATTTTCCTTCGGACTAATGTCAGGCTAACAAGTTTTTCATTCTCCATATTCTCTCTCCCTTCTTTCTTAAACATCAGAGTTACATTTGCACCTTCCAATCTGCAGGAACAATTGCAGGGTCTGTAGAATTTGGAAAGATAGCCACCAATGCATCAACTTTCTTGACAGTCATGACTTTCAGCATCTGAGATAGAGACCACCAAGTCTGGGGAAATTTATCTACTTCAAATCTCATTCATTTCTCTATTTCTACTATTCTTATAAGCATAAAAGCATCTTGTTGTTCCTCATTAATGCCAGTCACCTGATCCTCCATTATTTATGGAAGGTTTTTAATGAATGGTGATCATTGACATTTGGACAGATTATTGAGAAAGTCTGTGTGTTCTGCCTCGGTCATGTCATCTAACATGAGGTTTGAGGTGTGTGTGAGACCAGTGCCTGGAGCTGTGAGGTAGCAGCCGAACCAATGCACCACTGTGCGTTGTGTTTCTTTCAAATTATGGAATCTTATGGCTTTATCCTCTTAGTGAGTAATTAGGATTTCCTTTTAATTCATGGTTACCTCATTCATTATTCATGTATAAGATATATAGTATTAACTGTTTGCTTTGTTGACTCTTTAAGAGAAAAAATTATTCCTCACTTCCCCACTTACTCTAATTCAGGGTCCTGGCGAGTCAGAGACAATGCCGACAGGCACAGGGTGTTAAGACACCAATCCATCACAGGGCACACACTCACACACAAAAATTAAAGGGGCAATTTAACATTGCCAATCCACCTAATCCACACATCATTGATGTGGGGAGGAAACGGGAGCACCTGGAGGCAACCCATGCAAACACAGGGAGAACGTGCAAACCTCAACACAGACAGTGACCCAAGGTTGGAATTGAACCCATGTTTCTGGAGCTGTGAGGCAGCATTGCCAACCTGACGCTGTCTCAAAAATTATTGTATTTCTTTCAAATTATTGAATCTCATGGCTTTATACCCTTCTTCAGCAACTGGGATTTCAAAGTTGTTCTGTGCACCAAAAAAAACGTTGATTGTTCCCATTCTGAACACAACCGAATATGGAGCCTCATCCAATATTGTAACAAATTTGGGGTCTGGTCTGATATCGCACTGGGAAACTCAGAACTTTAGTGTAGAGAGGGACCTGGGTGTCCTAGTGTAAAAATCACAAAACCTTAGTCTGCATTTACAGCAAGTAATTAGGAATATAAATGGAATGTTAGTGTTTCTTGTCAGGGCAATCACATTTAAAAAATTGTGCCTGTAAGCATACAGGGACTTAGTGAGGCTGCATTTGGAGTAATGTGCAATATTTTGATCTCCTTCCGTAAGATCATGAGATCATAAGACAATGGTAGGCCATTTGGCTCATTGAGTCTGCTCTGCCATTCAATGAGATCAGGACTGGTCTGATGTGATAATCCTCCAACTCCATTTTCCCACCTTATTTCCATAACCCTGATTCCATTACTGATTAAAAATCTGTCTCTCTCAGCCCCAAAGACATGTTCCAGTCTTTACACCTCTCTGCGGTGAAGAGTTCCAAGAATTCACTACCTCTGAGAGAAGAAATTCCTCCTCATCTCTGTCTGAAATGGATAAGCCTTTGCTCTGAGAATATGCCCTTTGGTCGTGGACTCTCCCACAAGGCGAAACAAACTATCAGCATCCAAGCTGTCAAGCCCCCTGAGAATCCTGTATGTATCAATAAGGTCACCTCTCATTCTTCTCAACTCCAATGAGTACAGGCCCAACTTACTTAGCCTTGATTGTTAAAAATATCCTGCCATATTTGGAATCAATCAAATTAACTTTCTCTGGACTGCTTTTAATGGTGGCACGTCTTTTCTGAGTTCAGGGGATGAAAACAGTATTCCAGGTGCGGCCGAACTAGTCACTTGTACAGTTCTAGCAAGACCTCCCTATTTTCATACTCCATTCCCTTTTCAATTAAGGTCAATATTCCATTTGTCTTCCCTAACACTTGCTGAGCTTGCATGCCAGCTTTTTTGTGATTTATGCACAAGGATCCCAAATCCCTCTGTGCTGCAGCTTTCTGCAGTCTTTCCCTATTTAAATAATATCCAGCTCCTTTATTCTTCCCACCAATCTGCATAACTTCACATTTTCCTGCATTATTTTTCATCTGCCAAGCTTTCACCCACACACCTAATTTTTTTTATCCCTCTGTAGACCCTGTCATCGTCAGCACTTGCCTTCCCACCTATTGTTGTGTCATCTCAAATTTAGCAGCAGTACATTCACTTCCCTTATGCAAATTATTAATATACATAATATAAGAAATGACCATTGAATTAGAGACTGATTCCTGGGATGAAGGCAGTTATATTATCATGAAAGCCTGAGCAGATTTGGCCTATATCCATTGGAGTTTAGGAGAATGAGAGGTGATCTTATTGAAACGTAGAAGACACTGAGGGGACTCGACAGGATTGATGCCGAGTGGATGTTTCCCTTGTGATGGCGTCTTGTATAGTGCACGTTTTGAAAATTAGCAATCTCGCATTTAATACAGAAATGAGATTTTGTTTTCTATCAGAGGGTCATTTGTGTTGGAATTCTCTACCCCAGTGAGCAGCAGAGGCCGGATCACTGTCAATATTCAATCAGATCAGTCATGATCTTGTTCAGAACAGGCGCGAGGGGCCGAATGGCCTACTCCTGTTCTGAATTCTTTTGTTCTTGGAATTGAGGTTTTGTGTGATATCTTACAGACTCGGATTGTGAACAATCTGTACAGTGACATTTACACAATGTTTCACAGAGATATCACCTCCCACCCGCTGTCTCCAGCTTTCTCTCCTCTACCTCTGTCCCCTCTCCCTCTCTCCTCAACCTTGACCGTCACCCCCACCCCCCCACTCTCCTTCTCACAGCCTGTCTTCCCTTTCTCAAATTCTCCTTCCCCAACCCTGCTATCTCTCTCTCCTTCCACTCCCTGTCACTTATGCGCTCCTCTGCTCACATACTCCCCACTTCTCCCCACAAACTTCTTTCTACCTACATTCTCTCCCTCCCCTTTCTCCCTCTCTCACTCACCTCCCATTCTTCCTTTGTCTCTCCCTCTTTAATTCCTCTCTTCTTCCTACTTTGTGTGGCATGGTGGCTCAGTGGTTCACATTGCTGCCCCACAGAGCCAGGGAGCCGCTTTCGATTCCTGGTTTGGGTCACGTCTGTGCAGAATCCACACGTTCTCCCTCACGTCTGCGTGGATTTCCTTCCACAGTTCGAAAAACATGCTGGTTCGCGATGCTAAATTCTCCCTCAGTGTACCCGAACAGGCACTGAAGTGTGGTGACTAGGGAATTTTCACACTAACTTCATTACAGTGTTAATGTAAGCCTACTTGTGATACTAATTAACTTGGAAATCAATCTGTCCCGCAATGTCTCTCCCATTTCCCACAATCATCCCATCTTCCTGCCAGCCACTCATTTGTCCCTCCTGCTCCCTGGCCCTGCTCCTCACCCACTCACTCTCAGCACCTTCCTATTCTCCCCCATCGACACATACTCTCTCTCCACCTCACCTCCTATCCCCTTCCCTCATCATTCTGCTATACTTCTCCCCCTCACTCTCTTCTCTTCAGACTCTCTCCCCTTTCCCTCTCTCTCACATTCTTCCCTGCCCCTCCTGCTTTATTTCCCATCCTGTCTTTACACGGAAGGGTCTGTTTATTTCTTCCTCCCACACTATCTGCCTTCCAGATCCTCTCTCTACTCTGCTCTTTCTTTCTCACCCACTATCCCAATCCCTGTCATCTGCTCTGCCGTTCTCTCTCCTGCTTCCACACTCAAAACATCCCACTCTGAATCTCCCACATCCCACTCTCAATCTCCCTCTTTACACTCCGGCTCCCTCCAGTCCCTCTCATTCCTGCCTCTTTTCTCTCTTCCCAACTGCACCCCTCCACCTATCCTCTCATTCCCCCCTCCCTATCTCTCTGTCACTCACTATCCTCTCTCCGCTCTTCCCTGTCTCTCCTTCCTGGTCTATTCCCCCTCCTCTCCCCTCCCTCCGGCTCCATATTGCCATCCCATTCCTACTTCCACTCTCTCCTCCCCCTCATTTTCCCTGACCCCTCACAAACCTCTCCTCTCTTCCTCACTCCTCACACTCTCTCCCCTCTCCACCCGCTCTCTCTAAATCACTGACTGTGTTATTTTCACTTTCCCCCAGCTCCAGCCTCTCTGACTCTGGATCCGAACACAGCGAATCCCGGGCTCATCCTGTCTGAGGACCGGACCAGTGTGAGATTCGGAGACAAACAGCAGCCGCTCCCTGACACCCCGGAGAGGTTTGATTTCTGGCCCTTTGTCCTGGGATCAGAGGGATTCACAACAGGGAGACATTACTGGGAGGTGGAGGTTGGGGAGAAGACATGGTGGGATCTGGGAGTGGCCCGAGAGTCTGTGAAGAGGAAAGGGGTTATCTCCCTGAGACCTGAGACCGGATTGTGGATTGTGGAGCTGAGTCCCGGAAGTGGTTATTTTGCCCTCACCTCCCCCTCAGAGACCCCCCTCACCCCGAGTGTGAATCTCCGGAAGATCGGGGTTTCCCTGGACTATGAAGGTGGACAGGTGTCATTTTACAATGCGGACAACATGTCCCATCTCCACACTTTCACCCACACTTTCACTGAGAGAATCTTTCCCTTCTTCAGCCCGGGATCGAATCACGACGGGAAAAACTCGGCGCCGCTGACAATCTGCGGGATTAAAGGTCTCTAACAGATCCATCCCATAATTTCACACCGTCTCCCTGCCTCCTGCCAGCTGTAAACTGATGGAACCTGTTCATGTTGTGGTTATTATAAAGAATTATAATTTACATTGGGGGCTCCGTGATTACATTTGTAAAATGATTCTTCAAACAAAACAATCTGTGAACCGCTGGAATCGAAACAGTTTTTCTCAAAGATTCCACAGTTCATCATTAAATCCAAGAAGCAGAAACTCAACATGTTGTTTGTGTCTGTCACTGAGTGAGGGAGGCGGGATTCCGGGGAATGGAGAAGCCGATTGGCCGGAGTCCCTGTCACTCAGAGCGAGGGAGGCGGGATTCAGGGGAATAGAGAAGCCGATTCGTCAGGGTGGATGTCATTTACAAGGGGGGACAGGGGTGGGACTGTCGATTGGTCGCAATAACTGTCAATCAGAGAAGAAGTGGGTGCTCTTGACACCGGGAAGACTCAGGTCACAGATACTGAGGAGGCGGGGTTCATGAAGCTCAGAAGGCGATTGGTTCGCGCCACTGTCGCTCTGCGCCTGAACACCGATTTTTGGAGAGTCTGAAATGCGATTGGTTCAACCGCCTGTCAGTCATCGTGAGGGAGGCGGGTTTTGAGTTGTCCGTAAGTCAATTGGTTGTTGTGTCATTCATTCAGATTAAGAGGCGGGTTTCCGAGCGTTAGGGAAGCAGATTGGTCAGTATGACTTATTGACATAAAAGCAGGCCGTCCCCGGAAGGTGGAGGGCAATTGGTCAGGGCCGCTGTCACTCAGACTGAGAGAGGGTCGGTATCAGGGGAGCCGGAAACGGATTGGCCCTATCCGCTGACACGCAGCGTTCCAGGGGCGTTGCCAATTGGGGAGCAGGATTGGCCGGAGCGCCTGTCACTCATCTGAAGGGAGGCGGGATTGCGGAACTTTGGAGGTGATTGGCTGCATCTCTTGTCCCTCAGTGCCGGGGACTCCCCTCGCCCTGTTCCCCGTCCGCTTCATTGCATTCTCCCTCTCCCTCTCTCTCTCCCTATTCCTCTGACCTTCTGCCCCTTCCCTCTACGCCCCGCCTCTATCGCTGCTCTCCCTGCAGTGCAGGTACACCCGCCAGTGTGGAACTCCCACCCACCTGACGAAGGAACAGCCTATTCCGAAAGCTTGTTGCATTTGCTACAAATAAACCTGTTGGACTTTAAGCTGGTGTTGTGAGACGTCTTTCTGTGTACGTACATCATGATGTGAGTATGCCGGCGTTGGACTGGCGTAAACACAGTAAAAAGTCTGACAACACCAGGTTTTAGTCCAAACGATTTATTTGATAATAGACTCACAAGCTTTCGAGGTTTCCCTCAGGTGAATGGAGAGTTCTGGCCTCAGACAGAGCATATAAAGCACAGACAGTTTAGAGATTATCCACAGTGCTGCTAGGGAGGGAGCTACAGGATTTTGACTTCTCGGGCAGTGAAGGAACATTGATATATACGGTGAAGCCTTCCACTGTTTGCTGGAGCAGACAAGTGAAGGAGCAGAGAGCCAGATAAGAAATTACCTGTTAAAAACCTATTTAAATAAGTTTAAAGCACTTTTGTAGTAAGAACTTACCTTGTAGAACTGTTTAAATCATTGAAAAGCATTTTTGCGGGCTTTTTGTATTTACCACTTTAAGAATTCTAAGGGAGTGGATAGCAGGGATTTGTGGGTGAGCAGGCTTTAAAACAGCGCCAGGTTTAAAAGGAGGCCTGGTGTAGACAGCAGGCAGCGGAGTGAGAGGGAAGCAGAGTAAGATATTAGGGCTTAGGATCAAAGGGCTAGGGAGAAAAAGGGCCAGGTAAGTTCGTGTGGAAATTTTCAATATTACTACAGGGAATAATGGAGAGGCATGGGATGTGTTGTTGCTGTATGATGTGGGAGCTGGTGGACCCCAGGGTCCTTCCCAGTGACCATGTCTGCAGTAAGTGCAGGTTGCTGGAGGAGCTCCAGCTCAAGGTAGATGAGTTGGCCTCTGAGCTGCAGACACTGAGGCTCATCAGGGGGAGAGAGGGTGCCATTGTCAATGGGGTGCAAGAGACATCCACCCCCGCTAGACTGGCTAACTGGTCAGGAACAAGAGGGGGCTGCTGAGAGGAGGAAGGAGGGTGGGGACCGGAGGAAGGAAGGTGGGGACCGGAGGAAGGAAGGTGGGGACCGGAGGAAGGAGGGTGGGGACCGGATGCCTCAGCCTCTCAATCTGCATAACAGGTTTGAGGTTCTTGCTTCCAGTGTGGACAAGAACGAGGAAGGTGAGGTTAGTGAGCAAACTGCACACAGTACAGTGATGCAGACACAGGATATAGGCAAGGAGAAGGTGAAAAGGAACGTAGTAGTAATTGGGGATCGTGGGGTTAAGGGTATTGACACTGTCCTTCATCACAATGACAAAGTGCACAGAAGGGTGTGTTGTCTGCCTGGTGCTCGGGTCCGGGATGTCACATCTGGGCTGCAGAGGAACCTGGAGTGGGAGGGTGAGAATCCAGTCATAGTAGTATATGTGGGTGCCAACGACGTGGGCAAAATGCGAACTAAGGATCTGGGGAGGGAGTATGAAAAGCTGGGAATGGAATTAAAAAATACAACCGACAAGGTGGTTATCTCTGGGCTACTGCCTGAACTGAGTGCAGACGGGCGTAAGGTTGATAAGATTAAGGAAGTGAATGGGTGACTCAGGGATTGGTGTGGGAGGAATGGGTTTGAATTTATGGGGCATTGGCATCAGTATTGGGGTAGGTGGGACCTGTTCAGGTGGGATGGGGATGGCCTCAACCGTGCTGAGACCAGAGTCCTGGCGATCGTGTAAATAGGAATGTAGGTAGGGCTTTAAACTAATTAGGAGGGGGGGGGGAGGAGGGTGCGAGGGTAGGTGACATTACGGGGTCTGAAGTTAAGGAGAGGGTGCAGGTAAGGGAAGAGGCCGAGGATGTCCCAATAATAAAGGGAGGAGGGGGCGTGAGTAGGGTTGGTGGCGTTCTGGCAAATAGGGTCCAGGTGAAGGCTGGGATGAAGGCACTTTATCTGAATGCACGAAGCATTCGGAATAAAGTGGATGAGCTGGTGGCGCAGATCAGCACAAATGGATATGATCTGGTGGCCATTACAGAGACGTGGCTGCAAGGTGACAGGGACTGGGAGCTGAATGTCCAGGGGTATCAAGTGTTTAGGAAGGATAGGCGGGAGGAAAAAGTGGGGGTAGGGGGGCGTAGTTCTGCTGATTAAGGATAGCATCAGGGTGGTAGCAAGGGATGATATAGGAACCAATGAGGAGAAAGTGGAATCGTTGTGGGTGGAGATTAGGAACAGCAAAGGGAGGAAGACGCTGGTGGGTGTCGTCTATAGGCCCCCGAATAATGATCTGGAGGTGGGGCGGGCTGTTAACGTGCAAATAAGTGCGGCATGCAGGAATGGAATGGCCATAACTATGGGGGATTTCAATCTACATATTGATTGGTCAACCCATGTTGGACGCGGAGGGCTCAAGGAGGAGTTCTTGGAATGCTGCCGGGATAGTTTCCTTGAACAGTGTGTGTTGGAGCCGACGAGGGAGCGAGGTATCTTGGATCTGGTGTTATGTAATGAGGCGGGTAGAATTAGGGACCTTGTGGTGAAGGATCCTCTTGGGGAGAGTGATCATTGTATGGGGGAGTTTCTGATGCAGATGGAGGAGGAGAAAGTGGGTTCCCGGACACGCATCCTTTGTTTGAACAGAGGGAAGTACGGTAGGATGAGAGAAGAATTGGCGAATGTTGACTGGGGGAGCGCGTTGGAGGGTAGGTCTGCTGAGGAGCAGTGGAGGATCTTTAAAGAGATCTTTCTTGGTGCTCAGCAGAAATGTATTCCAATGGTTAAAAAGGACCGTAGGAGGAGAGGTAATAAGCCGTGGATAACGAAGGAGGTGAAGGAAAGTGTTAAATTAAAAGCGGAGGCGTTTAGAGTAGCAAAGGGTAGTGAGCGAGAAGAGGATTGGGAGAGGTTTAAATGTCAACAAAGAATGACAAAGAAGTTGATAAAGAAAGGTAGGATAAACTATGAAGCTGGGCTAGCGCTTAGTATAAAAAAGGATAGCAAGAGATTTTATAAATATATAAAAAGGAAGATGCTGGCTCGGGTGAACATTGGACCCTTAGAGGATGAGAGGGGGGACTTAGTTTTAGGGGATGGGGAAATGGCTGAGGTCTTGAATAACTTTTTTGTTTCGGTCTTCACGGAGGAGGACGTGAATAATTTGCCGGCTGTTAGCGATGGAAAGATGGTAGGACTGGAGGGTCTCAATGACATTATTGTTACTAGAGAGGCGGTGCTCGACAGACTGGAGGGACTGTTTGTGGACAAGTCCCCAGGACTGGATGGAATGCATCCGAGGGATCTGAAAGAAATGGTGGAGGTGAAAGTGGATGCCTTGGTTGTTATTTTCCAAACGTCGTTGGATTCCAGGGAAGTGCCGGAAGATTGGAAAACGGCTAATGTTACGCCGTTGTTTAAGAAGGGTGGCAGGCAAAAGGCAGGGAATTATACGCCGGTTAGTTTAACGTCTGTTGTAGGTAAAATGTTAGAATCCGTCATCAGGGAGGAAATAGCGAGGCATCTTGAGGGGAATTGCTTGATAGAGCAGACGCAGTACGGTTTTGTTCAGGGGAAGTCGTGTCTGACGAATTTATTGGAGTTCTGTGAGGATGTGTCCAGGGCGGTGGATAGAGGAGAGCCGGTGGATGTGGTGTTTGTTGATTTTCAGAAGGCGTTTGACAAGGTACCTCACAAGAGGTTATTGCATAAGGGAAGGAGGCATGGAGTTGGGAGTAGGGTGTTTGCGTGGATAGAGGATTGGCTGTCAAATAGGAGGCAGAGAGTGGGGGTTAATGGGTGCTATTCGGATTGGCAGTTGGTGACTAGTGGAGTGCCCCAGGGGTCGGTGCTGGGGCCTCAGCTATTTACCATTTATATAGATGATCTGGAGGAGGGAACTGAGTGTACGGTGTCGAAATTTGCTGATGACACCAAGATTGGTGGAACGGCAAATTGCGCGGAGGGTGTGGAGAGTCTGCAGAAGGATTTAGATAGGCTGGGCAAATGGGCCAGGAACTGGCAAATGGAATTTAATGTTGGCAAGTGCGAGGTGGTCCACTTTGGTAGGAATAATGGTAGGAAGGACTATTACTTACGTGGCGAAAAACTGCAGCAGGCGACGGTGCAGAGGGACCTCGGGGTCCTTGTGCATGAGTCGCAAAAACCCAGCCTGCAGGTGGTCCGGAAGGCTAATGATGCTGGCCTTCATAGCGAGGGGGATTGAATATAAAAGTAGGGAGGTCTTGCTGCAGCTGTATAGGGCACTGGTGAGGCCGCAGCTGAAGTAATGTGTACAGTTTTGGTCGCCGCACTTACGCAAGGATATTTTGGCCTTGGAGGGAGTGCAGAGCAGGTTTTCTAGGCTGATACCGGAGTTGAGGGGGTTGAGCTATGAGGAGAGGCTGAATAAACTAGGCTTGTACTCGTTAGAGTTTAGAAGAATGAGGGGAGATCTCATTGAGACATCTTAGATGATGAATGGGATGGATAGGATAGAGGTGGAGAGACTATTCCCGCTCAGAAAGGACAGTAGAACTCGGGGGCACAGCCTGAAGATAAAGTGGGGGGGCGGTTTAGAACAGAGTTGAGGAGGAACTTCTTCACTCAAAGGGTGGTGAATCTCTGGAATTCTCTGCCCGTTCAAGTGGTGGAGGCTACCTCGCTAAATATTTTTAAGACGCGGGTTGATGGGTTTTTGATAAGCGAGGGGTTAAGGGTTATGGGGATAGGGTGGGAATGTGGAACTGAGCCACGACAGATCAGCCATGATCTTATTGAATGGCGGGGCAGGCTCAAAGGGCTAGATGGCCTACTCCTGCTCCTATTTCTTGTGTTCTTATTTCCAAATCTGGATGATGGGTGGCTTGGGAGGGAACTTTCAAGTGTTAGTGTTCCCATGCACCCTTCTCCTTCTGGTGAGTTCTTTCGGGTATACACCTTTCTCAAACCCTTGCCAACAGGCTGCTTTAGCGATTTTGATATTGATTTGATTTATTATCGTCACATGTGTTAGTGTACAAAGAAAAGTATTGTTTATTGTGCGCTATACAGACAAAGCATACTGCTCGTAGAGAAGGAAAGGAGCGAGTGCACAATGTAGTGTTACAGTCATAGCTAGGATGTGGAGCGCAACTTAATATAAGGTAAGTCCTTTCAAAAGTCTGCTGGCAGCAGGGAAGAAGCTGTTCTTGAGTCCGTTGGTATGTGACCTCAGACTTTTGTATCTGTTTCCTGACAGATAAAGGTGGAGGAGAGAATGTCTGGGGTCCTTAATTATGCTGGCTGTTTTTCTGAGGCAGGGGAAGAGTCAATGGATAGGAGGGTGGTTTACATGATGGACTGGGCCACGTTCACAACCCTTTCTATTTACTTGCAGTCTCGGTCAGAGCAGGAGCCCTACCAAGCTGTGATATATCAGGAAAAGGTGCTTTCTATGGTGCATCTGGAAAAATTGCTGAGAATTGCAGCAGATGTGCCAAATTTCCTTCACGTCCTGAGAAAGTAGCGGTGTTGGTGGGTTTCCTAAATCATAGCGCAACATGGAGGGACCAGGACAAGTTGTTGATAATCTGGACACCTGGAAACTTGAAGCTCTCAACCATGGCGGCACGGTGATACAGTGGCGAGCATTGCTGTCTCATAGCGCCAGGGACCCGGGTTCGATTCTGGCCTCAGGTCACTGTCTGTGTGGAGTCTGTACATTCTCCCCATGTCTGCATGGATTTCCTCCGGGTGCTCCTGTTTTCTCCCATGGTCCAAAAGACAAGGAGCAAAGAAAATTACAACACAGGAACAGGCCCTTCAGCCCTCCAAGGCTGTCCAACTTAACTAAAACTCCTGACTTTCTGGGGACCATATCCCTCTATTCATGTACTTGTCAAAACACCCCTCAAAAGTCACTATCGTATTCGCTTCCGCTCCCTCCCCCCAGCAACAAGTTCCAGGCACCCACTACTCTGTAAAAAATCTGCCTTGTATATCTCCTTCAAACCTTTCCCCTCGCAACATCAACCTATGCACCCCAGTAATTGACTCTACCACCCTGGGAAAAAGCTTCTCACTATCCATTCTGTCCATGCCTCTCATAATCTTGAAGACTTCAATCAGGTCTCCTCTCAACCTCCGTTGCTCCAGTGAGAACAAACCAAGTTCCTCCAACCTCTCCTCATTGCTAATGTTCTCCATACCAGGCAACATCCTGGTAAATCTTTGCTGCACCCTCTCCAAAGACTCCACATACTTCTGATAGTGTGGCAAACAGCACTGAAAACTGTATTCCAAGTGCAGCCGAACTCAGGTTCTATAAAGCTGCAAAATGACTTGCCAATTTTTAAACTCAATGCGCCGGCCGATGAAGGCAAGCATGCTGTACGCCTTCTTGACTACCTTCTCCACCTGCATTGTCACTTTGAGTGACCTGTGTATCTGTACACCCAGATCCCTTTGCCTATCAATACTCTTAAGGGTTCTGCCATTTACTGTATATTTCCTATCTGTATTACATCCACAAACTTGTTAATCAATCCAGTTACATTTTCCTCCAAATCATTTATATATATTCCAGACAGCAAAAGTACCAACACCAATCCCTAAGGAACAGCACTTGTCACAGCCCTCCATTCAGAAACACACCTTCCACTGCTACTATCTGTCTTCTTTGACCGAGCCAGTTTTGTATCCACCGTGCCAGCTCACCTCTGATCCCATGCGACTTCACCTTCTGCACCAGTCTGCCATGAGGGACCTTGTCAAAGGCCTTACTCAAGTCCATGTAGACAATATCCACTGCCCTACCCTCATCAATCATCTTTGTCACTTTCTCCAAAAACTCGATCAGGTTCGTGAGACGTGACTTCCCCTTCACAAAACCATGTTGCGTCTCACTAATATAACCACTTATTTCCAAGTGGGAATAAATCCTGTCTCGAAGAATCCTCTCCAATAATTTCTGTACCACTGATGTAAGGCTCACCAGCCTGTAATTACCTGGATTATTCTTGCTACCCTTCTTAAACAGAGGAACAACATTGGCTAATCTCCAATCCACTGGAACCTCCCCTGTAGCCACTGAGGAAACACAGATTTCTCTCAAGGCCCCAGCAATTTCCTCTCTTGCCTCTCTCAGTATTCTGGAAAATGTCCCATCAGGCCCTGGGGACTTGTCTCCTTTACTGTTTCTCAAGAACCCCAATATCTCCTCCTTTTTGATCTCAACATGACTCAAATTATCTACACATCATTTCCCAGACTCAACATCCACCAAGTCCTTCTGTTTGGTGAATACTGATGCAAAGTATTCATTTAATATCTTGCCCATTTCCTCTGGCTCCAGGCATAGAAATCCTCCTTGTCCTTGAGTGGGCAACCCTCTCCCTGGCTACCCTCTTGCGCTTTATATATGTATAAAAAGCCTTGGGATTTTTCTTAATCCTGCTGGCCAATGCTTTTTCATGACCCCTTTTAGCCCTTCTTACTCCTTGCTTAAGTTTCTTTCTACTTACCTTGCATTCCACACTTGTTTTGTGTGTTCCCAGCTTCCTAGCTTTGACAAATGCTTCCTTTTTCTCTTTGACTAGGCTCACAATATCTCTCGTTATCCAACGTTCCCAAAATGTACCATATTTATCCTCCATCCTTACAAGAATGTGTCAGTCCTGAATACCTATCAACTTACACTTGAAAGACTCCCACATGCCAGATGTTGATTTGCCCTCAAACATCTGCCCTCAATCTACATTCTTCAGTTCCTGCCTAATATTATTATAATTAGCCTTCCCCCAATTTAGCACCTTAACTTAGAACATAGAACATAAAACATAGAAAAACTACAGCACAAAAAGGCCCTTCGGCCCACAAGTTGCAACGAACATATCTCTACCTACTCGGCTTACCTATAACCCTCAATCTTACTAAGTTCCATGTACTCATCCAGAAGTCTCTTCAAAAACCCTATTGATTCCACCTCCACCACCACTGTTGGTAGCCGATTCCACGCACCCACCACCCTCCTGAGTGAAAAACTTACCCCTGACATCTCCTCTGTACCTACTCCCCAGCACCCTAAACCTGTGTCTTCTTGTGGCAGCCATTTCAGCCCTGGGAAAAAGCTTCTGAGAATTCACTCGATCAATACCTCTCAACATCTTATCAACCTCTATCAGGTCACCTCTCATCCTTCGTCTCTCCAAGGAGAAAAGACCGAGCTCTCTCAACCTATCCTCATAAGGCATGCCACCCAATCCAGGCAACGTCCTTGTAAATCTCCTCTGCACCCTTTCACATCCTTCCTGTGATGAGGCGGCCAGAACGGGAGCACAGTGCTCCAAGTGGGGTCTGACCAGGGTCTTATACAGCTGCAGCATTATCTCCTGACTCCTAAACTCAATTCCTCTATTGATGAAGGCCAGTACACCATACGCCTTCTTAACCACATCCTCTATCTGCGAAGCCGATTTGAGAATCCGATGAACCCGGACCCCAGGATTCTTCTGATCTTCCACACTGTTAAGAGTCTTACCCTTAATATTATATTCCTTCATCCCATTTGACCTGTCAAAATGAACTACCACACACTTATCTGGGTTGCAGTCCGTCTGCCAGGAGACTTGAGGACACCACACTTAGCTTTATCCATCACTACCTTAAAGCTTACTGAATTGTGGTCACTGTTCCCGAACTGCTCCCCTACTGAAACATCGACCACCTGGCCGGGCTCATTCCCCAATACCAAGTCCAGTATGGACCCTTCCCTAGTTGGACTATCTACACACTGTTTCAGGAAGCGCCCCTGGATGCTCCTTACAAACTCTGCCCCATCCACGCCCCTAGCACTAAGTGAGTCCCAGTCAATTTAGGGAAAATTAAAATCTCCCACCACAACAACCCAGTTATTTTTACACTTTGCCAACATCTGCCCACATATCTGTTCCTCAATTTCCCACTGGCAGTCAGGCAGTCTATAGTAAACCCCCAATATTGTGATTACACCTTTCCTATTCCTGAACTCTCCCCATATTGCCTCACTGTATGAGCCCTCTGAGGTATCCTCCTGGAGTACAAATATGATATTCTCCTTAACCAGGAATGCAACTCCCCCACCCCTTTCACATCTCTCTCTATCCCGCCTGAAACATCTGTATGCTGGAATGTTAAGCTGTCAATTACATCCTTCCCTTAACCAAGTCCCTGTAATGGCAACAAAATCATAGTTCCTAGCACTAATCCCAGCTCTAAGTTCATCTGTCTTACCTGTTACACTTCTCACATTGAAACAAATGCACCTCAGTCCACCAGACTCTGATTAGCAAGCCCTCTCTGCCTGCTATTTCTCTGGTATTTACTGGCCCTACTCTCAGGTTCCCCTTCAGCTAATTCACCTTTGCTTTGGTTCCCACTGTTATCGGACAACAAATTTTATGAAATTGGGCACACAAAATGGAAGCAAACTAAAGCTATCCTCAGAGCCCTCCACTAAAATCACAAAGTAACAGACACTGATCAGTAGGCAAGAGCATGCTTTTAGAATGCAAATGAGGGCTCGCACATAAGGGAAATTGGTCAGGATGGCACCTACAGGAACTAAATTAAAGAACACATCCCCACCCCATCAAAATCAGCACTTCTAAACCAGTCAAACAACCCATAGAGACAGCTAAAATTAACACAGTTAAGGAAAGCATCCCTGGCCCCTCAAAACTCTTGAGATCAATAACACACCCATGGTTCAAACCCCAGAGATCCTAGACCATTAATAACCAACCAGACAAAAACAATTAACACACACTTAAAACAATTGGTCCAACACTTTCGGGACAGTCCGATTGTACGTCCTGACTTTGTTTCTCCGTCGACGTTAAAAGAAAAGAAAGCTGTGCCGTTATTGAACTTCACCCTGAGTCGGTAGTGGTCGTTTTGCCCACTCGCAATAACACCACCCTGCCTGCCAAACTAGTTTAAATCCTTCCGATTGACACTAGCAAACCTCCCGGCCAGAATATTTATTATGCCTTTCCAGTTTAGATGCAACCCATCCTTCCTGTACAAGTTCCATCTGCCCCGGAAGAGACCCCAATGGTCCAGATATTGGAAACCCTCCCTCCTACACCAGCTGCTTAGCCACGTGTTCAGCAGCACTATCTTACTATTCCCAACCTCACTAGCACATTGTACAGAGAGTAATCCTGAGATTACAACCCAGAAGTCCTGCTTTTAACTTTCTACCTAACTCCCTAAACTGCTGCTGCAGGACTTCATCACTCTTCCTGCTTATGTCATTAGTACCAATATGTATCAGGATATCTGATTGTTCGCCCTCTCCCTTCAGAATGCTTTCTGTCCATTCAGAGATATCCTAGACCCTGGCATCAGGGAGGCAACATACTATCCTGGAGTCTCTTTCACGTCCACAGAAACGCCCATCTTCACCTCTAATTATAGAGTCCCCTATAACTATTGCTCTAGTCCACTTTATCCCTCCCTGCTTAACAACAGAGCCAGCTGTGGTGCCACTGCTTTGGCTGCTGCTGCTGCTGGTATCCCCTGATAGTCATGATGTGGATATGTTGGCGTTGGACAGGGGTAAACACAGTAAGAAGTCTCACAACACCAGGTTAAAATCCGACAGGTTTATTGGGTAGCACGAGCCACTAGCTTTCGAAGCGCTGCTCCTTCGTCAGGTAAGTGTCTCTTACCTGTTCCCTTACCCTGCCCCTTACCTTACGAAGGAGCAGCGCTCCGAAACCTGGTGGATTTTGCTACCAAATAAACCTGTTGGACTTTAACCTGGTGTGGTGAGACTTCTTTCTGTGTTGATCCCCTGATAGCCCATCTCGCCCAACAGTATCCAAAATGGTATACTTGTTAGAGAGGGGGATGATTGCAGGGGATTCCTGCACTGACTGGCTGCCCCTTCTGGCGGTCACCCATCAGACTGCACCTTGGGTGTGACCATGTCTCTCAACTCCTATCTATGAAGCTTCCTGCCTCCTTCATGCTCCTAAGTGCATCCAACTGCTGCTCCAACCTATCCATGCGTTCTGTAAGGAGCTGCAATAGGGTGAGCTTCCTGCAGATATAATAGGCGACACACTGGAAGCATCACAGATCTCCCACATCTCAGAACTGCAGCACTTAACCCCACTGACTGACATTTTGAGCACCAACACAATTGTTTGAAAAATTGTATAAAACTTAGCTTCACTTTTACCTTCCTTTTTGCAGGGTTAGAGGAGAAGGAGAGTAGGTGGAAAACACTAATGCAATGTTTCTGGCTTAACACTCCTTCAGACCAGATCTTCTGCTTCCCACTTCTTGGTAAATGTTGCACCAGTGAAGTCCCTCAGCTGCTGCGACCAGATGGTTAGGTGCATTGGCCATGCTAAATTCTCCATCAGGGTACCCGAACAGGTGCCAGGGTGTGGCAACTAGGGGATTTTCACAGTAACTTCTTTGCAGTGTTCATGTAAGCCTTACTTGTGACACCCATAAATAAACTTTAAACTTTATCATTTGAAAGAAGAAAAATATGGTTTTGAATCCAGAGTTCCGAACATGTACCAGCCAACACTTGGTGCAGTACTGAGGACATGCCGCACAGCCAGAGGTGCTGTCTTTTAGTTGAAACGTTTACTCGAGGAACATGCCATTAATCAAGGGCATTAAAAATGTTACATAATAGCATATTAGGTTGGAGCAGGAGTAGACCATTCGGCCCTTTGAACCTGCTCTGTCATAGAGCAATACAGCATGAAAACAGGCCCTTCGGTCTAACTGATCCATGGTGCCCTCCCAGCAATCCCAACTGCCCACGTTTGGCCCATATCAGAATTACATAGAATCCCTACAGTGCAGAAGGAGGCCATTTGGCCCATCAAGTCTGCACCGACCACGATCCCACCCAGGCCCGATCCCCAGAACCCCACGCATTTACCCTAGCTAGTACCCCTAACACTAAGGGGCAATTTAGTATGGTCAATCCACCTACCCTGCATAGCTTTGGACTGTGGGAGGAAACCGGAGCACCCGGAGGAAACCCACACAGACATGGGGATAATGTGCAAACTCCACACAGACAATGACCCGAGGTTGGAATTGAACCCGGGTCCCTGGCGCTGAGGCAGCAGTGCGAACTGTCTGGCAAATTTTCACCCACTCGCTCAGCCTCTCCAAGTCCCTTTGCAGCTTCTTTGTATCCTTCTCACAGCTGACACCAAGTTTTGTGTCATATTGGAAATATCACATTTAGTCCCTCCATCTAAAACATTGTGAATAGCTGAAGCCCAAGATACTGATCCTTCCAGTCCCAAACCCATCACAGCTGGCCCACCTGAAAAAAGACCCATTTTTTCCTGCTCTCTGTTTTGTGTCCCAAATTTCTCAATCCAATCCAAGACCCACCACCCCCCAATCCCATGTATGCTAAATTTGCTTATTTTTGAGTGGCCAGGAAGCGCTAGAAAGTAAGGTACATTTCCTAATCGTCATAGAGTATAGACCCTTGGTGAGACCACACCTGGAGTATTGACATAGAGGGAGTGCAATGAAGGTTCACTAGACTGATTCACAATCCCTTGATTCTCTTTTGTTTCTGGAGAGTTTTTAGCATTTCCTCTCTTTTTATTCATTGGACTAGCACTGCCCGTGAACTAGTTTGCTTGTCAAGCTATTTCAGAGGGTATTTCAGAGTCAACCACATTGCTGTGGCTCTGGAGTCATATGTAAGCTAGACCAGGTAAGGATGGTGGATTTCCTTCCCTGAAGAACGTTAGTGAATCGGATGGGTTTTTCTGACAATCGACAATGGTTATCATTAGACTTTTAATTCCAGACTCAAGTTTCACCATTTGCTGTGGTGGGATTCGAAGCCAGAACCCCAGGACATTACGCCGAATCTCTGGATTGCTAGTCCAATGACGATACCTCTAAGCCACAGCCTCTGACGAAACAAGATCACATGAGAACCACCTCAGTAAATCAAACATTGCATGCGAGCAACACAATGTAATCTTGTCAGTCCAAACTAAACAATGTCTCAAATCAACATTTAAAAACTAGACTCATAGGACACTTTTGTGCCATTGCAACGGGCAACAAAGAGAAAAAAACACAACCCTAGAGATTAGACATGCAACAAACCCCATTACCAAATAGTCTGAATCAAACGTAAAGGGCGAGATTCTTTGATTTTATTTGACTTCTTATTGTTGTATGTGTGAGTATACAGTGAAAAATATTTTGTCTTGCGTGCTATACAGACAAAGCATACCGCTCATAGAGAAGGAAATGAGAGAGTGCAGACTGTAGTGTTACAGTCATAGCCAGGGTGTGGAGAAAGTTTAACTTAATACAAGGTATTTCCATTCAAAAGTCTGATGGCAGTAGGGAAGAAGCCATTCTTGAGTTGGTTGAAACGTGACCTCAGACCTTTGTCGCTTTTTCCCGATGGAAGAAGCTGGAAGGGACAAATGTCTGGGGCATGTGGGGTCCTTGATTATGCTGGCTTCTTTTCTAAGGCAGCGGGAAGTGTAGATGAAGTCAATGGATGGGAGGATGGTTTGCATGATGGACTGGGCTACATTCATGACCCTTTTGTTTCTTGTGGTCTTGGACAGAGCAGTAGCCATACCAAGCTGTGGTACAACCAGAAAGAGGTTTTCGACAGTGCATCTGTAAAAGTTGGAGAGAGTCGTAGCGGACATGCCAAATTTCCTTAGTTTCCAGAGAAAGTAGAGGTGTTGGTGGGCTTTCTTAACTGTAGCATCAGCAGGGGGGGATTAGGACAGGTTGCTGGTGATCTGGACACCTAAAAACCTGAAGTTCACCAGCCTCCAAGCCCCTTGGCTGGAGGTGGTGTGTTGTTTGTCAGCGGGATTATCTGGTTCCCATCGCCGTCAGTGGGAATTCCCATTGATGTCACCCCATGCCAGCGGGAAACCCACGGATGGGGATGTGCTGCCAGCGGGACTGGAGAATCTCACTGGCGTAAATGGCCAGAGAATTCTGGCCTAATAGGGAAACTCAATCAGGCTAAACACCTAAAAAATCTTCCTGTCTAACACAACCCCTGGCCCAACTATTTTGGACACCAACACTAACGGAAGAACTATCTCATCTCCGACCAACGTTTTAATATTGAGCTCATGTATACAAATATAGACTGCAATAGACCCCGATCCTAAACTCCAAGTAACCCACACTACTCACTCAAACCCTAAGTCTGACCCTCAACCTAACCCGAAATCTAACCCAAAAACTAGCCCTAAACACAAACCTAATCCTAAACCAAACCCTACATCCAATCTTAACTCTAAATCTAACCTGAATCCTGATGTTAAATGCAAATTTAATTTGAAATCTAACCTTATAAGACCACAAGATGTAGGAGCATAGGTAGGCCATTCAGCCCATCAAGTCTGCTCCACCATTCAATGGGGCAGCACTGTGGCACAGTGGTTGGCACTGCTGGCTCACAGCACCAGGGACTGATGTTCAATTTCTGTCTTGCGTCACTGTCTGTGTGGAGTTTGCACGTTCTCCCCATATCTGCGTAGGTTTCCTCCCGATGTTCTGGTTACAAAGATATGCAGGTTAGATAGATTGGCCATGCTAAATTGTCCCTTCGTGACCAAAGATTGTGCAGGTTAGGTGGATTGGCCACGCTAAATTGTCCCTTTGTGTCTGAAGATGTGTAGGTTAGGTAGATTGGCCATGCTAAATGTGTCGGGTTTTGCTGGGATAGGAGTAAAGTTAATCTGGTTTATTCAACATGGGCTGGGGACACACCTTCAGAGAGCGATGGTCCAAAGGTCCAAGTGACCACAGCTATTTTATGGGGCAAAGGGCACATTGATCTGTGCAGGTTTCATTCACTTATTTACAGATATAACGAACTTTTATTCTCAGCTTGTTATCGCTGTTAGCATTAAACCACACTAACCAACAGATTACATCAGCAGCAATTATTAGTATTTATCTCATTCCCAGCGGGAACCTTTCCACTGCCACCGCCCAACCCCCCTCCCCCCAACATCCTCCTTCCCCCGACACCCTCCTTCCCACCACCACCATCCCCCCAACCCTCACCCCAGAACAGACACACACATTGTCCTGATTTGGAACTCTGGGAGGGACTTTCCATTCTGGAAACGAGGTCCAGTAGTGGAAGTCGGAAGTCTTCGAATCCCTACAGTGCAGAAGAAGGCCATTTGGCCCATCGGGGCTGCACCGGCCACAATCCCACCCAGGCCCTTTCACTGTAACCCCATGTATTTCCCTTAGCTAATCCTCCTGACACTAAGGGGCAATTAGCGTGGCTAATCCACCGAACCCAAATGTCTTTGGATACCAAGGGACAATTTAGTATGGCCAATCCCCTTAACTTCCACATCTTGAGACTGCAGGAGGAAACTAAACATTTTCCTCAAATCCCTTAATGGCGTTTCCTGGGCAGGGGGGTGGTATATGTTTGGAATCCCATTTTCATCCGGTGAATCCTCACTAATAATCCAACACGCCGAAATCTTGTGTAGCAGACCCCCTCCCCCCCCCACCCGGTGATGATGTATGTAATGATTGGTGCATACACCTGGTGGGACAGACATTTTTCTGTGCCTTTGAGGTTAGCAAACGTTACTTCCGCCTTCCTGCTCCGGGGTTGAGTGTACCAGGGGGGTTGGGGTGGGGGTTAGGGTGTGGGGTGAGGTGGTGTTAGTGCAGAGAAGGTGAGGGAATCAGAGAGCAGAATGGAAGAGCAATTGCTTGTGTGGGGCCGTTCAGATGTGGCCCCTTAACATCCAAAGATTTGTAAGTTAGGTGGATTGGTCATGGAATTTCAGGGGAACAAAATTCCGAACTAATTTGCTGTCATCAGGAAATTCATGACATTTTGTAATTTATAGTGGTAGGAAATTTGGCATGTCAGCTACGACTCTCACCAACTTTTATAGATGCACCATAGAAAGCATTCTTTCTGGTTGTATCACAGCTTGGTATGTCTCCAGCTCTGCCCAAGAACGCAAGCAAGTACAAAAGGTTGTGAATGCAGCCCAATCCATCATGCAAACCAGCCTCCCATCCCTTGACTCTGTCTACACTTCCCATTGCCTCGGAAAAGCAGCAAGCATAATTACGGACCCCATGCACCCCAGACATTCCCTCTTCCACCTTCTTCCTTTGGGAAAAAGATACAAAAGTCTAAGGCCATGTACCAACCGACTCAAGCACAGCTTCTTCCCTGCTGCAGTCAGGCTTTTGAAGGGACCTACCTCGCACTAAGTTGATTTTTCTCTACGCCCTAGCTATGACTGTAACACTACATTCTGTGCACTCTTCTTTCCTTCTCTATGAACGGTATGCTTTGTCTGTATAGCACGCAAGAAACAATACTTTTCACTGTATACTAATACATGTAACAATAATAAATTTAATTAAATAAAATGGGGCAGCACAGTGGTTAGCACTGCTGCCTCATAGCTCCAAGGTCCTGGGACAATTCCTGACTTGGGCCACTGTCTGTGTGGAGTCTGCAAGTTCTCCCCATGTCTGCATGGGTTCCTCCTGGGTGCTCCAGTTTCCTCCCACTGTCTGAAAGATGTGCTGGTTAGGTAGTTTGGCTATGCTAAATTGCCCTTTAGTGACCCAGGATATAGAAGGGAAGCAAAGAGAGTGAGAGAGAGGGGAAGGAGAGAGAGAGAGAGGGAAGGCAGAAAGGGGGGCGGGAAGGGAGGCAGAGAAAGAGAGTGAGAGGGGGAAGCAGAGAGAGAGAGCGTGATTGAGGGGAAGGCAGATAGAAGGGGAGGCAGAGATAGACAGAGAGAGAGGGCATTAGAGGGATTAGTGGAGTAAATGTGTGGGGTTATGGGATAGAGTCTAGGTGGGATTCTTTGCACATTCTCCCCACGTCTGTGTGGGTTTCTCTGGATGCTCCGGTTTGCATAGTCTGAAAGACCTGCAGTGATGTGGAGATGCCAACGTTGGACTTGGGTAAACACAGTAAGAAGTCTCACAACACCAGGTTTAAGTCCAACAGGTTTATTTGGTAGTAAAGGCCACGAGCTTTCGGAGCTAGTGGCTTTTGCTACCAAATAAACCTGTTGGACCTTAACCTGGTGTTGTGAGACTTCTTACTAGGCGCATTGGCCATGCTAAATCTTCCCTCAGTGTACCCGAACAGAGTGTGGCGACTGGGGGATTTTCACAGTGACTTACGATGAATAAATAAACTTCTTACTTTGTTGCTGGTGTGGACTCGATGGGCCGTATGGCCTCCTTCTGCACTGCAAGGTTTCTATGAAATCGAATTCTTGCAAACTTGGGCAGAGCAGAAGAAACACCAAGCAGAAAGGATGCTTTCTCTGGATTATTTTGAGAGTGGAACAGCGTTTCCAGAAGCTTGTGGGATCACTATCAAATAAACTGGTTGGACTTTAACCTGGTGTTGTGAGACTTCTTACTTCTTTTGACAGTTACAGCCTCCCTGCGAGTGTCACGCTGCGTGGATCAGTGGAGATATTGAGTCTGCCGATCAGAATGTGGATTCTGTTCCTTGTTAAGTCTGCCCCACCTCCAGCTCCACAGAGCAGAGTTTAATGCAGGAAGTGTTACGGAGACTGACTTCCCCACCTTTCCCACAGCTGTCTGAGGGGAAATCGAAACTTTGACCAGCCGCTCGGTGCTGGGGCCGAGGCAGCAGCTGAGGAGATGGAGAGTATCCTGGATGGAACTATCTGTCCTGTCTGCCTGCAGCTCTACGAGCAGCCAGTGAGTGTGCCCTGCGGTCACATCGTCTGCCGGGTCTGCCTCTCCACCCTCGCTCTCCGGCCGGAGGAGGACGGCTTCCCGCTGCCCAAGCGTCTCCCCTGCCCCTTGTGCTGCCAGGAATTCGCTCCCCGTGCTGTCCGGATCAACCGCACCGCCAGGAGGAAGGTGGCCAAGGCTCGGAAACAGCTGGGCAGTCTGACTGGGCAGCGGGGAACCTCACCCGTCAGGGGAGGCATCGGGGGGGCAGTGGGTCAGCCAGTGCCCAGGGCAGTACCCGGGGAGGTCCCTGCAACCGTGCCAGCGAGAAGAGGTGCACGGAGAACCCGCCCAAGCAGCGCCTCGATGAAGGAGATACCCAGATTTACAAGGTACGGGGAAGAGAGGGAGAGGGGGAGAGGGGTGGGGGGTGGCAGAGAGAGAGAGAAGGGAAGGCAGAGGCAGAGAGAGAGAGAGAGAGAGAGGGAGGGAGGAAGGGACAGAGTCGGTGGTGGGGAGGCAGAGAGAGAGAGAGAGAGAGGGAAGAGGAGGGAGAAAGAGAGAGAGAGAAAGAGAGAGAGAGAGGAAGGGACAAAGTCGGTGGGTAGGGGGGAGGCACAGAAAGAGAGAGATGGGGGGGCGGAAAATCGGAGAGGGAGGGAGGGAGGCAGAGAGAGACAGAGAGAGAGAGAGAGAAGCGGAGAGAGAGGGGAGAGGAGGGAGAAAGAGAAAGAGAGAGAGAGAGAGAGCGAGAGTCAGGGTCAATGGGCCGTCTTCTTGTTGGCAAGATTTAACTAGTGGGGTGTCACACGTTTGGTGTTCAGGTCCCAACTATTTACAATCCCGAGATACAAGATATTATAGCCAAATGTGCTCCTGGTTCTCATGTTCTCATAAATGAAATGAGCAAATGTCAAAAAACAAAGGATGGTACAACTTTGATGTTAGATGAATTCTAACTGGAAATCTGAGATTAACCAAAAGTTAATCTCAGGCTTGAGGGACTGATGGCCTCCAATTGTCACTATGCTCTTTTTCACAAAAATGGTAGGTGGACAAACTTGTATATTGGTCCCTTTAAATTGAGGAATGTAATAGAATTGAGCAAAAGTTTTCAAACTAAAACTGGAATCTCAAAAGATTTTTATAATTTAAATGATAAATTCTATGTCATAAAAATAACTTTTAACTAAAAGACAAATAAATAAAACAAAGACTGAACAATGAATAGAAACAAAGAAAACCTTTGCTCACCAAGATACTTGGACTGGCATTATTCTCAGGGGACAGGATGACCAGAGAGGACAGTCTCTCATCTTCCCATGCTCAATCACTCAGGTGTGTGTAGATGCTAGAACTTCAATAAGTTCTGTTCACTGCTCGTCACCCATACAGACATGGTTAACAACATCCCGAGCGTTATCTATCTGTTTGGAAATTTGTTCTTGAAACTTGACATTACCTGCTATTTGAGCAGTAATACGTTTCATGGGAAGTAGACATTGAAGATACTTGGAATCTCTCCATAAATCATAATATTCGATCCACTTGACCATGGAGCCTTAACAGTTATCCATTCACACGGCTGGCCCATCAAAACGATTCCATTTAAATGATGCTGTGTTTTCATCATGCTCCTCCTGGAATACATTACTCCACATTTACTTATGTCTGGCATATGTCTGTCTATTCCACCAGTCCATCTTCCTGAAATATGTAATTCTCCTCCTCACTATTTACTTCATTGCCCAGTATTCCATCATCGATAAACGTGGAAATTGTACTCTCTAGATCCAAGTCCATGTCCTTTATGTAAAACACAAAGGTTCCTTTGAATTGCCTTGTTTTTTTTTTGTCGATTTCTCTCTGTTCTGAATAAAATACCATCCTCCTCCTCATTCAGATTTATCAACAAGTTCCACACCATCTTGTTCAAATAGTCCACAAATGAGAAAATGCAGGTTCGAGGTTCTGTCATTGATTCAACTGTTCCTGTGAAGACAAAAAGAGATTGTAAAAACAGGAATTTAAACTCTCACAGGTCACTAACACATTGATCAAGTACTATGTTTAAAAAACAGCTAGTTTCACTGCTGAAAATGTATAGAGACAGGGTTCTGTTAGCTGGACATGGGATTAATATCACGATCCACACAGCCACATCCAACATCAGCTAACTGAGAATTGTGCTTAATTTCAGAGAGGCCCTCTTGCTGCTCAAATTCAAAATGTACAAACATTCAAAAGTGGTTTTATTCTGCCTCAGAGAGTGTCAGAGTGTGTTTATTTCTTTTGTGTAATTTGAATGCTGTTGAATCTGACAATAGTTTTAATTTATTCCCTGGGATTGGTATTCACTGAGGCCTGAATAAAATCAATCAAATTAATTTCATAATGGCCGCTGTTATCACCCTGTCATACCCCCTCCTCAACACATACCCCACTGCACTTCCTATCCCACAAACCACATTCCTTTGTCCCATCAACTTCACCACTCTTACCACTGCCCTTCCTTCATACCCTACACCCCTTCTCCTTCACACGGTATCTCTCCTCCTTAATCTCTATTCCCTCCTCCTGAACCCCTTCTCCCCGTCCTCATCCCCATCAACCTTCTTCCCTCCTAAAACCACTCTCCAGCCTCCTCCTTAACAATCCTTCCACTGCTTCCCAAGTGACACAACCCTCCCCTGCTCCTCCTCAAAACCTGCTTAACTCTGATTATCCCCCCTCTTCCTCATCTCCTCACCCTCATCATCCTCCTTCAGCTATCTACCCCCATGATCGCCTTTCACCTCCATTACAACCCCATCTCCTTACCTCCATCATCCCCCACCTCCTTTCCTCCCCACCAATATCCCCAAACAATACGAGTTTAGCTCCCATGAATTTTATTGGACTCCCCACTGGAACGTGACATTCTGGCCTCCTTCTGCACTTTAGGGATTGTATTACTTTTCAACCCTCACCGAAGAGGAAGCCTCTCTCACCTGTGCCTGTTAACAGGTGGACAATTCCTCCTCCCGATCTGATCTTCCAGTAGCCTCTCTTGCTCGGTGCGGCTGTGCTGTGATCCAGCCCTTGCTGCCAACAACAGGAGGCCCCAAAACCTGAGTGACAGATGATGCAACCAACCAGCTTTCGAAGCGACCGGAAGCTCAACCTCCCGTGTATGACGGGCAGGCACTTTAACCAATCAACATCCAGACCACCACCCCGCCCCGGATAAAGGTAATCCGCGCTCAGAGTGACAGGAGCTCCAACCAATTCTCTTCCAGGACGTTCGGAAGCCCGCCTGATGCTTCTGATTGGCAGATATCCCCGCCATTCGGCTTCCCTCGTCATCAGAGACCCGCCTCCCTGTCTGAGTGACAGGCTTGCTGACCAATCCGATGCCACTCCCCGGAAAACTGCCGCCCTCGACGAAGGAATAGGCAGTTCCGAAAGCTAGTGGCGTTTGCTATAAATAAACCTGTTGGACTTTAACCTGCTGTTGTGAGACTTCTTACTCTGTTTACCCGAGTCCAAAGCTGGCATTTCCACATCATATCTCGACAAGCACCAACAACATGTTGAGTTTCTGCTTCTTGGATTGAATGATGAACTGTGGAATCTTTGAGAAAAACTGTTTCTATTCCAGTGGTTCTCAGATCGTTTTGTTTAGAAAATCATTTTACAAATGTAATGTTAAAATGGGTGTTAAATATAATTCGGTATAATAACAGGAAATGGTTCCATTTACAGAGAACATTAAAGATGTTAGTAAAACAAGTAATTACATACTAGTGATTAAAAGATTATTTCGCTGATGTGGACAATGATGAGACAGGTCAGACAAACCAGAAATTAACAATAACTGTGACTCCACTCACACATTAGTGCAGCAACTGAACTGCTTTTCATTTGGTTAAACATTAATGTCCTATAAATTCGATTAGTTCACACATCGTGATCAATACAGACAGATTTTCAAATCCATATTCATAGCAGCATCACATCATTTACAATCTGAATTGATTCATCATTGTCACATGTCTTAACATACAGTGAAAAGTATTGTTTCTTGCGCGATATACAGACAAAACATGCCGTTCATAGAGACGGAAATGAGAGTGCAGAAGGTACTGTTACAGTTATAGCGAGGGAGTAGAGAAAGATCAACTTAATGCAACGTAAGTTCGTTCAAAAGTCTGACAGCAGCAGGGAAGAAGCTGTTCTTGAGCCAGTTGGTACGTGACCTCAGACTTTTGTAACATTTTCCGGTCGGAAGAAGGTGGAGGAGACAATATCCAGGGTGCGTGGGGTCCTTAATTATGCTGGCTGTTTTGCCGAGGCAGCAGGAAGTGTAGTCAGAGTCAATGGATGGGAAGCTGTTTTGTGTGATGGACTGGCTACATTCAAACTACGTTTTCAACTGTCTCAAGACAGCTTGCTACTTTAATGCAAAATAAAACCTCCCGTAAACACAGAAGTTTTCTTCCTTCCAGTTTTATTACAAATATCCCCTTGATCATGGCATTCTGGGCAATATTTACAGAGCTGTGCAAACCCATTCCAGTTCGTCATTGTTATTGAAACATTCAGGGAACATTATTGAACCATGCTGAGAGTTTGAAGTCAGTTACGCAGACAGCTTTATCACAATTACTAGAAACAAACCAACTGGAGATTAAATAGGAAATAATGGAAACACTTAACAGACCAGGCAGCACGGTAATGGCTCTTGTTCACTGCTTGAACCCAAAATGGAGATAGCCGAGTATCACAGCAACAGCTGCTCTCCCGCCTTCCCCACCACCACCCTCCCCTGACCCCAACCCCTGCCACCATCTCCGCAAAATAAATGTCCAGTTCACCGCTGAAAAC
The DNA here is from genome assembly GCF_965287045.1 of Carcharhinus amblyrhynchos. Taxonomy (NCBI): domain Eukaryota; kingdom Metazoa; phylum Chordata; class Chondrichthyes; order Carcharhiniformes; family Carcharhinidae; genus Carcharhinus; species Carcharhinus amblyrhynchos. Next base: position 5,870,022 of record NW_027649781.1, on the reverse strand, counting down.
TTTGACAGCCAAAATGTTCATCATTGTGAAGTAAGGAAAGAATTCTAGAAGATTGGGGTGGAAATCCTGACAGCTGCTCTTGCAGATCTAGCATTAATTCCTGGGAATTTAGTCAAAGCGGGGAGCTTGTTATGGTTTTACAACTTTTCTTCCCCTCTTCTTTGTGTTTTTCTCCTTGTTTCCCTAAATATAAACTATTTTATTGAAAGCATCCCTGGAGATCTCTGCCCTGATTCATCTCAAACACGGTGATGTCCCACCACCTTCTGTCTGTGGAGAAACACTACAGGCAGGAAGGTCACTGGGTTTCTGCAGTTCGCAGCTCTACCCGGAAAGCTCCTCCCAAAATTAAACTTCTGTTTGTTCCTTCTCTCCCCCTCCTTCTTTCCCCCAGCCCTACAGAAGTCATTGCTGATCTTTCAGTTCCCAGGGTTTATACCAGGAATGTTAACCTGGCTTCTCTCTCCACCTGTGACTGAGACCCACACTCATCATCTTACATGGAAAGAGGATTGGTTGAATGGCAGGGGAGGATTGCAACAGACACCCATAGATGCTAAAAGACGCCCTCATAAAATAGGATATGGCGTTTGACTCATCGATCGACAGTTCCGACACACCACTGCGAAAAACCGCACCGACCTCCTCAGAAGACAAACATGGGACACGGCGGACAGAGTATCCTTCATTGAACAGTACTTCTCCGAAGCGGAGAAGTTACGACATCTTCTTTGGTGTCTTCAACATGTCATAGTTGAAGATGCACATCTCGCCAAGGCCATCCCCACACCTCCACTTCTTGTCATCAAACAACTGCACAACCTCAACACACCATTGTCCGCAGCAAAATACCCCAGCCTTCAGGAGAACAGTGACCACAACACCACAGAACCTTGCCACAGTAGCCTGTGCAAGATGTGCAGGATCATTGACATGGATGTCATCATCTCACGTGAGAACACCATCCACCCGGTACACGATACATACTCTTGTCACTTCTTCGCCCACTCTCCGAACCTTTCCAAGTCCTTCTGCAGCCACCCCCCACCCCGCTTCCTCAATATTATCAGTCCCTCTGCACATCTTTGTATTATCTGCAAACTTAGCAACAGTGCCTTCAGTTCCTTTCTACAAATCGTTAATGTGTATTGTGAAAAGTTGTGGTTCCAGCATTGACCCCTGAAGCACACCACTAATTACCGGCTGCCAACTTTGCCGACTGCAAGAAAGTGTGTCCCAAGGCATGGTTCATTGGGGAGACCATGCAGACGCTATGACAACGGATGAATGAACCCCACTCGACAATCACCAGGCAGGAGTGTTCTCTTCCTGTCAGGGGCAACAGTCATGGGCATTCAGCCTCTGATCTTCGGGTAAGCATTCTCCAAGGTGGCCTTCGTGACACTCGACAATGTAGAATCGCCAAGCAAAAACCGATAGCTAAGTTCCACACAGATGAGGATGACCTCTACAGGGATTTTGTGTTCATGTCACATGATCTGTAACCCCCACGACTTGCCTAGGCTTGCAAAATCTCACGAACTGTCCTGGCTGGAGACAATTTACTCATCTCTTTAACTTGTGCTTAACCCTCTCTCCACTCACATTGTCTGTACCTTGAAGACTTGATGACCTGGAAAGACTCGCATTCCAACCATGATCTTGTAAACTGAGTCTGTATCTATGTATGCCCTGTTTGTGAACACAACTCTTCACTCACCGAAGGAAGGAGCAACACTCTGAAAGCTTGTGCTACCAAATAAACCTGTTGGACTTTAACCTGGTGTTTGAGATTTCTTACTGACTGGCAGAAGGCAGAGAGTGTGGATAAAGGGGTCTTTCTCAGGATGGCAGCCAGTAACTATGGTGTACCTCAGGGGTCAATGCTGGAACCACAACTTTTCACAATATACATGAACGATTCGTAGGAAGGAACTGAAGGCACTGTTGTTAAGTTTGGAGATGATACAAAGGTATGCAGAGGGATAGGTAATATTGAGGAAGCAGGGGGGAGGGGGGCGCTGCAGAAGGACTTGATCAGGTTTGGAGAGTGGGCAAAGAAGTGGCAGATGGAATACAATGTGGAAAATTGTGAGGTTATGCACTTTGGAAGGAAGAATTGAGGCACAGACTATTTTCTAAATGGGAAAATGCTTAGGAAATCAGAAATACAAAGGGATCTGGAAGTCTTTCTTCAAGATTCTCTTCAGGTTAATGTGCAGGTTCAGTCGGCAGTCAGAAAAGCAAATGCAGTGTTAGCATTCATGTCGAGAGGGCGAGAATACAAGTGCAGGGATGTACTTCTCAGGCTGTATAAGGCTCTGGTCAAACTCCATTTGGAGTTTTGTGGGCAGTTTTGGACCCCATATCTAAGGAAGGATGTTCTGACCTTGCAAAGGGTCCAGAGGAGGTTCACAAGAATGATCCCTGGAATGAAGAGGTTGTCATATGAGGAATGGTTGAGGACTCTGGGTCTGTACTCGTTGGAGTTTAGGAGGGTGAGGGGGCATCTCATTGAAACTTACAGGATACTGCGAGGCCTGGATAGAGTGTACATGGAGAGGATGTTTCCACTTGTCGGAAAAACGAGAACCAGAGGGCACAACCTCAGGCTGAAGGGAAGATCCTTTAGAACAGAGATGAGGAGGAATTCTTTCAGCCAGGAAGTGGTGAATCTGTGGAACTCTTTGCCGCAGAAAGCTGTAGAGGGCAGGTCATTTTGTGTCTTTAAGTCAGAGATAGATAGGTTCTTGATTGATAAGGGGATCGGGGTTATGGGGAAAAGGCAGGAGAATGGGGATGAGAAAAACATCAGCCATGATCGAATGGTGGAGCAGGTTTCAAGTGGCCTAATTCTGCTTCTATGTCTTATTGTCTTGCAGCTGGCAGGGCACAGAGAGGCGGTGTGAAGTTATGGGATGGATTTGTTAATGATCTTTAATCCAGCAGATTGTCAGTGGTGCTGGCTTTTCCCCATTGTCATTCCATCCCGGACTGTAAATGGGAAAGATTCGCTCTGTGAAAGTGTGGGTAAAAGTGTGGAAATGGGACGTGTTATCTGCATTGTATGACACGTGTCCACACTCATAGTCCAGGTAAATTCCGATCTTCTGGGATTTCACTCTTGGGGTGAAGGAGGTGCATGATGGGGAAGTAAGGGCAAAACAACTGCTTCTGGGATTCAGCCCCACAGCCCAGTACCCAAACTCAGGGCTCAGGTCGAAAAAGCCACCAAGTCTTTTGCCCCACTTCCACCTCCCAGTAATGTCTCCCTGATGTGAATCCCTCTGATCCCAGAACGAAGGGCCAGGAATCAAACCTCTCCGGGGTGTCAGGGAGTGGCTACCATTTCTCTCCATATCTAACACGGGTCCGGTCCTCAGACAGGATGAGGCGGAGATGGTCTGTGTTTGGATCCAGAGTCAAAGAGGCTGGAGCTAGGGGAAAGTTAAAATAACACAGTCAGTGATTTAGTCAGATGAAGAGAGGAGAGTGTGAGAAGAGGGGTAGAATCCCACAGGGAGAAACAGATAGAGTGAGGAGAAGAGAGCACAGTGAGGTAAAGAAGTGAAGGGAGAGGACAATAAGGTGCAGGGGAGATATGAGCCTCAAGGAAAGAAATGAGATAGGAAGCAAATCCAGGAGGTGAGAGCGAGGGGAGAGGAGAGAGATGAAAGCTGTGAATGAGATTGAGAAGAGAGAAAACGGAGCAGAGATGGGGGAATAGAGAAGTGGAAAGAGCTGGAGTCAAGAGATGGAGAGTGGGATTGGAGAGAGATCGGGTGTCTGGGGGGTATGGAAGCAGAAGAGAGTGAGAGAGAGCAGTGTGACAAGGAAATCAGGAGGGTGGATAAAAAAGAGAGGGGACGACAGAGAGAGCGGGAAGGTGGCAGGAAGTGTCTTGGAAGCTCTCTAACAATGAGATTAGGGGAGTAGAGAATGCAGGATTCAGGGAGAAAGACACAGTGTGAGTGAGAGAGTGAGCATGAGGGTGAATGTAAAAGTAGAAGAGTGTAAGAAAGATGGAGGGGTGTTAGCAAAAACAGGAGGGTGGGAAAAAGAATGAGTGCACGAGAAAGAGTGGGAGAGGGGAGAGAATGTGCAAGACTGGAGTAAGAGATGGGGGAGAATGTGCAAGACTGGAGTGGGAGAGGGGGAAGAACGTGGGAGAGGGGGGTGAATGTTCAAACTGAGGTGGGGAAGGAAAGCAGAGCAGGAGAGAAATTGCTGGAAAGAGAAAGGAGAGAGGGGCAGAAGGGGAGTGCTCGGGGAGAGATAAAGCAGAATGATGAGGGAAGGGGGAAGGAGAGGAAGTGGAGAGAGTAGATGCTGGCAGAATAGAGAATGGAAGGGGTTAAGAGAGAGAGGGAAATATAGTATGCAGGTACAGCATTAAGAAAAGGCAAATTGGATATTAGCATTTATTGCAAAAGGATCGGAGTATAAAAGTAAGGAAGTTTTGTTGCAATTCAGAGCATTGCAATGCTCTGAACATTGAATACAGGACTTGGGACGTCATGTTGAAGTTGTACAAGACATTGGTAAAGCCACACTTGGAATACTGTGTACAGTTTTGGTCATTCTATTACGAAAAATATATTATTAAACTAGAAAGAGTGCAGAAAAGATTTGCATGGAAATCGTCCTTTGTTGTAAGTTTTGTGGGTTGATATATCATTTTAGGTATGCCCAAGGGGGCGGCACGGTGACACAATTGCTGCCTCTGAGCGCCAGAGACCCGGGTTCAGTTCCGGCCTTGGGTGATAGTCTGTGTGGAGTTTCCACATCCTCACTGTGTCTGCGTGGGTTTCCTATGGGAGCTCTGGTCTCCTCTCGCACTCCAAAGATGTGCAAGTTTGGTTGACTGACCATCCTAAAATGCCCTTTAGTGTTAGATGGGTTTGCTATGGTAAGTGTGCATGTTACAATAGGGATGGTGCGGGAGAGGGCCTGGGTCAGAAAGTCAGTGCAGACTCGATTGTCTGAAAGGCCTCCTCTGCACTGTAGGTATTATGCAGTATTGCTCATGGCATGCCCTCCTCACACCTTACTGAATCACGTTTGATCCCTTGGTTTATGTGCTTGCCATGTGGTAACAGATTATAGTTGAGTACAGTTCTGCTGCTGCTGATGGTCCAACAGGCATTGGAATGTGGACACTCGGGGATTTCCATGGTAACTTCAATGCAGTGTTAATGTAAGCCTACTTGTGACTAATAAATAAACTTCTCAACTGCAGAAAATGTTAGAAGTAGACACAAACTCAGTATAATTCTGATCCTTTTTTTGTAAAATCTATAGACTTATTATCAGTTATGTTGTGCCTGTGGTAAATTTCAATAAAGGGCCTGCGATATATTAAGTTAATTCAAAATGTCTTCATTTTTCAGTAAATTCGATATTAAATTCACATCTCCCATCAGTTATTTAGTGACTGTCTGAAGTTCCCCTGAACAGAGCTGCAATATATTCCCTCGCCTTCAGAAATATCAGCTGGTCTTTTTGCTCCATCTGTTTCTGCAACTTTGAGAGTTTCTCCTCAATAGAATTTAAATTCTCCTGAATCTCTCGAAGGTTTCCGTGCATTGATTCTAGAATCCTCTCCTCTTCTTCCCTGAGATCTCTGAGTAATCGCTGCTCTTTCTCAGTGAGAATCTGATGCATTTTAGTGAACTCGGATGTGATGTGGGTCTGCAGATTGCTCGACTGTTCCTACCCAATGGAATGTGAAACATAATTAATGTCCCGCGATAAAGGGAACAAAACTAACTGAGATCCCACAAAATCAGCACAGGGAGACCTTACCCGAACTTCAGAAATCTTCCCTTTCTGTTTCTCTTCCATTTCCAGAACCGCCGATTTCTTCTCATTGAGAGAATGAGGGAAGATTTCAGCTGATCCTGGAATTGGGAGAAAAAAATCACAGAATAAAAGTCTCAAAACAACTAATTGTCACAAAACAATCAAGTGATACAATTTGTTCCCTCCACCTTGTACATTTCAACAGCTTCTTTAATGGGCAGGAAGCGGTGCTCTCTCTGTTCCTCCGCAGTCACACAAATCAGACAGAGCAATTTCTTGTCAGTTTCACAAAACAGCTTCAGTTCTTCCTGATGTTTCTCACAGTGAAGTTTACTTTCCTTCTCTTTCGGATTCAGCTTAAATTTTCGAGCTTTCTCGGCCAGATTCGCTAAGGCCCGATTGACCCTGAGGTTTCTTTCCGGAAACTCCTCTCTACATTCCGGGCAGGAGGTTATCTCCTTCTTTTCCCAACACTGGGTGATACGGGAGCGGCAGAAGTTGTGGTCACAATCCAGCATTACCGGATCAGTGAAGAAATCGAAACAAATGGGACAAATTGTCTCCTCATTCAAACTCTTGACCAGCTGCTTCGAAGCCATGTTCACTCTCAGCACGTCCTGATTCATACCGGTTTAACTGTGGGATCCAACTGCATTCCTGAACACCTTCAGTTCCAGATTTCCTGATGACATTCATTGCGATTATAAATGAATCTCTGTCCTCTCGGCTATCACACGCGTTGATAAATCCTCGCTCAGTGTGATGGAGAAACAATTGGAGCGTGGAGGGGAATAATTACAATCCGTCAGGGGCGGTTTGGGCTCCAGGGAATGTTGAGTGTGGAAGGAGAGGGGGAGAGGGAGGAGGCGGAGATGGGCAGCATCGAGGTTCCATTACATTTTACTCCAGTCTGATCTCGCTGCCGATTACAAACCCTGTGGTGAAACTCGGTGAATGTTCCAGATCCATGCACGGAATTACATTCCAACAGAGAAAATGCTGGAAAATCTCAGCAGCGTCTGCAAGGAGATGAAAGAGCTGGCGTTTCGAGTCCAGGTGACCCTTTATCAAAGCTAAAAGGCATAGGAAGTGGGAGATATTTATACTGCAGGGTGGGGGAATGAAAGATGAGAAAGCCACAAAAAGGGGAAAGGCAATTTCGTGGTCCGCAGAGAGAGTAAAAGGGACGAGTGGCTGGGAGAGAGGTAAAATAGAGAAAAAGCGGGGAAAGGGGAAGCAAAGGGGAGAAAGGGGAAGGAAAGAGAAGATAAAACAGGGGGAAAGAGCGGGGGAGAAAGAAAATCAAAGAAAGACAAGAAAGCAATAAAACTTTTGAACTGAATTGAACTAATGAATGAACAGCCCCTCCTGGAGCAGGAAGTCCCGCACTCGTCAAGAAAACGACAGGCACAAAGGCGATATTTAAATGAGTCGTAGCTGTGATTTTTGGTTTCATTTGCTCGAAAGTAAACCATTTCCCCAACCGGGGCCTCTCACAGCTCCTTAAAGCCGACGAGGTATTTGAACACGGAGTGATCACTGCGAAATCGGGTTGTATGGGTTATCGTAAGAACAGAATCCCACAACAAACCTTGGTGATGTCCCAGGTATCTGGAGAGAGATTCGATTCCATGGCCTTTTTGCCTCATGGTGAGTCGCAGCTGACAGGGAGAACTAAGGGCGAGATACTTACCGCCAGATTTCTGGAATGTTTGCATAGGAAGCTCACAGAAATAATAAAAAAATGAAAATGCTGAAAATCTCAGCCGGTCTGGCAGATCTGTGCAGAGAGAAAGAAAGTTAACGTTTGTGAGAAATATGATGAATTTTAATTTGTTTAAGAGAGGAAGGAGCAGCTGGAGCAGATAGACGGTCAGTGAAAGGTGGGAATTCGGCGAGATTGCCATGAGCATGTGTATAGGGTACGAGAGAGAGACAGTGTGATGGACTACACAAGGAGCTGTTAGTGGTGTTAAGGTAATTTAGCAGCAAATGCTAAAGGGAGAAAGAAAAGTCAGTGCTTACTATAAGGCTAAAGGACAAGTGGCAGCTGGCCCAGTGGGGAAGGGGAGGGTTTGTGTTGGCACAAAAAAGTTTGAAATTAAAAAAATGTCAAGATGGAAGAGAAAGGTCACAGTGTAAAGTTATTGAAGTCAATGTTGAGTGCTGACCGCTGGAACATGCCTAATCAGAAGATGAGATACTGCTCCTCCAATTTGTGTTGGGATTCACTGGAACGAAGCAAGCAAGAATGGACATTTGAGCATGGGAGCAAGATGTCATTCAGCTGGGGAAAGCCCATAAGAATGCAGTGGCCATAGAGGCCAGTACAGTCAAGGGTTCTCCGTAGCAAGGGGTGAGAGTACAGATGTCTTGTGTTACCTGCGCTGTGCAAGGGTTTGAGATATGTGCTCTGGGCTGGAGAGGAACATGCAGTGGGCGGGGTAGCACCCAGTGGCCGAGGTCCATGTAGGTGCCAATGATGTAGGCAGAACGAGGAAGGAGGTTCTGCATAGATTGGGCGAGGCACGAAATTAATACACAAACCTCAATGGTAATTATTTCTGAATTATTGCCCGAGCCATGTGCAGATATCCATGGAGCAATAAAAATTGGAGAAATGAATGCATGGTTCAAAGACTGGAGTGGGAGAAGTGCATTCCGGTTCATGGGCACTGACATCAGTACTGGGGAATCTGTACCACTGGGACAGCGTGCACCTGAACTGTGCTGGGGATAATCTTCCAGCAGGCACTTAACTAGGAAAGTAGAGAGTTTCAAGTTAGATGTTCGGGCGAGGCATCAAATTTGGGATGATGTGATTCACCAAAGTGAAGAGACAAGGCAAGGGAGAAAGGTACTAATATTGGAATTGATAAACAGAGCATGGCAGGCAGGGACAAAGAATACAAGTCTAAGAGTGAATCAGTGGATGGTACTGAGAGAGAGAAGAAGGAGTGGGGTAGAGGTGAAGGAGATGGGTTAGTCAGGGTTGAGTTTCATATCAATTGCAGCGAGGGGGTGCGGATCGTGCAGGGGGAGAGACTCGGTGAAGTAAAAAAAAAACAGATATGTTAGAAGCACCATTGTCGAAGGTGGCATCATCAAAAGAGGTATTACAGAGATGGAGAAGCTGGGAGAATAGGATTGTGTTCTTACGGGGAGCCGGGTGTGAGAAGCTGTAGTCAAAGTAATTGTGGTAATCGGTGGGTTTATAATGAACATCGTGGTCAGTCTATCAGCAGAAATAGAGACAGGAGTCAAGGAAGGGAAATGAAGTGTTGGAGATGTGAAAGCGAGGGAGAGGTGAAAATTGGAAGCAAAGTCGATTTTTTTCCCAGTTCCAGATGAAAGTATAAAGTGGCACTGATACTGTCATTGATGCAATAAAAAAAGGAGTTGCAGAGTGTTCCAGAATAGAATGGAACCAGGAGTCTTCCACACACCCCACAAAAAGATAAACACAACCGGGGCCCTTACTAGTACTCAAAGCCACACCTTTTAGTTGCAGGAAACGAAATGAGTTAAAGGAGAAATTGTTGTGACAAATTGAGTCTGGTGGAGGAGAGTGGTGAATGGGAATTGTTCAGGCCCCCGCTCAAGGAAGCAGTGGAAGACCTCAACCCCTCCTGGTGAGGGATAGAGGTGGGGAGGCATTGGAGAGTTAATGCACTGGCCGGTTCCTCCCAGCCATCTCTACAACACAAGACTCTGTGTTCAGTGGATATCTCCCAGGGACAATGGCCCAGAAAATAACATCAACTGATGTCGATTGGAAGGACTTGGAATCTCATCTTTCCCCCAGTATTCGGAGGGATTTCTATGCGCAGAGTGGGGTGAGAATGTGGAACTCACTGTCACCTGGAGTGGTTGAGATGGAGAGAGTTGATACATTGACAGGGAGGCTTGAATTACAAGATCATCACAGCATGTTTATGGAACTTGTTTTCTGTCTGTCTGGGCAAATGAGGCTTATTTTCTGAAATATAAATAAAATGCAGACGTATTTAAACACTGGACCAGGGGCTTTTTTTGATATGGATTCATATCTCAAACAGTGCCGACCCTCTCACTCATTGAGAAAGAGGAAACATTTCATAGGGATGGGGGTAACACTGTGGGACAAACCAATGTAAAGTGGGAGAGGGTGAAATCTCATCCAATTGGGAGTCTAAGAGCAAAATACTGCAGATGCTGGAACCTGAAACAAAAACAGAAAATGCTGGAAAATCTCAGCCGGTCTGGTAGGCTGAGTGGAGAGAGGAAATAGAGTTAAGAAGAAGTGACACGGACTCGAAACATGAACTCCATTTCTCTCTCCACACAGGCTGTCAGAACTGCTGAGCATTTCCAGCATTGTCTAATGGAAGTGATTTTAAAGCGCCCCCCGCTTCTGGAAGAACACTTGTGCCTGTCCAGCAAGGTAGGAAACACAAACAGGGAGAACTCACAGGCTGTGACATTTTGGCATATTTCCCGCATCGGATTGAGTGATAAGCAGATATTTTAATTAGACTGTAATGTAGAGAGTGAAGGAGGAGGGGAGCGGGTTGCAAAGTTGATTAAAAATATTTGCATTTTTAATTGCAGACATATTCTCCGTGATTCTATTCTGTAAAATGCTCCATCTCTGCCACAATCCCGAACACTCAGATATATTTTCATTTTCACTCCCCGGGCGTCGCGCAGAGACTGTGTGGGAAGCTGGAACGAAAGTCTGGCGCGTGATCCGTGCACTCCTTATTCATCCCAGCGGAATTCACTCACATTCCCCTTCATGGAAAGACAGTCTGGGAAGTTTCTATCATCGGCAGCAATCTTCCCGCCGGCAGAGACCCTCCTTTATTTTGGAAACTGCTCTCACCCATTATCATCATTGAGAACTTCTGTCATCAGCTTTAACATTGGAGTGAGGTGTTTCACCAGTGAAAACGTCAATCACATTTTCACTATAAAATTTGATTGTCCCAATATTGTCCCACGATATTCTGTGGATATCGGAAAAATCTGGACTTTCCAGAGTGTGAACCGATTTCTATCAAAGGCTGTAAATGGAATTGAGAAACAGATCGGTCATGATCTCATTGAAATGCGGAAGGGGTTCCAGGATCTGAATGGTTCACTCCTGTTGCTCTCTTTTCACTTCCAGCTCAGTCTGTCCGGTGGAGATATTGAACCGAGATTGCGTCTGTCTCAAGTGGATGTTTCAGATCCCTCAGTAAAGAGGATCAGGGGAATTCCCCCAGTGTCCTGGACAATTTTCCTCACTGAAACAGCAACAGCAAAAAGAGGCTAACTGCTAATTCATCTCATTTATTCTACTCATGTGTCATACCATATACCATATGGCTGCTGTATTTCCCTACATAACGGCTGCTCCTGTTTTTGTGAGTAATTCATTGCGGGTGCAGTCAGTTTCTGGGATGGGTTGAGTCTCTGTGTGAACGCAAGTCTTTCATTCTTACAAAGCGCACCGCTGCCACCTGCTGACGGAATCCAGTGCTGCAGGGAAGAATTCCCCATTCAAAACGGCCCAAGTGGGGACTGTCTTTGAAGATTCACAGTCACGATCGGCCGAATGGACTCTGCTGGGTCATATTATGATTCTTACGTGCTCCTTCTGTTCTTAGACTGTATCACATCTGCATTCTGACAATTGATTTCACTCAATGCCATTGTCTGATGATGCATTCCGCAGCCATCATTGAGAAAACTTCGGGCGAGAATACTCGTCAGATCCACAATTGGGTGGGAAATATACACACATAAGGATTTTTCAGTCGTCTTTAAGTTTGATTTATATTGCGGTATTTGTATGACGCTGAATCGATCTATAAAACTGAAGAGGATTATCAACAGGTGATCGTTGGACGGTAATGGTGCAGAGTCAATGATTGGTGAACTCAGGAAGTGAACAGGATCGCTGTCAGCCTTGGTATCAAAACCCAGACTTGGACAAATCCGCTCCAACCTGCTGCGCTCACACAGCGGAACAAATCTCTCACCGCATCTCTTCAGACTCGGCAGAGGGTCACTGGAACACGGAGGCTGAAAAAAATCCCCTGTGAAAGCCATGAATCCAACTTCAGTGCGTCCTTCAGTGTAGATTTCACTCTCCTCTTTACTGAGTTTACTGTGAACTCCTGTCTTGTTTCTATTCCTAACGGATTGCAGTGTAAGAGTAAAAACAAATGTGGTTGCTGTTTTCTTAGGACGTTGTGAGTTCACACCTGGTGGAATGTGCACACTTCTTGTTTCTTTATCGAAGGAGTGATTTACTGACCTCAGAGGGAGAACAGACAGGATTGCCTAGATTGATTTCTGGGCGGGCAGTGGTGTGAGGAGAGACTGAATATACTGGGTAAATATTCTGTAGGGTCGAGAAGAACGAGAAGCAATCTTATTGAAACATATATAATTCTTGCGAAGATTGATAGGATGTCACTGACAAGTCAGAATGAACGGAAGTGGTGGCGCTATCATGGAATCGCCACAGTGCAGAAGGAGGCCATTCAGCCCACTGAGTCTGCACCAACTCTCCGACGGAGATTCCCACCCAGGCCCACCCTGGCCGATGCCGCTATGGTAACATTGCAGAGCGACAGGCTCTGGGAGTCATTCATATTGAATGTAGAGCATGTGGATTGGAGAGGATCTTACAGGTGGTGATGTGCTCGTCTATCTGCTGTAGGTGGGAGAGGTGATGGATTTGGAATGTGCTGTGGAAGGGGACCTGGTGAGTTGGTGAATTATATCTTTACATTGCTGTTTGTTCTTCTGTCCAATTCACTTCTCCCCATAACATCAGAAAGATCTTCATCTCCTCCTCCAGTTTCAGTGTCAGGCGCGCTTTGAGCTTCCGAACCAGGGGAGTCTGCTCACCAGAATCATCATAAAACAACAGTTTGGATTGGCTGAAATGAGGGGGATGAGCAATGCTGTTCCTGCTTCCACAGATACTTGTCCCGGCAGCGGTTGCAAATCCCCGAAATACCGGAAAACTCAACAATAATAACTGTAACTTGCATTTACATAGCACCTTTCACGTTGTAAACTTCAAAAGATTCTTCGCATGTGGATTATGGGCCAAAGTTAATATAGTGAAATGGTTCAGGTGAGCAAACTGTTAGTCAAAGAGGAAGGATTTAGAGAATGTTGTTAAAGGAAACACGGAATGCTTGGGGGTGGGGAGAAATGGGGGGCAAGGGGTGAGGAGGGGAGAGATAATCCCAGAGTTTAAGATCTGGCCACGTGAACATAGAGCCGCCAGTGATGAAGCGACAAAAATCAGAGTTTACACAAGAGATCAGAATTCGAATGGCACAGATATGGTGAGATTTGTAAAGCTGCAGATATTTACAGAGATATGGAGGAATGAGATCATGGAGACATTGATAAACAAAGCCGACAATATTATAATCTAGCCGTGGAGTGCATTCTGAAGTGATGTGTGAACAAGTCTTGCTGTGAGTTAGGATACATGAAGAAGAATTTTGAACAAGTCCACTCACATTAGAATGTGTCCAGAAAACCGATGTAATTCCCAGAGATCTACATTTGTACTGTTTAATATTAGGAATCAGGTATCGTTATAAGTGGGTTAATTTAGTGTTGCCATGTGAGGCAGGATACAATTGGACCAATGATCGACAATGTTGTTTGTATGTGTGGAGGCTTGGTTTTTGCTCAAATTTGCTTCTATTGTGCTCAGAGAGCAAGCTGATCTGATGAAAGTAGTTATGGATATATAACGTTTAAGGGGAATGTTTTTAACGTCAGTAATTTTCTACGGACAGTTGGTATGTCTGGTGGGAGTGCAGCTCAGATGCTGGGAGAGCAGCATCATAATTACTCATTATAGCCATGTGGTGTTTATTTAGGAGACAGCTAACTGACTGGGATTTTTGGCTAAAGGAATGGCAGGTAGGTTTCGGTACACAGGGTCATGTGATAATGTGCTTCATTGAAGGAGCTTGGTATGTAGCAGAGAGAAAAAAGAAGCAACTTTCAACTCTGGCTGGGATTTTGTTTCAAGACAGAGATCTGTCAGATGTTCTCTCCACAAAATTTCTCAAAGCTTCAAGGCTGTTTACACTCACTATAGAAAGTATATTTATAGTTGCTAACTGTACTTAAAGTGGTTTTGGAGTCTGTAAAAGAAAGTTGCTTATTTGGAACTGAAACAGTGATAAGATAGAAGTTAGAGTTGTTTCTTTTCATGTTTAAATATTCTTCAATGAGTTACAGATAAGCTGCTGCATTTAGTAGAGTTATAATTAAACTGTGCTATTAAATAAAGATTGCTTTACTATTAATGATCCCTAATTTTTTAGTGGAATTATACCTGGTGTGAATGATCCTATCCTCACATTTATGCAACAATAGAAAAAATGTTGGGGTTTTGTCTGTCTTCCTAATTTAATTTGGGATTCAGGTCCAGGACTCTAAGACTGGAGAAGTAGAACTCATTGCTTAGTAACTGGTCCATCTTTAGATAGGAGCGTTTTTTGAGTGTGGTTTTAACTGAGTTCATTGGCAGGTGGCTATAGAAGGATAGAGAGCGGGACATCTCTCTCACCATTGCTCGAAGAAAATCCATACCATGGGCTAATGGTAAAGAACACAAAGACAGGAAACATAAAGTACAGTTGGTTAAGGAAACTAGAGAAATGAAGTGAAGTTTCTAAGACGTCCGTAGTTAACGGAATAAGGAGGAACTGCCTTGAACGCAGTGGAAGTAAACGTCAGGCCTGGGCAATGAAGAGTTAGTAAGGTTTGCTACGAACAAGCAACATGTCTGAAGTAATTGTAAGATTTCGTATCCTTGCTTCCAGTGTGTGAAGCAACAGTACTGTGCTGGGGGCTGATTTTGTGTCAATTTAAGTCAAGGGAAATCTGAAAGGAGAAGTGGGAAACCGTTGTTAAAAAGTAGAGCGGAAGCTTTGTTTGAAAGGATAGATAGAAAACCAGGAGTGGATCCTTGACGAAAACAGCTGATGGAAAGCGTTGTTTGAAAGAAGATTTCAAAACGTGTTTGTCTGGAAATGGAGTTTGGAAACTCATCTTGAGATTGTCATCGAAATTGACGGAAGATGGGCCATATGGTTTCAGAGTGGGGTGTTAATGTTGAAGACTGTAGACATTTGTGAAGATAACTGGGGAGTAATGCAACATTATAATACAATCAAACTTTTCACTATAATAAATCTATTTTTCCAGTTGTTAAAACTAATTAGTGGCTTTGTGACACTGTTTACCCAGGATTTTTTTTATAAGAAAGGAAAAACTTACGATCCTGTGAGACAGACTTCCATTCTGCAAACTTCCCATCCAGTAGTGACACGAATTGGGATTGGAACACAAGAGCTGCCACTGAATTGGGGCGATCAAGAGCAGCGGTAACAAAAGCCCGGAATACAGTTTCAGCAACAGGTGGTGAGCTGAGGCCCCACAGACACAAGCGATGTTAGAACTGGAATTTCCTTGGGTAAGGGAATGGATGTGAGGTCAGAATTTCACCTCGGTTGCAAAACAGTTTGGATCAGTATAAGGAATTGTTTGACAGAGGATTCACTGGAACAGAGCAGGATGCCGAGGGCAGAAAGGTGAGAGAGGGAATGGGGCGGACAGTTAAGATAACGGTCACTGGAAGCTCAGGGTCAGGCTTACGGACAGGACGAGGGTGTTCTGGAAAGATGTCACCCAATTTGTGTTTAGGCTCTCCAATGTCGCCAACCTTTCCACCACCTATAACATCATGATTCTGTACAGACAATGCAAACTTGATTTAAATAGTCTCAAGGACTCGAGAGGCTGGATATCCATCTGTATTCCCCGACTGTTAATTCCGTGTGCTAAGCAACACATGTGCTGATCTTTCGGTGAGATGTTGACCAAGGTCTTGTCTGCTTTGAATTATGTTTAAATGCCACGGTAAAGAAAAGCAGGAGAGTTGAAACTTTGTCCTGACCAAGGTTCCTCTCTCAAACAGCACCGATACAAAGAGGTTAACTAGCAATTAATTTTATTTGTTTTTATCTGCGAGAACTTGCTCTGTGTGAACTACCTGCTTTACCTTCCAACATTGCTCACAAACAGAGTGGTGTCGCTATGTAATGCGGGTGCAGTAAGTTTCTGGGATGGGTTGAGACTCTGTGTGAACTCAAGTCTTTCATTGTTACAAAGCGCACCGCTGCCACCTGCTGACGGAACCTCGGTGCAGCAGGAACTAATTCGACCATAACAAATGGAAACAGGAGTGGGCTGTTCAGTTCCTTGAGCTTCCTCCGCCACTCAGTAGGATCATAATTGGCCCGACATTCCTCAGTGTCCACTTTCCCGCCCATTCCCCATCACCCATGATTACTTTACTGATCAATAATCTATCTTAGCCTTAAATATAAGCAACGACTCTGGCCCCACAGCTTTCAGTGGCAAGGAGTATCAAAGACTCACAACACTCAGAGGTAAAAATCCTCCTCACCTTAGTCTTAAATTAGCACCGCTTTATTCTGAGACAATTCCCTCTGGTCCTGGGCTCTCCCTCGAGAGAAAACACCGTCTCAGCATTTACCCTGTCAAGCCCCATTGGAATCCTATGTATTTCAACGAGATTCCCTTTCATTCTTCTAATCTCCAATGAGTTGTTGAGTTCCAGAATAAAGGGTCTAAATTTAAATCATGATGTCTCATTGAATTGTTCAGTGTGACTCCCACCCTGATTGAAAGTCTACCCGTGCATGCGCCGTGAATGTGATGACGCCATGGAAAGGGTGTCAGGGTTGGAAGATGATTGAAAAGCCAAATGTTTGATCCAATTTTTGCCTTGCAACAAGTACTAAAGTAAAAGTAATGAAATTGTTTAAAATTGGAAAGACATAGCCAATATGAAGTTATGCGTTGATGCTCGCAGATATTCCTCATTTACGTTTTGGACATGTATTAGTAAAATCTGGTGAGCATGCTGGTTGAATAGTAAAAGGGATGATTTTGGGATCGGGTACAATCAGTGGGGAGGATATCTCACATTCCACATGTTCACAGACATTTACTGAAAACCCAATTTTAGAAGCTATTGCATTTTCCTTACTTCACCCTTTTAATTGCCATTATTTCTATGTTAACACCATCAGTCTCTCGAAACTCTTTATATTCCTTATTTTGCCCCTTTTCAATGTTACTTCCGAATCGCCCCACAATATTGACCTTAGTCGTCTGTAACCTTCCGGTCTGAACAAGTTTCAAATTTCCCAGGATTCTAAAGCCTACTTGCTGCACTGACTTTACAGCCGACCATCCATCTACCCTATGCCCTTTCCGTACTCAGCAATACACGGGGGCTATTCTGGAGATTGTTACCTTCAGACACCAATGCACTCGCACTGGGGAGGGAGCATTCCACTGCTCCGTGTGTGGGAAGAGATTCACTCGTTTTTCCGACCTGTTGATACATCAGAGAGTTCACACCGGAGAGAAGCCGTTCACCTGTCTGTGTTGGAGATGAAATTCACTTAGTCATCCAACCTGCAGAGGTATCGCCGAATTTACAAGTGATTGTGTTTTGGATTGTGCGATTATCGCTGCTATTAAATACATCCAGGACTGGGCCATGTTTATTCTGGTGGATAGGATTTGTTTGCTAATAAAGTCTGTGGACTGGGAAATAGTTTGATATTGTGGAACCAAAAATCATCTGTCTTTTAAGCACAGCATCTCGTCTTTGATATCTTGGTGATATGACAATTTGGAGGATTTATGGGGTGTGTGGAATCCATCTTTGAATTCAGTTACTGGATCAGAATCCGTATTAAAACGAGAACTGGAGACAATCATATGGGAATTGGATAGAATGGAGACTAGAGTCATGGCTACAGAAAAAACATGGCAGGCATTAAACAAGTTCAGAGTGTAACGTATTTAGAAAAGCTAGTTGGGGGGAAAGAGATTGTCAGGTAGTTGTGCTGACTCAGGAGCACAATAATATCTCAATTCTGTCTATGAATCAAATTAGGAACATATTTCCATTTCCTGAGTCCGAACTATATTTTTAATTGATTAATAGGATGTGGATGTCTCTGCTTAGACCAGTATTTATTTCTAATCCCTCATACCCCTTGAGAAGGTCGTGAGCTGCCTTCTTGAACGGCTGCAGTCGCTGAAGGCTAGGTATACCCCTGTGTTGTTCGGGAGGGGAGTTCCAGGATATGATTTCCATCAAGTGAAAGTGAAGGAACTGCGATGCATTTCCAAGTCAGGATGTTGAGTGATTTGGAGAGGAACCTCCAGCAGGTACTTTTCCCATGTGTTTGCTGCACTTGTCCTTCAAGATGGTAGTCGTCATGGGATTGGAAGATGTGGCTGAAGGAGCCTTGGTGAATTTCTGCAGTGCATCTTGTGGACGGTACACACTGCTGCGACTGTGCACTAATGGTGGATGGGCTGACTGTTTGTGGATGAGGTGCCAGTCAAGTGTCTGTTTTGTCCTGGATGGTATATGGGGTGTTTTTGGAGCTGCATTCAACCAAGAAAGTGGAGCGTATTCCATCACATTCCTGACTGGTGGACTATCTTTAATACATAATTGCATTTGGTGACCGATGTTGTCAGAGGATTTCCAGCATCACTTGAAACTGTCTCATCTGTCTCCAAGTTAATCCGGCCCCTTCCGAACGAAAGTTCTCAATGGGCACCTTCCATCCTTTGGAAACATTGCTGATGATATGAACATGCCCAGTGCCCGGAGCCAAAGGAGGGAGTGATAAATCCTGGCTGTTGTATATGAGTTTACCTGGTGGAATGAGTTTTGTCAGCAGGTGGCAGCGGTGCACTTTTGTAACAGTGAAAAATTGAATTCACACAAAATCTCAACTCATCCCAGAAACTTACTGCACCCGCAATGAATTAATTACTGACAAGGACAGGAGCCCCGAGTTGCCACAAATGACAGAAAATTCCACCTTTTCCTTGAGTTGAAATTAAAGTCAGTATATTCCACTGAGCACCTCAACTTGATACCCTGGAAGATCACAATATTCCCAATATCTATCCCTCGATGAGGGAGAATTCCACACATCTCCGACACTTTGATGTGAAAAATTACTTCATGATTTGACTGCCGAAAGTCCTCGCTCAGATTTTAACGATGATGGCAGAACTCTCCGTGGTGCTGTCGAGGGTGAGGGCATTTTCCAAAACTGAGGAGAATTTAATCCGCTCAGAATGATAGAAATTCCAAATTCAATAACTTCCCAGATGTTCCATGTGTTGAAATGAATGTTAGTAAATTCCGCTGGGCTGTGTAAGGGGTGTCCATGTCTCCCAGGACAGATTCTCTTTCCTGTTCTCCCCACAGGAGCTGTTTAACACCCAGGCAGTAACAATAAAACCCAATGTTCAATACTGTCAGATATATGAAACATTTTACACCGGAATCACAGACAATATCTCTGCAATAAAACAAGACATTGATTTCCAATCCACGTTGATCTCTCTACCTCTACCTGCCTGTTAATGAATCTGATCCATCGCCAAACTTCACAGCCTGTGGTTTTCCGTGCTGGATTAGCGCGAGGATAGGAGAGATGGAGTTACTCCGAAGAATGAAGATAGATGGGTGACAGTGAGAGGGGCTGGGAGGAAGCAATCAGTACAGGGATACCCTGTGGTCTTTCCCCTCGGCAACAAGTCTACTGCTTTGGATACTGTTGAGGGGGACGATCTACCAGTGGTAAGCCGCGGTGACCGGATCTTCAGCACTGAGTCCGTCCCTGTGGCTCAGAAGGGAAGGGGGGCTGCGGGGGGGAGGGGAGCAGGAGAGCAATAGTTATTGGGGACTCGAAAGTTAGAGGGACAGATAGGAGGTTCTGTGGCAACGAAAGAGACTCATGGATGGTATGTTGCCTCCCGGGTGCCAGAGTCCGTGACTTCTCAGACCGTGTTTTCAGGATCCTTAAGGGGGAGAGGGAACAGTTCACAACTCATGGTACATATCAGTACCAACGATTTGGTAAGAGAAGGGACTGGGATTTAAAACAGGAATTTAGGGAGCTAGGGTGGAAGCTGAGAGTCAGGACAAACCATGTTGTCATCTCTGGTTTGTTGCCAGTGCCACGTGCTACCAAGTTGAGGAACAGGGAGAGAGTGCAGATAAACACGTGGCTACAGGGATGGTGTAGGAGGGAGGGTTTCATGGATAATTGGAGCACATTCTGGGGAAGGTGAGACCTGTACAAACAGGACGGTTTGCACCTGAACCAGTGGGGCACCAATATCCTGGGAGGGAATTTGCCACGGCTCTTCGGAGGGGATTTAAACTAATTTGTCAGGGGGATGGGAAAACGAGCTGTCGTCCAGAAGCCAGTGTTGAGTGTAGTGAGGTACTGAGGAGGGTATCAAGGTCGCACGAGTGTACAGGCAGACAGGAAGGTGGGTTGAAGTTTGTCTACTTCATTGCAAGGAGCACCCGGAATAAGATAGGTGAACTTGGAGCGGGGATTGGGACTTGGGGCTACGATGTTGTGGCTATCACGGAGACACGGTTAGAACAGGGACAGGAATGGTTGTTGGAAGTTCCGGGTATAGATGTTTCAGTAAGAGTAGGGAAGGTGGTAAAAGAGGTGGAGGAGTAGCATTGTTAATCGAGTATAGTTTAGCGGCTGCTGAAAGGCAGTTCGAGGGGAATCTGCCTCCTCAGGTAATATGGACTGAAGTTGGAAATCGGAAATGAGCGGTCACGTTTTTAGGAGTTTTCTGTAGGCCCCCAAATATCAATAGAGAAGTGGAGGAAGAAATTGCAAAACAGATTATGGATAGGTGTGGAGGTCACAGTGTAGTTGTCGTGGGTGACTTTAACTTTCCAAATATTGATTGGAGCCTTTATAGGTCGAATAGTTCGGATTGGGCAGTTTCTGTACAGTGTGTGCAGGAGAGTTTCCTGTCACAATATGTGGATAGGCCGACAAGTGGTGGGGTCACATTGGACTTGGTACTGGGTAACGAACCGGAACAAGTGTTAGATTTGTTTGTGGGAGAGCACTTTGGAGATAGTGACCACAATTCGGTGTCTTTCATTATTGCAATGGAGAGGGATAGTGCCATACGACAGAACAACGTTTGTAATTGAAGGAAGGGTAATTATGATGCGATTAGGCAAGAATTAGGGAGCATAAGAAACTGGGAACAGAAACTGTCAGGGAAAGGCATAAATGAAAAGTGGAGCTTGTTCAAGGAACAAATACTGCATGTCCTTGATAGTTATGACTCTGTCAGGCAGGGAGGAAATGGCCAAATGAGGGAACCATGGTTCACAAAAGAGGTTGAATGTCCTCTCAAGAGGAAAAAGGAATCGTATGTAAGGATGAGAAACCAAAGTTCAGTTGGGTCGCTTGAGGGTTACAAGGTAGCAAAAAATGAGGTTAAAAAAGGGCTTAGGAGAGCCAGGAGGAGGCATGAGAAATCCTTGGTGGAGCGGATCAAGGAAAACCCCAAGGCTTTTTACTCTTATGTGAGAAATAAAAGAATGACCAGGACGAGGTTAGGGCTGGCCATGGAGTCAGAAGAGATAGCAGAGGCGATGAACGAATACTTTTCTTCAGTGTTCACCAAGGAGAGGGACCATGTTTTTGAGGATGAGAGGATGATACAGGCTGATAGGCTGGAGGAGGTAGATGTTCTGAGGGAAGATGTATTGGCAATTCTGAAAAACCTGAGGGTCAATAAATCCTCTGGGCCAGATGGGACATATCCTAGGATTCTTTGAGAGGCAAGGGATGAGATTGCCGAGCCTTTGGGTTTGATCTCTGGGTCCTCAATATCTATGGGGATAGTGCCAGAGGACTGGAGAGTGGCGAATATTGTTCCTCTGTTCAAGAAAGGGAATAAGAATGACCCTGATAATTATAGGCCGGTTAGTCTTACTTTGGTGGTTGGGAAGTCAATGGAAAAGGTCCCGAGGGATAGGATTTATGGCCATTTGGAAAGATGCAGCTTAATCCAGTATAGTCACCACGGATTCGTTATGGGTAAGTCTTGCCTCACAAATTTGATTGAATTCTTTGAAGAGGTAATTAATGTGTGGACGAAGATAGAGCAGTTGATGTCTTATACATGGATTTTAGTAAGGTGTTTGATAAGGCTCCCCATGGTCAGCTCATGAAGAAAGTAAGGAGATCTGGGATAGAGGGAAATTTGGCCGTTTGGAGAAGTAACTGGCTATGTCATAGAAGACAGAGGGTGGTGTTGGATGGAAAAGTTTCAGACTGGAAGGCAGTTACCAGCGGTATATCACATGGATCAGTGCTGAATCCTCTGCTTTTTGTGATTTTTATCAATGGCTTGGAGGAGGGGGCTAAAGGTTAGGTCAATAAATTTGCTGATGACACCAAGATTGGTGGAGTAGTGTATGAGGTGGAAGGCTGTTGTAGGCTGCAAAGAGACATTGATAGGATGCAAAGCTGGGCCGAAAAAAAACGGCAGATGACATTTAACCCTGATACGTGGAAGGTGATTCGTTTTGGTCGATCAAATTTGAATGTGGTTTATAAGGTCAACGACATGGTTCTGAGGAATGTGAATGAACAAAGAGATCTTGGGGCTCATGTCCACAGATCTCTGAAGGTTGCCACTCAAGTGGATAGAGTCATAAAGAAGATCTATAGTGTGTTAGTGTTTATTAATGGTGGTGGGGGGGTGTTGAGTTTAAGAGTAGTGGGGGTTATGCTGCAACTGTACAGGACCTCGGTGAGACCACATTTGGATCATTGTGTGCAGTTCTGGTCACCTCACTATAAGAAGGATGTGGAAGCATTGGAGAGAGTGCAGAGGAGATATACCGGGATGCTGCCTGGTTTGGAGGGTAAAACTTACGAGGAAAGGTTGAGGGAGCTGGGAGTTTTCTCTTAAGAGTGGAGGAGGATGAGAGGCGACTTACGAAAGGTTTATAAGATGATGAGGGGAATAGAAAGAGTGGACGTTCAGAGACTATTTCCTCAGGTGGATGTAGCTGTTATTAAGGGGCATAACTATAAGGTTCATGGTGGGCGATATAGGAGGGATGTCCGAGGTTTCTCTTTCATATTTCTCTTTCTGTGGTTCCTCTGGGGAAGTGTCTCAAGCCATTAGAACTGTGTGTCAAAGCAGTGAAGGGATCTGTCTCGTCTCGTCTGTCATTCTAGGAAGTAGTTTTTATCATCTTTTATCAGGAAGAGGTAAAGATATTAGAGAGCAAATGTTAAACGGCAGGTATTCGATTTGGTGGAATTCGACTCATTAATCAAGAGGAGGGGGCTGTAGAAACTGCGAGTCTGTGCTGGATAAAGGAGGGAGTGTGGTGATCTGACTGAAATATTCATGCTTCAGAATGAAAGGGAGATTGCAAACATCCAGAGTCGAGATTGAAGTAGGTGTTGCTTTCAATCTAGAATAGGGAGGGTGACAAGGCAGTTTGGAATGAGTGAGGTTGAGTTTTTGAGTGACTCCAGTGAGGTAATGAACCAGTGAACGCACCGCTCAGTCTGTGAATTTGATCAGAAACCCAATCCATTCTCAGAGCTGATTTTAAGAACAATATCATAGTCCAGTTTCCCACTGGTTTGCAGTGTGGGATAATGTTCCGTGGCTCCTGAGGAGGGAACAGGAGACAAGAAATCCTCCTCCCAACTCTGTTGACTCGGGGCCGTAGGATGCATGATCATTCAGTGGGGATGAGAGAGAGCAAGGAGAGTCGAGCAGCAGTGAGAAAGACAAATCACCTGCTGGTCACAGAGAAATCATTAAAAACTGCCTTCACTCCCGCAGTGTGACGCAAATTCCTTCAGAACCAGTGAATATGTTTGCGGAACAATCACTGCTGTAATGCAGGAAATGTAAAAAACAATTTCCAAAGAGCAAGCTCCCAGAAACAGCATAATGATGAAGTTTGATGATGTTGTTTCAGTGTAAATATTGGGCAAGAAACAGAGGGAACAAACTGCTTACCTGATTTCTGATGGGAATTTCCAGTGGTCGATTAAGATCAGTGATTAGAATATTCTGTTCCTCTGAGCGGAGCATCGCAATCCAATGGAAGATCAAATTTGTATTGAGTCTTCAGGTGTGAGATTTTTGCCTATGTGAGTACACTGGCTATCTACTTTGAAGCTGCTACACAATTGGAAGGGCTGGATCTCTGCCTTTCTACACATTCTGTTCAGTCATCTGAGTTGCGACTCATCTTCCCACAATTATATGATTTTTCCTTAAATTTAATGTTCGCTTTAACTTCTTTAGTTAACCACAGATGGTGGATCATCCTTTAGGGATTTTCTTGCCTTGAATCTACCTCTGGATTTGCCACAACTACTCAAGGTTGATCCCTCTCTCTCGATGTTTATTTTGAAGCCCTCTTTACTTCCCTCGTTAAGTGAATTGCAAGAACACTCATCTCAGCATAGTTTAGGTGTAGATCATTCAAACAATACAACCTTTCCATCCCCAAAACTGGTACAATGCCCATGATCGAGAGGCACTCCTCCCACACCAGTCTTGGAACATTCATCTCTGCAATCTGCAATTCCCTCTGCCAATTTGCAGCTCAGGTAATAATCCAGAGATTATTACCTTTGAGGTCCTCCTTCTTAGTTAGGTACTTAGCCTCTCATGCTGATTATGTCCTCACAGATATCTGAAATATCCCTGTTTCCATGACCCCATTTGCCCACTTCTGTCCCCAACAGAAGCAGCCTGGAGGGACTGAATGGCCTACTCCTGTTCCTAATGTTTGTGTTCCTGTAATTTAAATATTATTTGGCATCTTACAGGCTCACATTGTGTACAACCTGTGCGGTGACATCTACGTACTGCTTCATGGAAATACCGCTTCCCACCCGATCTCCCTGCAGCTTTCTCTCCTCCCTCTTTCTTCCCTCACTCCTCAACCTTGACCTTTCCCCCCACTCTCTTTCTCACTATCTGTCTTCCCTCTCTTAAATTCTACCTCCCCACCACCCCTCTATCCACTCGCTTTCCTTCACTTCCTTCTACTCAACTCTCTCCTTCTCCACCCATCTTTCCCTACACCGATGCTGTCTTATTTTTCCCCCCGGCACTCACCTCCCACTATGCCCTTCTCTTGCCCGATTTAGCTTCCTCTCTCTTTCTTACCTCAATCTCTCTCTCCCATTCTCCACAATCACTCCCTCACCCTAACTTGCAAGAATCTGTTCTTCCCATTCTCTATCCCGAGTCTCCACACTCACTCTTAGTTCCTCCCTGCTCTCTCTCTACCTTTGCATACTATCCTTTTCCCTTTCCTCATCATACTGCTATACCTCTTCCCTTCACCATCCCATCTCTCTCTCTATTGTTGCCCTCTCCACCACATTTTTCCCTGTCCTATTTCTTTCCGGTCCTCTTTTACACATTTTCTCCTCTCTCGCACTCTCTCTCTCATACACCATCATGTTGTTCCTCCCAAGGTCCTGTTCGCACCACTTGCCCTTCTTTCTTACAGTCCTCCGCTTTTGTGTTCACCCTCCTACTCTCTCTCTCACGCACACTCTTCCACTCTCCCTGCCATGCCAAACCCTGTACCTCCCATCTTATTACGTCACAACATCCGACACTATCTGCCACTCAGTTGCTCTCTATATACTGCCCTGTGGTTCTCACCCACTACCCCAATCTCATCTCATTGTTTCTCTTGCTTCCACAAACAAGCATTCCCAATCGCATCTGACCACCCCCTCCTCCTGCTCTCCATTTCCCTCTTCACACTCTAGCTCCCTCCACTCCCTTTCACTGCTGAGCTGTTTTCTCTTATCTCAACTGCACCATTCTACCTCTTTCTCTTTCCCCCTCCCTATAATCCTGTCAACCCCCTCTCGACACTTCCTTGCCTCTCCCTTCTGTTCTCTCCACGTTTCTCCCCCTTCCACCGCTCACCATTCCTGGCCTCATGCTCCCCTCCCTCTCATTTCCTCTCTTCTCCCCCTCAAAACCTCCCTTCCTCATTTCTCACACTCCCTCCTCTCCCCACACCCTTTTTCTAAATCACTGAGTGTGTTATTTTAACTTTCCCCCAGCTCCAGCCTTTCTCACTCTGGATCCGAAGACAGCGAAGCCCTGGCTCATCCTGACTGAGGACTGGACCAGTGTGAGACTCGGAGACAACCTGGAAAGATTTGAACCCTCGAATATATCCTGGGATCAGAGAGATTCACATTAGGGAGACATTACTGGGAAGTGGAGGTGGGGGTGAAGACAGTGGATTGTGGGAGTGGCTCGAGAGCCTGTGAATAGGAAAGGAGGAATCGACCTGAGCCCTGAGTCCGGATTCGGGGCTGTGGGACTGGAGTATGGAAGGGGTTATTTTGTCCTCACCTCCCCCTCACCAGCGCCCCCCACCTCCACCACCGCCCTCCACCTCCCCCACCCCCCCCACCCTTCCACCACAACTTCGAATGTGAATTCCTGGAAGATCGGGGTTTTCCTGGCCTATGAGGGTGGACAGGTATCATTTACAATGCGGACAACGTGTCCCATCTCCACACTTTCACCCACACTTTCAGTGAGAGATGGAATATCGACGGGAAAAACTCGGAGCCGCTGACAATCTGCGGGATTAAAGGTCGCTAACAGATCCATCCCACAATTTCACACCGTCTCCCTGCCTCCTGCCAGCTGTAAACTGATGGAACCGGTTCGTATTGTGGTTATTATATAGAATTATAATTTACATTGGGTGCTCCATGATTACATTTCTAAAATGATTCTTCAAACAAAACAATCTGAGAACCGCTGGAATAGAAACAGTTTTTCTCAAAGATTCCACAGTTCATCATTAAATCCAAGAAGCAGAAACTCAACATGTTGATTGTGTCTGTCACTGAGTGAGGGAGGCGGGATTCCGGGGAATGGAGAAGCCGAATGGCCGGAGTTCCTGTCACTCTGAGTGAGGGAAGCGGGGTTCCGGGGAATGCAGAAGTCGATTGGTCGGCGCTCCTGTCACTCTGAGCGAGGGAGGCGGGTTCCCGGGGACTCGACAAGCCGATGGGTCAGTTTGGCTGTCATTTACATTGAGGGGTCGGCTCGGGGAGGGACTGTCGATTGGCCGCTATAACTGTCAATCAGAGAAGAAGCGGGTGATCTTGGCATCGGAATTGGCCCGGTCACTGAGACTGAGGGAAGCGGGGTTCATGAAGCTTAGAAGGCGATTGGTTCCAGCTCCTATCATTCTGAGCCTGAACACCGATTTTTGGGGAATCTGAAGGGCGATTGGTCAAACTGCCTGTCAGTCATCGTGAGAGAGGCGGCATTTCAAGTGTTCCGTAAGACGACTGGTTGTTGTGTCTTTCATTCAGATTACGGGGCGGGTTTCCGAGCAGTGGGGAAGCCGAATGGTCAGAGTGACTTCAGGAGCCGAACCGCGGCATGTGGAGGCCGACTGGTCAGCGCTGCTGTCACTCAGACTGAGAAAGGCGGGATTCCTGTTATCCCGTATGCCGATTGGCCCTACCCGCTGTCATTGAGACTCACGGGGTCGGGACCTCTGCCAATTGGGGACGTGGAGTGACCGGAGCCCCTGTCACTCATCTGAAGGGCGAGAGTGAGTTTTTGATTTGATTTGGTTCATTATTGTCACATGTATTAGCATCCAGTAAAAAGTATTCTTTCTTGCGCACTTTCCACAAAACGCATACCGTTCACAGAAAAGGAGCGGAGAGAGTGCAAAATGTCATGTTACATCAGATCGAGGGTGTAGAGAAAGCTCAACTTAATGCAAGGTAAGTCCCATTCAAATGTTTGATGGCATCAGGGAAGAAGCTGTTCTTGATTCGGTTGGTTGTGATCTCAGATTGTTGTATCTTTTTTCCCGACAGATAAAGGTGGAAGAGCTGTTTTTGAAGTTACCGGTCGATACGTGGAGTGAACGGAGCAAGCCCCGATTCCATCTCCCTGCTCCAAAAATCAATTTAATATATGGTTCCCAGATCGGGACGTATCAGATATTAAACTGATAAGAACAAATACTACACTTGATCTGAGCCAAAAGGCCGAGAAGCGATGCCAAAGAAAGTGTTTTACTCACAGATGATGCCTCTTTTAAGCATGGAAAGAGCAGCAGAAGGAGGGCGTTGGGTGGGTCCACCTGAGAGAGGTGACAGAATTTCTTTCATGCCGTCCGAACGTTACTGCTGAAAAGCAGCCTGACCAGGATTCGAACCTGAATCTCCAGCTCTGGGAGCAAGTGTGCTCGTCCGCTTGGGGTCTTTAATTATGCTGGCTGCTTTTCAGACGGAGGGGGAAGAGTCAATGGATAGGAGGGAGATTTGCATGATGGATTGGGCTACCGTCGCA
Source organism: Carcharhinus amblyrhynchos (assembly GCF_965287045.1). Classification (NCBI taxonomy): domain Eukaryota; kingdom Metazoa; phylum Chordata; class Chondrichthyes; order Carcharhiniformes; family Carcharhinidae; genus Carcharhinus; species Carcharhinus amblyrhynchos. The sequence continues at coordinate 5,841,888 of NW_027649781.1, read as the reverse complement.
ACCCTTTGTAATTACTTGCAGTTTTGGCCAGAGCAGGAACCATACCAAGCTGTGATATCGGAAAGGGTGCTTTCTATGATGCAGCTGGAAAAATTACTGAGAGCTGCTGCGGACATGCCAAATTTCCTTTGCCTCCTGAGAAAGTAGAGGCGTTGGCGGGTGGGGGTGAGGGCGTGGACAAAGGTCATTCAAAAGTCCGTTGACCTTGGGTGTGATTTTCTGGTTTTGGGGCTGGAAAATCCCGCCGTGTGTGTGAACTCAAATCTTTCATTCTTCAAAAGCGCAGCCCTGACACCTGCTGACAGAATCTTAGTGCCGCAGGAAAGAATTCCCCATTAAAAACGGCCCAAGAAGTGGGACAGTCTTCGAAGATTCACAGGCAGGATGAGCCGAATGGTCTCTTTCCATTGCGAGATCATATTATGATTTTTATATGATCTGACATTTCCATCGGATCAAATCCACATTTTCAAAGTTGACTTGAACTGAAGATTGTCATGAGATGAGAATAAATACACTCGGCCTCTGTTCCCCAGAGTTTCAATGAAAAGGGGGTTGACACAGGATAGGTGCTGGAAGGATGGTTCCCCTGACTGGGGTCTGCAGAACCAGGGACTTTAGCAGCTTGATGGTGATGTTCCTGCAGTAAGAATCCAGACTGTAACCAGTGGAGAGTTTCCCCCCGATTGCCATTGAGTTGTGTTTCCCTGGGGCTCCTTGATGCCACACTGGGTGAAATGCTGCCATGATGTTCAGGGCAGTCACTCTCACTCCACCTCTGGAATTCAGCTCTTTGCTCTGGCTGGGGGAGATGTTCAGTTCGGCTTCCTGCAGACGCACTGGGCTCCGCATCTCACGGCAGCCTCCATGCAAACTCTCAGGAGGCCATGGAATGGAGTGAAACCAGACATCCCATGAGAAAGTGTTGGCCCCATATGAAAGGAGGAGTTGAATGAGCGCCCATGATGCGGCTCTGGGCGGCTGAGGGGGGAAAGCGGGCGCGCGGGAGGAAAAGCTCCGCCCAGAGCGCGAGGAGCAGCCGCTCTCTGTCCTCCAACCTAACGTCAGAGCGCGGGATGAAGCGCGGCTCTGATTGGAAGATCAGACAGCGTCAGCGGGGGCAGGGGGAGGGGCTGCACGCAGCACAGCATCACGTGGTGGGAAGCGCGAGTGGGGGAGGGGAGCCCGGGAAAGGACCCGGAGCCCCGGGTTCAGAAAGAGACAATGTCCCAAATTCAGCTGATTCAGCTTTCTCACCACATTCTGTGATCCTGAGTGTCACTGATTCACCAGCTCCATTCACACGTCACACACACTGATTGACACCCACACTGCAACGTTGCATTGCGCTCTTCATCTGGTTATTCCTCTGTTCAGATCATTCCTGCTCAAAACACAGGAAAAATCATCAGATTATCCCCAATCTGACGTGTAAGGCATGGTTACAGTGGATTAACCAGGGTCCAATTAAATACAGTCCTGATGCTGCCCACAAAATAATTATTAAAGTAATTGTCAAAAGTTGATTTGAGCCACCGAAACAAACCTATTTACCAGATATCGAAAAACGGCGACAATCTTAATATTTAAAGATTATCTTAAAGGAGGGGAGAGAGGTCTGGAGGTATTAGTGGAACCGCGGCCTTAGGGCCGGGACAGCTGAAGACACAGCCACCAATGTTGGAGCAAAGGGAATCAGGGTTGAACAAGAGGCAGAATTGGAGCAGCTCAGAGATCTTAATAAGTTATCGGGCTGGAGGAGTTTACAAAGATAGGGAGCAGCGAGGCCAAGGGAGGTGATTTGAACGCAAAGATTTGTTGCGGGAACTGGATACATAATCAGACACACCACATCTCACGCACACTCAATCACTCCATGTGACAGCGAGTTCCACATTCTCCCCACTCTCTGTGTGAAGAAACTCCGCCCAGTATTGGAGGGGAGACTCCACTTCAACTGTTCCCTCATCAGCTAAAAGCAAATTCCTGCGGATGTTGGAATCTGACGAAGAGACATCCAGACTCGAAACGTTAGCTCTCTTTCTCCACAGATGCTGTCAGACCCGCTGAGATTTTCCAGCATTTTCTGTTTTCGCTCCGTCATCAGTTGATGTTTCTCTGGGTCAGGGTCCCCGGGAGGGATTCATAAACATTTATAAAACCGCAAGTTTCTCTTTCGAGAAAACAAACCAAACTTCACAGGTGGAACCCTTTAAATATCTTCCCGATACCTGCTGTGTAAAATGTTTCCTTGACATTTATAGTACTTGATGTTTCAATGTGAGCGGCTGCAGTCATGAACACAATTCAATTTCTGGATCTGGATCTCACACCGAGTTTCACCAGAGTGGTTTTAATCGGCACTGGGTTCAGACTGAAGAGAAATGTAATGGAATCTCGATCCCTCCCATCTCCACCTCTTCTCCCCATTCTATCTCTCCATCTCTCTCTCTCTTTCCACCTTCAACATCCCCGGGAGCCCAACCTGCCCCCGACTGAGTTCAATGATTTCCCTCCGTTATCCTTGAGACCGCGCCAGTTGTTATCTCCAGTGTGAAAGTGGCGAGGACATGGCCCACTGTGTAATAATAATTCCCTGAGTGCTGCAGTGAACTTCATCAGTAAATAGCTGAACTGAGGATGTGCGGCAGTAACACCGAAAGTAAAAGCGGTTTCAATCAGGAAGTGCTGAGTGTGAGCATGGCTTCCAGACAACAGCTCCAGGGTTTGACCGAGGAGACAATTTGTCCCATTTGTCTCGACTTCTTCACTGATCCGGTAACACTGGGCTGTGGACACAACTTCTGCCGCTTCTGTATCACCCAGTGTTGGGAAAAGAAGGAGATAAACTCCTGCCCGGAATGTAGAGAGGAGTTTCCGGGAAGAAACCTCAGGGTAAATCGGGCCTTAGCGAATCTGGCCGAGAAAGCTCGAAAATTAAAGCTGAATCCGAAAGAGAAGGAAAGTAAACTTCACTGTGAAGAACACCAGGAAGAACTGAAGCTGTTTTGTGAAACTGACAAGAAATTGATCTGTCTGATTTGTAGAGATTCGCGGGAACACAGAGAGCACCGCTTCCGGCCCATGAAAGAAGCTGTTGAAATCTACAAGGTGAAAGGGGAATATTATTTACCTGATAGTTTTATCACATTTTCAACATCCAGCACTTTCATTCTGTGATTTTCTCTCCCAATCCCAGGATCAGTTCAAATCTTCCCTCGATTCTCTCACAGAGAAGAAATCGGCGGTTCTAGAAATGGAAGAGAAACAGAAAGGGAAGATTGCCGAAATTAGGGTAAAGTCTGCCTGTGCTGATTTTCTGGGATCTCGGTTAGTTTCGTTCCCTTTATCACGGGACATTAATTATGTTTCACATTTCATTGGGTAGGAACAGTCGAGCAGTCTGCAGACCCACATCACATCCGAGTTCACTAAAATGCGCCAGATTCTCACTGAGAAAGAGCAGCGATTACTCAGAGATCTCAGGGAAGAAGAGGAGAGGATTCTAGAATCAATGGAGAGAAACCTTCGAGAGATTCAGGAGAATTTAAATTCTATTGAGGAGAAATTCTCAAAGTTGCAGAAACAGATGGAGCACAAAGACCAGCTGATATTTCTGAAGGTGAGGGAATATATTGTAGCTCTGTTCAGGGAAACTTCAGACAGTCACTAAATCACTGATGGTAATGGTGAAATTAATATAGAATTTACTGAAAAATACTAACTGAATTGAACAGAATTGTGTGTCCCTTCCTGAACCGTTTTCCTGTTGTCTCGGAACTAATGGCTCCCACCCTATCTGCAGATTCCCGAGAATTCCTGTAACCTCCTGAGAATGAGTTTTCTTGATTTTCACACTTGTTTTGTGATTATTTTCATGTTTCCCGAGTTTAATTTACTCCTGGAACTCCCATTGTAATCCAGTTCCAGTTCCATGTTGTGTGTGTGTGGGTGTGTCTGGGACGGTATGTGAGAGTCACTGTGACTGTGAGCAGGACTGATGTTCAATTCCAGTTTATTTGACTCTCCACAATCTTCCTTCCAAAATGCATCACTTTACATTTCCGTGTGAAATCTCATCTGCTCTGAGTCTGCTCAGTTCACCAGCCTGTCTAACTGCTCCTGAAACCTGTTCCTGTCATCCTCACTGTTCCTGATTCATTTCTTTCAGGAGGAAGCTTGTCAGAAGAGAAGGTAGGATATGTTCTTTACTGAAACTCTGCAGTTTGGTAAAATAAACTCAGTGAAGTGTTATTATTTATTTATTTATTGGTTGTTGTCACAACTTTAGATGTTCAGTCATTAGTTACCAAGACATCACACACTGCAGGAAATGATAAGCTCCGCATATACACACTGACGAGAACTTAATGATAACTCACCTTACTTAACTGTTCTACGATAAATCACCAGGAAGTGTAAATAATACAACCAGGCCCGAAGTGATCACTTGCCCGATGTTGGCTGTTCATGTCTGTGACCTTCCCACTGACCCTGAGAGAGCCACATGATCCATGTTTCCAAGGAGTGGGTCACCCATGTCCCTGCATGGAGCCTAAACAACCTAAGAAAGTCTCACGTTAAAGGGGGAATGGACTCTAAGTTTATACTAAATACAAACTGGCTCTATGTCTTTAACAACCACAAGAGTAAACACTTGTATTTATATAGAACCTTTATTGTAAATTAATATCCTTCAGAGTTTAATGTAAATTGATAATGAGGAAATATTAATCTGCTTGACGGAGGTGGAGAGTGTCTTAAAGGAAGAAAGAGAATTAGAGAAATGGAGGGGATCAGGGAGGTATTCCAGAGTTCAGGACCTCGGCAGCTGAAGGTCCAGCTCCCAATGTGGGAGTGACTGAAATCAGAGATGTTTAAGGTGTCGGAAGTGGAGGAGAGCAGCATTCTGGGAGAATTGTGGGCCCAGGGATTACAGAATTGGATATTCAGCTTTGGGGTCTTCTCTTTGTTCTACAAACTGTTTATCATACAGCAAGTGGACAGACTATGTCTTTATCATTTCCTGCAGTGTGTGGTGTCTGTTATCGGGTTTTGAACCTTTTTCAGGACATGGATGTTTCCGTTCTCTGTCCTCGAATTTCCAAGTTAACCGTTTTTCAGTTGGAGAAGCGAGACGAGCATTTCACTTTGTACATTTTCTCAATCATCAAAAATGCTGTAAACTTGACCATTTAAATAATTTCTAAAATCTTCCAACAAAGACAAATTCACAGCATCATTTTTACCATTTACAGGATTAGTGATGAGAATCACACACTCTCAGTATCTGCTGCCACCCTGTCTATCGGAAAGTACAAAGGCCTTTTACAGTACCGAGTGTGGAGAGAAATGATAAACTTCAGTAAACCCGGTAAATCTCTTATATTGATTTTCTCGATTATAAATCCAGTTGTGAATAAACTAAACAGGCTCCCAGGTTCCAGATTAAATACTCATATCCGGCTGTTAATACCTGCAGTCTCCCCATTCTCATATTACTCTTTCTGAGGTTCCTCTGGATAAGTGTCTGAAGCCATCAGCACTGTGTGTCAAAGCAGTGAAGGGATCTGTATAACCAGCGGAATAGAGCACCAATCTCAGGATGTGAAATGGAATTGCTCCGTGAGACTGGACTGGTCTCGTCTGTCATTCTGGGAAACATTTTTTCAATCATCATTTATCAGGATGAAACACAGACATTAGAGAGCAAGTGTTAAATGGCAGATATTCTGTTTGGTGGAATTGGACACCTTAATCAAGAGGATGGATGCAGAAAGTGCGAGTCTGCAGTGGATAAGGGAGGGAATGTGATGATCTTATTGAAATGTTCAAGGTCCGTAATAAAAGGGTGGTTATAAACATCCACAGGTTTCACACAGTCACAGAGTCTAGATCAAGGTAGGTATAGCTTTCAATCTAGAATAGGGAGGGTGACAGGGCAGTTTGGATTGAGGTTGAGTTTTTGAGTGACTCCATTGAGGTAGTGAACCAGTAAACCCACCGCTCACTCTGTGTGTTTGTTCAGAGGCCCTCCATTCTGAGGGCTGATCTTCAGAACAAAATCACTGTCCAGTTTCTCAGTGGTTTGGAGTGTGGGGAAAGGTTCTTTTGTTCCTGAAGAGGGGACAGGGACAAGAAATCCTCATGAAAAAAAAACAGCAGGGGTGAGAGAGAGAAAGGAGCAGCAAGCAGGAGTAAGAGAAATCATCAAATGCTCCCTTCATTCCTGCAGTGTGAGCCTAAACACTTTAGAACCAGTGGAATCGTTTTGAGGAACAGTCAGTGTTTGAATGTAGAAAATGAGAAAACCAATTTCCAACATCAAGATCACAGGAACAGCGCTGTGATAATGGTAAATTTTGCTGTTTTAATGCTGTTATTTGTTGCATAAACATTAAGCAGGAAACAGAGCAAATAAACTCCTTACATCATTTCCAATGGGGTTTCTAATGGTCCCTTTAAGACCAGGGATTAAACCGTTGTATAGATTGTTTCCCTGGGTGAGGCATCAGCATCCAGTGAAAGATCAAAATCGTACTGAGTCTCCTGGAATGCCAAGTGCCTCCAGTTTGTACAGACAATGTGACTTCTCCTTATGTTCAGTGTGGGAACACTGGATACCCATTGTGCTGCTGCTACGTTATTGTGGGGTTTGATCTCTGCTGTTCTTTACATTCTCTTCAGTCATCTGACCTGCCATTCCTCCGTGCTCAGTTGTATGCTTTTTCCATGAATTTGAGTCTTTCCTTAACTTCTTCAGTGAACCACAGATGGTGGGTCCTCCCATTGGGGATTTTCTTTATAGTAGGAATATGTTTATTCTGAATATTCTGAAATATCATCTTAAATATCTGCCACACCTTCTCTATCGATATATCCCCAAGCCTGGGGACCCAGTTCACTACAACTAGCTTAGCTTTCATGACCAGATAGTTGCTCCTATTTAAGTTTAGGATACCAATCTAAGACCCTCTCTTTTCCCTTTCAAACTGAATTTCAAATTCAGTCATATTGTAGTTGCTGTGACCCAGTGTGGCCTTCATCTGATTTCACTAATTATTCCTGTCACATTACACAAAGCCAAGTCTAATATAACCTACTGTCTGGTTAATTCCAGAACGTTCTGCGATGAGAAACTTTCCCGAAAGAATTCTGTGAACTCCCCATCCAGACAATTACAGCCTGATTTTTCCAGTTTATATTCAGATTAATCACTCATGATTATTACTGTCCCTTTATCTGTGATCCACATTGTGGCTACTGTTGCAAGGATTGTCGACCACTCCCACTATTGACTTCTTTCCTGGCTATTCCTCATCTCCAAACCAATTTTATATCCGGATCTCCTGAACCAAGATCATCTCCAGCTATTGCACAATGAGGTCCTTGATAAACAGTGCTCCCCCTCCACCTTTACCTAACTTTCTATTCTTCTTGAATGTTATTAAATGTTATCCTTTCCTCCTGCAGCAATGTCTCTGTAAAGTTATCAGATCATATTCATTTACTTCAATGTGTGTTATCATTTTGTTTACCTTATTATGAATGTTGTGTGCATTCAGATGCAGAGCCTTTAGTTTCATCTTTTTATTATCTTTGTACTATTTAGTCTCAACTTTTGATGTATTCTTAGGTTTTATCTCTTTGTCCATTCCCGCTATTCGATGATCCTCATTTCCCATATTATTATGATTGTTTCTTGCCTTGAATCTACCCCTGGATTTGCCACATATATTCAAGGTGGCTTACCCTCTGAGTTTAGTTTGAAGCCCTTTTCACTTCCCGAGTTATGCAGTTTGCTGGAACACTCATTCTAGCAGTTCAGGTGTAGACCGTCCCAACAATAAGGCAGCATGGGGGAGCGGCAATGTAGCACAGTGTTTAGCACTGCTGCTTCACAGTGCCAGGGACCTAGGTTCGATTCCCAGCTTGCGTCACTGTCTGTGTGTAGTTTGCACGTTCTCCCTGTGTTAGCTTGGGTTTCCTCCGGGTGCTCCCATTTCCTCCCACATTCTGGAAGACATGCTGGTTAGGTGCATTGACCTGAACAGGTGCCAGACTGTGGCGACTAGGGGAATTTCACAGTAACTTCATTGCAGTGTTAATGTAAGCCTTACTTGTGATTAATAAATAAACTTTAACTTGACTACCGTCCGGTGGTTCTAATATCCATCATTATGGAATGCTTTGAAAGGTTTGTCACGGCACAAAACAATTCCAGCCTCCCAGATTACCTGGATCCATGACAGTTGGCCTATCACCACAAAAGGTCCACAGCAGATGCCCTCTCCCTGGCCCGACACTCAACCTTGGAACACCTAGAGAAAAAGGACCCCTATGTCAGACTCCTATTTATTGACGACAGCTCAGGCTTCAACACCATTATTCCTTCAAAACTCATCTACAAACTCCGTGGCCTATGGCTTGGCTCCTCCCTTTGCAACTGGATCCTAGATTTCCTTTTCTACAGACCACAATCAGTAAGGACAGGTAACAGCATCTCCTCTGCGATCATCCTCAACTCCAGTGCTCCACAAGGCTGTTTTCTCAGTCCCCTACTATACTCCTCATACACCTATGACCATGTGGCCAAATTCCCCTCCAGCTCAATATTCAAATTTGCTGATGATACGCCCATAGTGGGTCAAATCTCAAATACTGATGAGACTGGCGACAGGAAAGAGATAGAGAATCTGGTAAAATGGTGTGACGACAATCTCCCTCAGTGTTGTAAAATGAACGAGAGTCATTAACTTCAGGAAGTGTATTGGAGGACATGCTCCTGTCTACAAAAACAGGGAGGAAGTGGAAATGGTCTTGAGCTTCAGGTTTCAAGGTGTCCAACACACTGTCCTGGTCCCTCCATGCCAATACTATAGTTAAGAAAGATCAACAGTGCCTCTACTTTCTCAGGAGGCTCAGGAAATTTAGCATGACCACCATGACTCTCACCAACTTTTACAGGTGCACGATATGGCTCCTGCTCTGACCAAGCCCGCAAGTAACTACAGAGGGTTGTGAATGCAGCCTAATCCATCACACCAACCAGCCCCCCATCCATTGACTCTGTCTACACTTCTCGCTGCCTCAGGAAAAGCAGCCAGCATAATCATGTACCCCTGCACCCTGGACATATTCTCTTCCAACTTCTTCTGTCGGGAAAAAGATACAAAAGTCTGAGAACACATACAAACCAACTCAAGAATAGATTCTTCCTTGCTGCCATCAGACTTTTGATTGGTGGTATCATATATTAAGCTGAGCTTTCTCTTCATCCTATCTGTAACTGCAACACTATATTCAGCATCCTATACTTTCCTTCTCTCATATGTACTCTATGAACACTACTTTTCATCTGTGTAGCCTGCAAGAAACAATATTTTTCACAGTACAAATGTGACAATAATAAATCAAATGAAAACAACCCACTATCCCCAATACTGGTGCCAATGCGGATGATCCAGACACCAGCCTTTGAACATTCATCTTTGCCATCTCATTTTCCCTCTGCCAGTTTACATGTAGCTCAGGTAATGATCCAGAGATTATTACCTTTGAGGTTCTGCTCCGTAATTGGTACCTAGCCTCTCATGGTGACTATGCCCTTTACAGACATCCCAAATATCCCTGCTTGTGTGACCACTTCCCTCCAACCTCAGTGTCCCCACCCAGCCCACAATATCACCCTGATTGACCATTAGAGGAGTGGACCAGGACAATCTTCTTTGCTTGTCGTGTCTATGTCATTGGTGCCTAAATAGACCATGTCAACTGGATCCTCCCACTTACAACGAAAATTCCTCTCCAGCTCAGAACTCTGGTACGGTCAAGCAACACAGCTGTCTGGGCTCTCGCTTTTGCTGCAGAGATCAGTATCTGTGTTCCACACTATATTGTCCCCTACTGCCACCACATTCCTGTTTGTCATCTCACTTCATAGGCTTCCTATATCCTGGTGCCATGGTTAGACTGCTCATTCACTTTGCAACCTTTGCTTTCATCCACACAGATTATAAGCACCTCAAATCTTTTCAACAACTGCAAAGTCTGAGGCTTCTCCATTACTGTCTGCTCAGTCCCTTCACTTGTCTCACTCTCGGTCACATCTTCCTGTCACTCACTGCTGACCAATACAGATGACCCTATTCTCAGAGGTGTGACCATATTCCAGGTCAAATTATCCAGGGGTTTCTCCCATTCCCTTACGTTGTGCAGGGTCTGCAGTTCAGCCTCTAACTCACTAATTCTGATCTGGAAGTCCTCCAGCTGCTTACACTTTCTGTAGGTGTGTTAGTCATGGATTACCTGGACATCCAAAATCACACATTCCTCAACTGCAACATAACACCTGTCTTGCATTGTTCCTCATGTTATCTACTTAAATTTAATTAAATTACTCACCCAATTAACTTGGAATAATTCCAATGATAACCACATTTCTTTCTCCTGTGCATTTCATTCCCACATGAACCTCATTCACCCCTCACTCAGTCTCCATCGCAGTCACCTGTCTCATGCACCTAGTACTGGCCATGCATTTTGAAAGGTGTGTCTTATTTATAGACTCTCTGGTGAGTCACTTGCTAGTTTTACTTCCTGCTGCACTGATTAACACTCATGAACGAACTGATTTCAGGTGGTTGACAGATAACTGCCACTTCAGATAGTTCTCTAGTTAACATAGAAATTACAAGCAGGAGTAGGCCATTTGGCCCTTCAAACATGCTCTGCTTTTTATTTTGATCATGGCGGATCATCAAATTCAATATCCTGATCCCCCGTTCTCCCCATATCCCTTGGTCCATTAGCCCCAAGAACTATATCTAATTTCTTTTTGAAATCACACAACATTTTGGCCTCAACTACATTCAGTTATTGTGAATTCCACAGATTCACCACCCTCTGGGTGAAAAAATTTCTCCTCACCTCAGTTCTAAGAGGTTTACCCCTTATCCTCAAACTATGACCCCTCGATCCAGACTCCTCCACGATTTGGAACATTCTTTATGAATCTATCCTGTCTAACCCTGTTAGAATTTTAAAGTTTCTATGAGATCCCCTTTCACCCTTCTAAATTGCAGTGACTATAATCCTAACTGACTTAGTCTCTCCCCATATGACAGACCTGCCACCCCAGATATCAGCCTGGTAAACCTTTGCTGTATTCCCTCGATAGCAAGGACATCCTTCCTCAGATAAGGAGACAAAAACTGCACGCAGTACCCCCAGTGTGGCCTCACCAATGTGCTATACAATGGCAGCAAAACACCCCTATTCCAATACTCAAATCCTCTAGCGATGAAGGTCAGCATATCAAAGAACAAAGAAAATTACAGCACAGGAACACGCCCATTGGCCCTCCAAGCCTGCATCGGCCATGCTGTCCAACTGAACTAAAACCCCCTACCCTTATGGGAACCATATCCATCCATTCCCACCCTATTCATGTATTTGTCAAGACTCCCCTTAAAAGTCACTATCGTATCTCCTTCCACCTCTCTCGGCAGAGAGTCCCAGACACCTATCACCCTCTGTGTAAAAATAACTGGCCTCGTACATCTCCTATAAACCTTGTCCCTCGCAACTTAAACTTATGCTCACTAGTAATTGACTCTTCCACCTTGGGAGAAAGCTTCTGAATATCAACTCTGTCTATGCCCCTCATAATCTATCAATTCGCCCCTCAACCTCCATCGTTCCAGTGAGAACAAAACAAGCTTCTCCAACCTCTCGTCATACCTAATGCCCTCCATATCCCCAGGGCCTGATGGGATATAGCCCAGAATACTGAGAGAGGCAAGGGAGGAAATTTCTGGGGCCTTGAGAGAAATCTTTGCATCCTCACTGAGAATACAGAGAAGGTCCCAGAGGACTGGAGAATACCTAATGTTGTTCCTACGTTTAAGAAGGGTAGCAAGAATAATCCAGGCAATTCCAATCCGATGAGCCTTACTTCAGAAGTAGGGAAATTATCGGAGAGGATTCTTCGAGACAGGATATATTCCCACTTGGAAATAAGTGGGCGTATTAGTGAGAGCCAACATGGTTTTGTGAAGGGGAGGTCGTGTCTCACGAGTTTTTCAAGGAAGTGACAAAGATGACTGATGAGAGTAGGGCAGTGGATGTTGTCTACATGGACTTCAGTAAGGCCTTTGACAAGGTCCCTCATGACAGACTGGTGCAGAAGCTGAAGCTGCATGGGATCAGAGGTGAACTAGCAAAGTGGATAAAGTCAAAGAAGACAGAGCGTAGGAATGAAAGGGTGTGTTTCTGAATGGAGGGCTGTGACAAGTGGTGATCCTTAGGGATCAGTACTGGGATCTTTGCTGTTTGTAATATATATAAATGATTTGAAGGAAAATGTAACTGGATTGATTAGTAAGATTGCGGATGATGAAAAGGTTGGTGGATTTGTGGATAGCGATGAGGACCATCAGGGGATACAGCAGTTGGAGACTTGGGTGGAGAGATGGCAGATGGAAATTGATGTGGACAAATTTTTTACTCAGAGAGTGGGTCCCTGGAACTGGGTTGCCGGGGAAGGTAGTGGAAGCGGATACCGTAGTGACTTTTAAGGGGTGTCTTGACAAGTACATGAATTGGAGGGAACAGAGGGATATGGTCCCCAAAAGGGTAGACGGTTTTAGTTAAGTTGGGCAGCATGGTCAGTGCAGGATTGGAAGGCCGAAGGGCCTGTTCCTATGCAATTTGTTAAACTGATCTTTTTTCAGAAATCCAGACTGTGCCCAAGTTCACCATTATTTTCTCAGTGTTCAGTTATTACATCATTTGTTACAGATCCTAGCATTTTCCTTCGGACTAATGTCAGGCTAACAAGTTTTTCATTCTCCATATTCTCTCTCCCTTCTTTCTTAAACATCGGAGTTACATTTGCACCTTCCAATCTGCAGGAACAATTGCAGGGTCTGTAGAATTTTGAAAGATAACCACCAATGCATCAACTTTCTTGACAGTCACTACTTTCAGCATCTGAGATAGAGACCACCAAGTCTGGGCAAATTTATCTACTTCAAATCTTATTCATTTCTCTATTTCTACTATTCTTATGAGCATAAAAGCATCTTGTTGTTCCTCATTAATGCCAGTCACCTGATCCTCCATTATTTATGGAAGGTTTTTAATGAATGGTGATCATTGACATTTGGACAGATTATTGAGAAAGTCTGTGTGTTCTGCCTTGGTCATGTCATCTAACGTGAGGTTTGAGGTGTGCGTGAGACCAGTGCCTGGAGCTGTGAGGTAGCAGCCGAACCAATGCACCACTGTGTGTTGTGTTTCTTTCAAATTATGGAATCTTATGGCTTTATCCTCTTAGTGAGTAATTAGGATTTCCTTTTAATTCATGGTTACCTCATTCATTATTCAAGTGTAAGATATATAGTATTAACTGTTTGCTTTGTTGACTCTTTCATAGAAAAAATTATTCCTCACTTCCCCACTTACTCTAATTCAGGGTCCTGGCAAGTCAGAGACAATGCCGACAGGCACAGGGTGTTAAGACACCAATCCATCACAGGGCACACACTCACACACAAAAATTAAAGGGGCAATTTAACATTGCCAATCCACCTAATCCACACATCATTGATGTGGGGAGGAAACGGGAGCACCCGGAGGAAACCCATGCAAACACAGGGAGAATGTGCAAACCTCAACACAGACAGTGACCCAAGGTTGGAATTGAACCCATGTCTCTGGAGCTGTGAGGCAGCATTGCCAACCTGACGCTGTCTCAAAAATTATTGTATTTCTTTCAAATTATTGAATCTCATGGCTTTATACCCTTCTTCAGTAACTGGGATTTCAAAGTTGCTCTGTGCACCAAAAAAAATGTTGATTGTTCCTATTCTGAACATAACCAAATATGGAGCCTCATCCAATATTGTAACAAATTTGGGATCTGGTCTGATATCGCACTGAGAAACTCAGAACTTTAGTGTAGAGAGGGATCTGGATGTCCTGGTGTAAAAATCACAAAACGTTAGTCTGCAATTACAGGAAGTAATTAGGAATATCAATGGAATGTTAGTGTTTCTTGTCAGGACAATCACATTTAAAAAATTGTGCCTGCAAGCATACAGGGACTTAGTGAGGCTGCATTTGGAGGAATGTGCAATATTTTGATCTCCTTACGTAAGATCATGAGATCATAAGACAAAGGTAGGCCATTTGGCTCATTGAGTCTGCTCTGCCATTCAATGACATCAGGACTGGTCTGATGTGATAATCCTCCAACTTCATTTTCCCACCTTATTTCCATAACCCTGATTCCATTACTGATTAAAAATCTGTCTCTCTCAGCCCCAAAGATATGTTCCACTCTTTACACCTCTCTGCCGTGAAGAGTTCCAAGAATTCACTACCTCTGAGAGAAGAAATTCCTCCTCATCTCTGTCTTAAATGGATAAGCCTTTGCTCTGAGAATATGTCCTTTGGTCGTGGACTCAGAGCGGGGGGGATTGAATATAAAAGTAGGGAGGTCTTGCTGCGGCTGTATAGGGCATTGGTGAGGCCGCAGCTGGAGTACTGTGTGCAGTTTTGGGCGCCGTACTTGCACAAGGAGATTTTGGCCTTGGAGGGAGCGCAGAGGAGGTTTACTAGGCTGATTCCGGAGTTGAGGGTGTTGAGCTATGAGGAGAGGCTGAATAAATTAGGCTTGTACTCGTTAGAGTTTAGAAGAATGAGGGGAGATCTCATTGAGACATATAAGATGATGAATGGGATGGATAGGATAGAGGTGGAGAGACTCTTCCCGCTCAGAAAGGATAGTAGGACTAGGGGGCACAGCCTCAAGATAAAGGGGGGGTGGTTTAGAACGGAGTTGAGGAGGAACTTCTTCACTCAAAGGGTGGTGAACCTCTGGAATTCTCTGCCTGTTGAAGTGGTGGAGGCTGCCTCGCTAAATATTTTTAAGACGTGGGTTGATGGGTTTTTGATAAGGGAGGGGATTAAGGGTTATGGGGAGAGGGCGGGAATGTGGAACTGAGCCACGACAGATCAGCCATGATCTTATTGAATGGCGGGGCAGGCTCGAAGGGCTAGATGGCCTACTCCTGCTCCTATTTCTTATGTTCTTATGTTAAGGGGAAACAAACTATCAGCATCCAAGCTGTCAAGCCCCCTGAGAATCCTGTATGTATCAATAAGGTCACCTCTCATTCTTCTCAACTCCACTGAGTACAGGCCCAACCTACCTAGCCTCGATTGTTAAAAATATCCTGCCATATTTGGAATCAATCAAATTAACTTTCTCTGGACTCCTTTTAATGGTGGCACGTCTTTTCATCTGCCAAGCTTTCACCCACACACCTAATTTTTTTTATCCCTCTGTAGACCCTGTCATCCTCAGCACTTGCCTTCCCACCTATTTTTGTGTCATCTCAAATTTAGCAGCAGTACATTCACTTCCCTTATCCAAATTATTAATTTACACAATGTAAGAAATGACCATTGAATTAGAGACTGATTCCTGGGATGAAGGCAGTTATATTATCATGAAAGCCTGAGCAGATTTGGCCGATATCCATTGGAGTTTAGGAGAATGAGAGGTGATCTTATTGAAACATAGAAGACACTGAGGGGACTCGACAGGATTGATGCTGAGTGGATGTTTCCCTTGCGATGGCGTCTTGTATAATGCAGATTTTGAAAATTAGCAATCTCCTATTTAATACAGAAATGAGATTTTGTTTTCTATCAGAGGGTCACTTGTGTTGGAATTCTCTACCCCAGTGAGCAGTGGAGGCCAGATCACTGACAATATTCAATCAGATCAGTCATGATCTTGTTCAGAATAGGCTCGAGGGACGAATGGCCTACTCCTGTTCCGAATTCTTTTGTTCTTGGAATTGAGGTTTTGTGCGATATCTTACAGACTCGGATTATGAACAATCCGTACAGTGACGTTTACACAATGTTTCACAGAGAAATCACCTCCCACCCGCTGTCTCCAGCTTTCTCTCCTCTACCTCAGTCCCCTCTCCCTCTCTCCTCAACCTTGACCGTCACCCCCCCACTCTCCTTCTCACAGCCTGCCTTCCCTCTCTCAAATTCTCCTTCCCCAACCCTGCTATCTCTCTCTCCTTCCACTCCCTGTCACTTATGCACTCCTCTGCTCACATACTTCCCCCTTCTCCCCACTAACTTCTTTCCACCTACATTCTCTCCCTCCCCTTTCTCCCTCTCTCACTCACCTCCCATTCTTCCTTTGTCTCTCCCTCTTTAATTCGTCTCTTCTTCCTACTTTGTGTGGCATGGTGGCTCAGTGGTTCGCATTGCTGCCCCACAGAGCCAGGGAGCTGCTTTCAATTCCTGGTTTGGGTCACGTCTGTGCAGAATCTACACGTTCTCCCTCACATCTGCGTGGGTTTCCTTCCACAGTTCGAAAGACATGCTGGTTTGCGATGCTAAATTCTCCCTCAGTGTACCCGAACAGGCACCGAAGTGTGGTGACTCGGGGATTTTCACACTAACTTCATTACAGTGTTAATGTAAGCCTACTTGTGACACTAATTAACTTGGAAATCAATCTGTCCTGCAATCTCTCTCCCATTTCCCACAACCATCCCATCTCCCTGCCAGCCACTCATTTGTCCCTCCTGCTCCCTGACCCTGCTCCTCACCCACTCTCTCTCAGCACCTTCCTATTCTCCCCCATCGACACATAATCTCTCTCCACCTCACCTCCTATCCCCTTCCCTCATCATTCTGCAAAACTTCTCGCCCTCACTCTCTTCTCTTCAGACTCTCTCCCCTTTCCCACTCTCTCACATTCTTCCCTGCCCCTCCTGCTTTATTTCTCATCCTGTCTTTACATGGAAGGGTCTGTTTATTTCTTCCTCCCTCACTATCTGCCTTCCAGACGCTCTCTCCACTCTGCTCTTTCTTTCTCACCCACTATCCCAATCCCTGTCATCTGCTCTGCCGTTCTCTCTCCTGCTTCCACACTCAAAACATCCCACTCTGAATCTCCCACATCCCACTCTCAATCTCCCTCTTTACACTCCGGCTCCCTCCAGTCCCTCTCATTCCTGCCTCTTTTCTCTCTTCCCAACTGCACCCCTCCACCTATCCTCTCATCCCCCCTCCCTATCTCTCTGTCACTCACTATCTTCTCTCCGCTCTTCGCTGCCTCTCCTTTCTGGCCTATTCCCCCTCCTCTCCCCTCCCTCCGGCTCCATGTTGCCATCCCATTCATGCTCCCACTCTCTCCTCTCCCTCATTCTCCCCTCCCCCTCATTCTCCCCTCCCCCTCACAAACCTCTCTCCTCTCTTCCTCACTCCTCACACTCTCTCTCCTCCCCACCCCCTCTCTCTAAATCACTGACTGTGTTATTTTCACTTTCCCCCAGCTCCAGCCTCTCTGACTCTGGATCCGAACACAGCGAATCCCCGGCTCATCCTGTCTGAGGACCGGACCAGTGTGACAGTCGGAGACGAATGGCAGCCGCTCCCTGACACCCCGGAGAGGTTTGATTCCTGGCCCTTTGTCCTGGGATCAGAGGGATTCACATCAGGGAGACATTACTGGGAGGTGGAGGTTAGGGAGAAGACAGAGTGGGATCTGGGAGTGGCCCGAGAGTCTGTGAACAGGAAAGAGGAAATTGACCTGACCCCTGAGACCGGATTGTGGATGGTGGGGCTGTTTTCCGGAAGTGATTATTGTGCCTTCACCTCCCCCTCAGAGACCCCCCTCACCCCGAGTGTGAATCCCCGGAAGATCGGGGTTTTCCTGGACTATGAGGGTGGACAGGTGTCATTTTACAATGCGGACAACATGTCCCATCTCCACACTTTCACCCACACTTTCACTGAGAGAATCTTTCCCATCTTCAATCCGGGATGGAATAACAACGGGGAAAACTCGGCGCCGCTGACAATCTGCGGGATTAAAGGTCTCTAACAGATCCATCCCATAATTTCACACCGTCTCCCTGCCTCCTGCCAGCTGTAAACTGATGGAACCTGTTCATATTGTGGTTATTATATAGAATTATAATTTACACTGGGGGCTCCATGATTACATTTGTAAAATGATTCTTCAAACAAAACAATCTGTGAACCGCTGGAATAGAAACAGTTTTTCTCAAAGATTCCACAGTTCATCATTAAATCCAAGAAGCAGAAACTCAACATGTTGTTTGTGTCTGTCACTGAGTGAGGGAGGCGGGATTCCGGGGAATGGAGAAGCCGATTGGCCGGAGCTCCTGTCACTCAGAGCGAGGGAGGCGGGATTCCGGGGAATGGAGAAGCCGACTGGCCGGAGTTCATATCAGTCAGAGCGAGGGAGGCGGGATTCCGGGGAATGGAGAAGCCGATTGGTCAAGGTGGATGTCATTAACACGGGGGGACTGTCGATTGGTCGCTATAACTGTCAATCAGAGAAGAAGTGGGTGCTCTTGACACCGGGAAGACTCCGGTCACAGAGACTGAGGAGGCGGGGTTCATGAAGCTTAGAAGGCGATTGGTTCGCGTCCCTGTCGCTCTGCGCCTGAACACCGATTTTTGGCGAGTCTGAAATGCGATTGGTTCAACTGCCTGTCAGTCATCATGAGGGAGGCGGGTTTCCGCGTGGTCCGTAAATCAATTGGTTGTTGTGTAATTCATTCAGATTAAGAGGCGGGTTTCCGTGCATTAGGGAAGCCGATTGGTCAGTATGACTTATTGACATAAAAGGAGGTCGTCCCGGAAGATGTCGGGCGATTGGCCAGAGCCTCTGTCACTCAGACTGAGAGAGGCGAGGTATCAGGGAAGCCGGAAACGGATTGGCCTTATCCGCTGACACGCATCGTTCCAGGGACGTTGCCAATTGGGGAGCAGGATTGGCCGGAGCGCCTGTCACTCATCTGAAGGGAGGCCGGATTGCGGAACTTTGGAGGTGATTGGCTGCATCTCTTGTCCCTCAGTGCCGGGGATCCCCCTCGCCCCGTTCGCCCATCGCTTTATTGCGTTCCCCCTCTCCCTCGCCCCATTCCCCTCACCATCTGCCCCTTCCCTCTACGCCCCGCCTCTATCGCTGCCGTCCCTGCAGTGTAAGTACAACCGCCAGTGTGGAACTCCCACCCACCTGACGAAGGAACAGCCTATTCTGAAAGCTTGTTGCATTTGCTACAAATAAACCTGTTGGACTTTAAGCTGGTGTTGTGAGACTTCTTTCTGTGTACGCACATCCACAGCGCTGCTAGGGAGGGAGCTACAGAATTTTGACTTCTCGGGCAGTGAAGGAACATTGATATATTTCCAAATCTGGATGATGGGTGGCTTGGGAGGGAACTTTCAAGTGTTGCTGTTCCCATTCACCCTCTCCTTCTGGGGAGTTCTTTCGGGTTATAACCGAGCAGAGTATACACCTTTCTCAACCCCTTGCCAACAGGCTGCTTTAGCGATTTTGATACTGATTTGATTTATTATTGTCACATGTGTTAGTATACAAAGAAAAGTATTGTTTATTGTGTGCTATACAGGCAAAGCATACTGCGCGTAGAGAAGGAAAGGAGTGAGTGCACAATGTAGTGTTACAGTCATAGCTAGGATGTGGAGCGCAACTTAATATAAGGTAAGTCCTTTCAAAAGTCTGATGGCAGCAGGGAAGAAGCTGTTCTTGAGTCCGTTGGTGTGTGACCTCAGACTTTTGTATCTGTTTCCTGACAGATAAAGGTGGAGGAGAGAATGTCTGGGGTCCTTAATTATGCTGGCTGCTTTTCTGAGGCAGGGGAAGAGTCAATGGATAGGAGGGTGGTTTGCACGATGGATTGGGCCACGTTCACAACCCTTTGTATTTACTTGCAGTCTTGGTCAGAGCAGGAGCCCTACCAAGCTGTGATATATCAGGAAAAGGTGCTATGGTGCATCTGTAAAAATTGCTGAGAATTGCAGCAGATGTGCCAAATTTCCTTCACATCCTGAGAAAGTAGCGGTGTTGGTGGGTTTCCTAAACCATAGCGCAACATGGAGGGACCAGGACCAGTTGTTGATAATCTGGACACCTGGAAACTTGAAGCTCTCAACCATGGCGGCACGGTGATACAGTGGTGAGCATTGCTGTCTCATAGCGCCAGGGACCCGGGTTCGATTCTGGCCTCAAGTCATTGTCTGTGTGGAGTCTGTACATTCTCCCCACGTCAGGAAGAACCTATTGATTCCACCTCCACCACCGCTGTTGGCAGCCGATATTTTTAATTGATTAATAGGATGTGGACGTCTCTGTTTAGACCAGTACTTATTTTTAATCCCTCATACCCCTTGAGAAAGTCGTGTGCTGCCTTCTTGAACGGCTGAAGTCCCTGAAGGCGAGGTACACCCCTGTGTTGTTCGGAAGGGGGTTCCAGGATATGATTTCCATCAAGTGAAAGTGATGGAACTGCGATGCATTTCCAAGTCAGGATGTTGAGTGATTTGGAGAGGAACCTCCAGCAGGTAGTTTTCCCATGTGTCTGCTGCACTTGTCCTTCAAGATGGTAGTCGTCATGGGATTGGAAGGTGTTGCTGAAGGAGCCTTGGTGAATTTCTGCAGCGCTTCTTGTAGATGGTACGCACTGCTGCGAAGGTGCACCGATGGTGGATGAGTGACTGTTTGTGGATGAGGTGCCAGTCTAGTGTCTGTTTTGTCCTGGATGGTATTATGGAGTGTTTTTGGAGCTGCATTCAACCAAGAAAGTGGAGCGTATTCCATCACATTCCTGACTGGTGGACTATCTTTAATACATAATTGCATTTGGTGACCGATGTTATCAGAGGATTTCCAGCGTCACTTGAAACTGTCTCCTCTGTCTCGAAGTGAATCCGACCCCTGCCCAATGGGCACCTTCCATCCTTTGGAAACATTGCTGATGATATGAACATGCCCAGTACCCGGAGCCAAAGGAGGGAGTGATGAATCCTGGCTGTTGTTTTGCGTTTACTTGGTGGAATGAGTTTTGTCAGCAGGTGGCAGCGGTGCACTTCTGTAACAGTGAAAAATTGAATTCACGCAGAATCGCAACTCATTCCAGAAACGTACTGCACCCGCAATGAATTAATTACTGACAAGGACAGGAGCCCCGAGTTGCCAAAAATGAAAGAAATTTCCACCTTTTCCTTGAGTTGAAATTAAAGTCAGTATATTCCACTGAGCACCTCAACTTGATACCCTGGAAGATCACAATATTCCCAATATCTATCCCTCGATGAGGGAGAATTCCACACATCTCCGACACTTTGATGTGAAAAATTACTTCATGATTTGACTGCCGAAAGTCCCCGCTCACATTTTAACGATGATGGCAGAACTCTCCGTGGTGCTGTCGAGGGTGAGGGCATTTTCCAAAACTGAGGAGAATTTAATCCGCTCAGAATGATAGAAATTCCAAATTCAATAACTTCCCAGATGTTCCATGTGTTGAAATGAATGTTAGTAAATTCCGCTGGGCTGTGTAAGGGGTGTCCATGTCCCCCAGGACAGATTCTCTTTCCTGTTCTCCCCACAGGAGCTGTTTAACACCCAGGCAGTAACAATAAAACCCAATGTTCAATACTGTCAGATATATGAAACGTTTTACACCGGAATCACAGACAATATCTCTGCAATAAAACAAGACACTGATTTCCAATCCACGTTGATCTCTCTACCTCTACCTGCCTGTTAATGAATCTGATCCATCGCCAAACTTCACAGCCTGTGGTTTTCCGTGCTGGATTCGCGCGAGGATAGGAGAGATGGAGTTACTCCGAAGAATGAAGATAGATGGGTGACAGTGAGAGGGGCTGGGAGGAAGCAATCAGTACAGGGATACCCTGTGGTCTTTCCCCTCGGCAACAAGTCTACTGCTTTGGATACTGTTGAGGGGGACGATCTACCAGTGGTAAGCCGCGGTGACCGGATCTTCAGCACTGAGTCCGTCCCTGTGGCTCAGAAGGGAAGGGGGGCTGCGGGGGGGAGGGGAGCAGGAGAGCAATAGTTATTGGGGACTCGAAAGTTAGAGGGACAGATAGGAGGTTCTGTGGCAACGAAAGAGACTCATGGATGGTATGTTGCCTCCCGGGTGCCAGAGTCCGTGACTTCTCAGACCGTGTTTTCAGGATCCTTAAGGGGGAGAGGGAACAGTTCACAACTCATGGTACATATCAGTACCAACGATTTGGTAAGAGAAGGGACTGGGATTTAAAACAGGAATTTAGGGAGCTAGGGTGGAAGCTGAGAGTCAGGACAAACCATGTTGTCATCTCTGGTTTGTTGCCAGTGCCACGTGCTACCAAGTTGAGGAATAGGGAGAGAATGCAGATAAACACGTGGCTACAGGGATGGTGTAGGAGGGAGGGTTTCATGGATAATTGGAGCACATTCTGGGGAAGGTGAGACCTGTACAAACAGGACGGTTTGCACCTGAACCAGTGGGGCACCAATATCCTGGGAGGGAATTTGCCACGGCTCTTCGGAGGGGATTTAAACTAATTTGTCAGGGGGATGGGAAAACGAGCTGTCGTCCAGAAGCCAGTGTTGAGTGTAGTGAGGTACTGAGGAGGGTATCAAGGTCGCACGAGTGTACAGGCAGACAGGAAGGTGGGCTGAAGTTTGTCTACTTCAATGCAAGGAGCACACAGAATAAGATAGGTGAACTTGGAGCGTGGATTGGGACTTGGGGCTACGATGTTGTGGCTATTACGGAGACACGGTTAGAACAGGGACAGGAATGGTTGTTGGAAGTTCCGGGTATAGATGTTTCAGTAAGAGTAGGGAAGGTGGTAAAAGAGGAGGAGGAGTAGCATTGTTAATCAAGTATAGTTTAGCGGCTGCTGAAAGGCAGTTCGAGGGGAATCTGCCTCCTCAGGTAATATGGACTGAAGTTGGAAATCGGAAATGAGCGGTCACGTTTTTAGGAGTTTTCTGTAGGCCCCCAAATATCAATAGAGAAGTGGAGGAAGAAATTGCAAAACAGATTATGGATAGGTGTGGAGGTCACAGTGTAGTTGTCGTGGGTGACTTTAACTTTCCAAACATTGATTGGAGCCTTTATAGGTCGAATAGTTCGGATTGGGCAGTTTCTGTACAGTGTGTGCAGGAGAGTTTCCTGTCACAATATGTGGATAGGCCGACAAGTGGTGGGGCCACATTGGACTTGGTACTGGGTAACGAACCGGACCAAGTGTTAGATTTGTTTGTGGGAGAGGACTTTGGAGATAGTGACCACAATTCGGTGTCATTCATTATTGCAATGGACAGGGATAGTGCCATACGACAGAACAACGTTTGTAATTGAAGGAAGGGTAATTATGATGCGATTAGGCAAGAATTAGGGAGCATAAGAAACTGGGAACAGAAACTGTCAGGGAAAGGCATAAATGAAAAGTGGAGCTTGTTCAAGGAACAAATACTGCATGTCCTTGATAGTTATGTCTCTGTCAGGCAGGGAGGAAATGGCCAAATGAGGGGACCATGGTTCACAAAAGAGGTTGAATGTCCTCTCAAGAGGGAAAAGGAATCGTATGTAAGGATGAGAAAACAAAGTTCAGTTGGGTCACTTGAGGGTTACAAGGTAGCAAAAAATGAGGTTAAAAAAGGGCTTAGGAGAGCCAGGAGGAGGCATGAGAAATCCTTGGTGGAGCGGATCAAGGAAAACCCCAAGGCTTTTCACTCTTATGTGAGAAATAAAAGAATGACCAGGATGAGGTTAGGGCTGGCCATGGAGTCAGAAGAGATAGCAGAGGCGATGAACTAATACTTTTCTTCAGCGTTCACCAAGGAGAGGGACCATGTTTTTGAGGATGAGAGGATGATACAGGCTGATAGGCTGGAGGAGGTAGATGTTCTGAGGGAAGATGTATTGGCAATTCTGAAAAACCTGAGGGTCAATAAATCCCCTGGGCCAGATGGGACATATCCTAGGATTCTTTGAGAGGCAAGGGATGAGATTGCCGAGCCTTTGGCTTTGATCTCTGGGTCCTCAATATCTATGGGGATAGTGCCAGAGGACTGGAGAGTGGCGAATATTGTTCCTCTGTTCAAGAAAGGGAATAAGAATGACCCTGATAATTATAGGCCGGTTAGTCTTACTTTGGTGGTTGGGAAGTCAATGGAAAAGGTCCCGAGGGATAGGATTTATGGCCATTTGGAAAGATGCAGCTTAATCCAGTATAGTCACCACGGATTCGTTATGGGTAAGTCTTGCCTCACAAATTTGATTGAATTCTTTGAAGAGGTAATTAATGTGTGGACGAAGATAGAGCAGTTGATGTCTTATACATGGATTTTAGCAAGGTGTTTGATAAGGCTCTCCATGGTCAGCTCATGAAGAAAGTAAGGAGATCTGGGATAGAGGGAAATTTGGCCGTTTGGAGAAGTAACTGGCTATGTCATAGAAGACAGAGGGTGGTGTTGGATGGAAAAGTTTCAGACTGGAAGGCAGTTACCAGCGGTATATCACATGGATCAGTGCTGAATCCTCTGCTTTTTGTGATTTTTATCAATGACTTGGAGGAGGGGGCTGAAGGTTGGGTCAATAGATTTGCTGATGACACCAAGATTGGTGGAGTAGTGTATGAGGTGGAAGGCTGTTGTAGGCTGCAAAGAGACATTGATAGGATGCAAAGCTGGGCCGAAAAAAACGGCAGATGACATTTAACCCTGATAAGTGCAAGGTGATTCGTTTTGGTCGATCAAATTTGAATGTGGTTTATAAGGCCAACGACATGGTTCTGAGGAATGTGAATGAACAAAGAGATCTTGGGGCTCATGTCCACAGATCTCTGAAGGTTGCCACTCAAGTGGATAGAGTCATAAAGAAGATCTACAGTGTGTTCGTGTTTATTAATGGTGGTGGGGGGGGGGTGTTGAGTTTAAGAGTAGTGGGGGTTATGCTGCAACTGTACAGGACCTTGGTGAGACCACATTTGGATCATTGTGTGCAGTTCTGGTCACCTCACTATAAGAAGGATGTGGAAGCATTGGAGAGAGTGCAGAGGAGATATACCGGGATGCTGCCTGGTTTGGAGGGTAAAACTTACGAGGAAAGGTTGAGGGAGCTGGGACTTTTCTCTTAAGAGTGGAGGAGGATGAGAGGCGACTTACGAAAGGTTTATAAGATGATGAGGGGAATAGATAGAGTGGACGTTCAGAGACTATTTCCTCAGGTGGATGTAGCTGTTATTAAGGGGCATAACCATAAGGTTCATGGTGGGCGATATAGGAGGGTTGTGCGAGGTTTCTCTTTCATATTTCTCTTTCTGTGGTTCCTCTGGGGAAGTGTCTCAAGCCATTAGCACTGTGTGTCAAAGCAGTGAAGGGATCTGTCTCGTCTCGTCTGTCATTCTAGGAAGTAGTTTTTATCATCTTTTATCAGGAAGAGGTAAAGATATTAGAGAGCAAATGTTAAACGGCAGATATTCGGTTTGGTGGAATTCGACTCATTAATCAAGAGGAGGGGGCTGTAGAAACTGCGAGTCTGTGCTGGATAAAGGAGGGAGTGTGGTGATCTTACTGAAATATTCATGCTTCAGAATGAAAGGGAGATTGCAAACATCCAGAGTCGAGATTGAAGTAGGTGTAGCTTTAAATCTAGAATAGGGAGGGTGACAAGGCAGTTTGGAATGAGTGAGGTTGAGTTTTTGAGTGACTCCAGTGAGGTAATGAACCAGTGAACGCACCGCTCAGTCTGTGAATTTGATCAGAAACCCAATCCATTCTCAGAGCTGATTTTAAGAACAATATCATAGTCCAGTTTCCCACTGGTTTGCAGTGTGGGATAATGTTCTGTGGCTCCTGAGGAGGGAACAGGAGACAAGAAATCCTCCTCCCAACTCTGTTGACTCGGGGCCGTAGGATGCATGATCATTCAGTGGGGATGAGAGAGAGCAAGGAGAGTCGAGCAGCAGTGAGAAAGACAAATCACCTGCTGGTCACAGAGAAATCATTAAAAACTGCCTTCATTCCCACAGTGTGATGCAAATTCCTTCAGAACCAGTGAATATGTTTGCGGAACAATCACTGCTGTAATGCAGGAAATGTAAAAAACAATTTCCAAAGAGCAAGCTCCCAGAAACAGCATAATGATGAAGTTTGATGATGTTGTTTCAGTGTAAATATTGGGCAAGAAACAGAGGGAACAAACTGCTTACCTGATTTCTGATGGGAATTTCCAGTGGTCGATTAAGATCAGTGATTAGAATATTCTGTTCCTCTGAGCGGAGCATCGCAATCCAATGGAAGATCAAATTTGTATTGAGTCTTCAGGTGTGAGATTTTTGCCTATGTGAGTACACTGGCTATCTACTTTGAAGTTGCTACACAATTGCAAGGGCTGGATCTCTGCCTTTCTACACATTCTGTTCAGTCATCTGAGTTGCGACTCATCTTCCCACAATTATATGATTTTTCCTTAAATTTAATGTTCGCTTTAACTTCTTTAGTTAACCACAGATGGTGGATCATCCTTTCGGGATTTTCTTGCCTTGAATCTACCTCTGGATTTGCCACAACTACTCAAGGTTGATCCCTCTCTCTCGATGTTTAGTTTGAAGCCCTCTTTACTTCCCTCGTTAAGTGAATTGCAAGAACACTCATCTCAGCATAGTTTAGGTGTAGATCATTCAAACAATAAAACCTTACCATCCCCAAAACTGGTACAATGCCCATGATCGAGAGGCACTCCTCCCACACCAGTCTTGGAACATTCATCTCTGCAATCTGCAATTCCCTCTGCCAATTTGCAGCTCAGGTAATAATCCAGAGATTATTACCTTTGAGGTCCTCCTTCTTAGTTAGGTACTTAGCCTCTCATGCTGATTATGTCCTCACAGATATCTGAAATATCCCTGTTTGCATGACCCCATTTGCCCACTTCTGTCCCCAACAGAAGCAGCCTGGAGGGACTGAATGGCCTACTCCTGTTCCTAATGTTTGTGTTCCTGTAATTTAAATATTATTTGGCATCTTACAGGCTCACATTGTGTACAACCTGTGCGGTGACATCTACGTACTGCTTCATGGAAATATCGCTTCCCACCCGATCTCCCTGCAGCTTTCTCTCCTCCCTCTTTCTTCCCTCACTCCTCAACCTTGACCTTTCCCCCCACTCTCTTTCTCACTATCTGTCTTCCCTCTCTTAAATTCTACCTCCCCACCACCCCTCTATCCACTCGCTTTCTCTCACTTCCTTCTACTCAACTCTCTCCTTCTCCACCCATCTTTCCCTACACCGATGCTGTCTTATTTTTCCCCCCGGCACTCACCTCCCACTATGCCCTTCTCTTGCCCGATTTAGCTTCCTCTCTCTTTCTTACCTCAATCTCTGTCTCCCATTCTCCACAATCACTCCCTCACCCTAACTTGCAAGAATCTGTTCTTCCCATTCTCTATCCCGAGTCTCCACACACTCACTCTTAGTTCCTCCCTGCTCTCTCTCTACCTTTGCATACTATCCTTTTCCCTTTCCTCATCATACTGCTATACCTCTTCCCTTCACCATCCCATCTCTCTCTCTATTGTTTCCCTCTCCACCACATTTTTCCCTGTCCTATTTCTTTCCGGTCCTCTTTTACACATTTTCTCCTCTCTCGCACTCTCTCTCTCATACACCATCATGTTGTTCCTCCCAAGGTCCTGTTCGCACCACTTGCCCTTCTTTCTTACAGTCTTCCGCTTTTGTGTTCACCCTTCTACTCTCTCTCTTACGCACACTCTTCCACTCTCCCTGCCATGCCAAACCCTGTACCTCCCATCTTATTATGTCACAACATCCGACACTATCTGCCACTCAGTTGCTCTCTATATACTGCCCTGTGGTTCTCACCCACTACCCCAATCTCATCTCATTGTTTCTCTTGCTTCCACAAACAAGCATTCCCAATCGCATCTGACCTCCCCCTCATCCTGCTCTCCATTTCCCTCTTTACACTCTAGCTCCCTCCACTCCCTTTCACTGCTGAGCTGTTTTCTCTTATCTCAACTGTACCATTCTACCTCCTTCTCTTTCCCCCTCCCTATAACCCTGTCAACCCCCTCTCGACACTTCCTTGCCTCTCCCTTCTGTTCGCTCCACATTTCTCTCCCTTCCACCGCTCACCATTCCTGGTCTCATGCTCCCCTCCCTCTCATTTCCTCTCTTCTCCCCCTCAAAACCTCTCTTCCTCATTTCTCACACTCCCTCCTCTCCCCACACCCTTTCTCTAAATCACTAAGTCTGTTATTTTAAAATTCCTCCAGCTCCAGCCTTTCTCACTCTGGATCCGAACACAGCGAAGCCCTGGCTCATCCTGACTGAGGACTGGACCAGTGTGAGACTCGGAGACAACCTGGAAAGATTTGAACCCTCGGAATATGTCCTGGGATCAGAGAGATTCACATTAGGGAGACATTACTGGGAGGTGGAGGTGGGGGTGAAGGAGGTGGATTGTGGGAGTGGTCCGGGAGTCTATGAACAGGAAAGGAGGAATAGACCTGAGCCCTGAGTCCGGATTCTGGGCTGTGGGACTGGAGTATGGAAGACGCTATTTTGTCCTCACCTCCCCCTCACAAGCGCCACCCCCCCGCGACCACCACCACCACCGCCCTCCTCCACCCCCCGCCCCCCGACCACCACCACCACCACCACCTCGAATGTGAATTCCTGGAAGATCGGAGTTTTTCTGGACTATCAGGGTGGACAGGTGTCCTTTTACAGTGCGGACAACATGTCCCATCTCCACACTTCCACCCACACTTTCAGTGAGAGAATCTTTCCCATCTTCAGTCCGAGATGGAATATCGACGGGAAAAACTCGGAGCCGCTGACAATCTGCGGGATTAAAGGTCGATAACAGATCCATCCCATAATTTCACACCGTCTCCCTGCCTCCTGCCATCTGTAAACTGATGGAACCGGTTCGTATTGTGGTTATTATATAGAATTATAATTTACACTGGGGGGCTCCATGATTACATTTGTAAAATGATTCTTCAAACAAAGCAATCTGAGAACCGCTGGAATAGAAACAGTTTTTCTCAAAGATTCCACAGTTCATCATCCAATCCAAGAAGCAGAAACTCAACATGTTGTTTGTGTCTGTCACTGAGTGAAGGAGGCGGGATTCCGGGGAATGGAGAAGCCGACTGGCCGGAGCTCCTGTCACTCTGAGTGAAGGAGGCGGGATTCCGGGGAATACAGAAGCCGACTGGTCGGTGCTCCTGTCACTCTGAGTGAGGGA
The DNA here is from genome assembly GCF_965287045.1 of Carcharhinus amblyrhynchos. Classification (NCBI taxonomy): domain Eukaryota; kingdom Metazoa; phylum Chordata; class Chondrichthyes; order Carcharhiniformes; family Carcharhinidae; genus Carcharhinus; species Carcharhinus amblyrhynchos. The sequence continues at coordinate 5,812,710 of NW_027649781.1, read as the reverse complement.
GGCGGGGTTCCTGGGACTAGACAAGCCGATGGGTCAGTGTGGCTGTCATTTACATTGAGGGGGCGGTTCAGGGAGGGACTGTCGATTGGTCGCTATAACTGTCAATCAGAGAAGAAGCGGGTGATCTTGGCATCGGAATTGGCCTGGTCACTGAGACTGAGGGAAGCGGGGTTCATGAAGCTTAGAAGGCGATTGGTTCTCGATCCTATCATTCTGAACCAGGAGACCTATTTTTGGGGAATCTGAGGGGCGATTGGTCAACCTGACTGTCAGTCATCGTGAGAGAGGCGGGATTTCAAGTGTTCCATAAGACGAGTGGTTGTTGTGTCTTCCGATTACCGGGCGGGTTTCCGAGCAGTGGGGAAGCCGATTGGTCAGAGTGACTTCAGGGAGCCGATCTGCGGCATGTGGAGGCCGACTGCTCAGCGCTGCCGTCACTCAGACTGAGAAAGGCGGGATTCCTGTTATCCCGGAAGCCGAATCGCCCTACCCGCTGTCATTGAGACTCACGGGGTCGGGACCTCTGCCAATTGGGGAGGTGGAGTGACCGGAGCGCCTGTCACTCATCTGAAGGAAGAGGGGTTTGCGGAAATTGGAGGTGATTGGCTGCATCTCTCGTCCCTCTGTGCGGGAAATAGCTGTCTCCTGGTTTTCTGAACTGTAATTAGTGAAGACCGCTGTCAGTCAGAGGGTTTCGGGCGGGTTTCTACAGATCCCCGAAGCGGATTGGTTAGATGTCCTGTCAATCAGATGGTATTCGGGGGCGGAACTCGGCATATCATAAGAACATAAGAAATAGGAGCAGGAGTAGGCCATCTAGCCCCTCGAGCCTGCCCCGCCATTCAATAAGATCATGGCTGATCTGACGTGGCTTAGTTCCACTTTCCCGCCTTCTCCCCATAACCCTTAATTTGGTTCATTATTGTCACATGTATTAGCATCCAGTAAAAAGTATTCGCTGGGGCTCCTTGATGCCACACTGGGTGAAATGCTGCCATGATGTTCAGGGCAGTCACTCTCACTCCACCTCTGGAATTCAGCTCTTTGCTCTGGCTGGGGGAGATGTTCAGTTCGGCTTCCTCAGGCGCACTGGGCTCCGCATCTCACGGCAGCCTCTTTGCAAACTCTCAGGAGGCCACGGAATTGAGTGAAACTAGACATCCCTTGAGAAAGTTTTGGCCTCATATGAAAGGAGGAGTTGAATGAGCGCCCATGATGCGGCTCTGGGCGGCTGAGGGGGGAAAGCGGGCGCGCGGGAGGAAAAGCTCCGCCCAGAGCGCGAGGAGCAGCCGCGCTCTGACCTCCCGCCCAAGGTCAGAGCGCGGGAAGAGGCGCGGCTCTGATTGGAAGATCAGACAGCGTCAGCGGGGGCAGGGGGAGGGGCTTGGCTCAGCACGGCATCACGTGATGGGAAGCGCGTGTTGGGGAGGGGAGCCAGGGAAAGAACGCGGAGCCCCGGGTTTAGAAAGAGACAACGTCCCAAATTCAGCTGATTCAGCTTTCCAACCACATTCTGTGATCCTGAGTGTCACTGATTCACCAGCTCCATTCACACGTCACACACACTGATTGACAAACACAATGCAACGTTACATTGCGCTCTTTATCTGGTTATTCCTCTGTTCATATCATTCCTGCTCAAAACACAGGAAAAATCATCAGATTATCCCCAGTCTGACGTGTAAGGCATGGTTACAGTGGATTAACCAGGGTTCAATTAAATACAGTCCTGATGCTGCCCACAAAATAATTATTAAAGTAATTGTCAAAAGTTGATTTGAGCCACAGAGACAAACCTATTTACCAGTTATCGAAAAACGGCGTCAATCTCAATATTCAAAGAGTATCTTAAAAGAGGGGAGAGAGGTCGGGAGGTTTTAGTGGAACCGCGGCCTTAGGGCCGGGGCAGCTGAAGACACAGCCACCAATGTTGGAGCAAAGGGAATCAAGGTTTACAAGAGGCAGAATTGGAGCAGGTCAGAGATCTTAATAAGTTATCGGGCTGGAGGAGTTTACAAAGATAGGGAGCAGCGAGGCCAAGGGAGGTGATTTGAACGCAAAGATTTGTTGCGGGAACTGGATACATAATCAGACACACTTCACACCTCACGCACACCCAAACCCGTGTCCCCATCACAAATACAGACAACATTCAGAAAACACTGAAACAGACAGGGAGATGATCCATTAATTTCACTGTCATTCAAGGTGAAAACTGTGTTATTGACCGACAGAAAATTATCCAACAACAGAGTCACAGACAAGGCCGGAAGGAATAACGGAATGGGGTAAGGATTGGGAAAGGACGCCAGTTAGAATAATCCCCACATCTCGTAACATAACAGAACCGCCACCGGAATAGAGGAAAGTCAGGAAACCGACTAACTTGTTCCGTTCTGTTCACAAGTATTAGACGGATGCCGGAACTCTTATTTCTCAGTAAGAAGTCCCACAACACCAGGTTACAGTCCAACAGGTGAAGGAGCAGCGCTCCGAAAGCTCGTGATTCCAAATAAGTTTGAGTTTAACCCGGTGTTCTGAGATTTCTTACTGTGTCCACCCCAGTCCAACGCCGGCATCTCCACATCTTAATAACAGCTGCCGACTCACCAAGACCCTTTATAGGATCATTGAATAGAATCACAGAATCCCTGCACTGCAGAAAGAGGCTATTCGGCCCATCGAGCATTCGCCAGCAACAATTCCACGCAGGCCCTATCCAAGTATTTACCCTGTTAATCACACACTAAGGGGCCATTTAGCATGGCCAATCAACCTAACCCGCTTACGGCTGGACTTTGGGAGGAAACTGGAGCATTCCTACGCAGACACGAGAACGTGCAAACTCCACACAGGCAGTTACCCGAGGCTGGAATTGAACCCGGATCCCTGGCGCTGTGAGGCAGCAATGCTAACCACTGTGCCACCGCGCTTCTGTCTATTTACAGTGAGAATTCTTTGCTCTGAAATTCCAATTCCTTTGTAATAGACCGAAAGTCAGGAGTTAACAGTGACCCGAGTCAACGATTTAAAATATAAAGAAATATTTTAGGTGGGAAACACGAGGCTTGTGATTGATTTTTTTAGTGCTGTCTCTGAGGCGCTCTGTTGAGTCCAAGGAAGTTTGCAGAGTGAGTTGACCCTCACATCATTTTGCCCGGCAGAGGGAATCCCATTGCGATATTGGCTGGAGTTCCAGACAACCCGCGAACCCAGGCGGGAGTAACTCTGGCTCTCTTGGGCGGGTTTCCCTGGAGAATGAATTCTGGCGAGCTGTCTCTGTGGAGTTTTCTCCTGTTTTTAGCGACCACAGCGACAGTCGCTCCTCCCCGTTGGCTTCCGCTGGTAAACTCAGTAATCCGCTACTGAGGGACTCAACGACTAGGGAAAAGTACGAGACGGCCGCGATCTGCGTGGATCAGAGGCTGAGTCTCAAGATGGTATCAAGGAATGGGAATCCCGTTGTTGATGGTTCAGAGCGGCTGGGATCCGTCCCGGATAAACAACTTTCCCCGCAGTGGCGTCTGTAGCAGCGCAATGTGCAAAATGTCAATGTCACCGCCACACATGTTCCAGCTCTCCGGAGCGAGTAACAAGATCTTCCGTAACTCCAACCCAAGAGGAGATCTTGAGACCCCCCCCCATTGCTACCAGCCCTGTTGGCAGCTGAGTTCGGGTCCCAGAGCAGGAGAGGCAGCCAACCCAGTGGCGGTCGACACTGTTATCGAAGAGTGGACGGCCCATCCACCGGAAAATGCGAACTTTGTAACAACACAAATCTCCTTTTAGAAGAAATATCGCGTTTCCAAGAAGGGAAGGGGAACTCCGGCCAATGGAGCGGCAATTGACACAAATGGAGAAACATCCGAGACGACCACCTTCATGGAAGGGGTCACTGTCGAGCCGAATTATGACCCAGCAACAGTCAGAGAGGTGATCACCCATTACCCCCATTGATGGGGTTGTTCTGCGGCTCCTGTAACACCCTCCTCCGCACGATCGGCTTCTCCGACATCCACATGACCAAAGTGCCCCAGGTTATAAACATCAGAACCAGGTGTTGGCTCTGCGGTAAAACAGGAGACTATCAATCCATTGCCTGGCACTGCCCTCAGTGTAGCGGAGAAAGGTAACCTGTAACAGTCGGGGAATACCAAAGCAGCGAGTGCGAGCTCAGCTTCACCACCAGGTCTGGGCTGAGCCAGCACGACAGGCAGATACATGTCGCTTTGCGCAACCAGAAGCGCCTAGAAGCTCTTCAGGTCAATTCTAAGCCGGGGATCTGTGCCTGTAAGTGAACCCCGGAGCAAGTTACACTCCTGAGGGAACTCGAGCCGACATTTGCAGGATGCCGGTACACCAATAAGGAAATCGCAAGCATCCTTCAAACTGAAACACCCAAATAAACCTCAGACAGATAAATAAATACAGCATTCCAAATGAAACCATCTCGTCTCATGAACAACTTACTTTTTTGAAGTAAGCTGTATCCCACAAGTTCATCCCTAACAAGGGGGAGATATCAAACGGTATCAAATCATATCAGTGATGCGAGGCAGCAAACAAAACCATCGCCCACATTTCGGTTGTTGCCCGTTTGTAAAGAACGCAAAAATTAAACACCACAGCAAGGGATTCCAACAACTACACCGAGATGTCAGGAAGTACTGCTCAACATCTTACAAGGAGCCAAGACTAGTGGCCAAGGACGGCTCCTTATGGAAACCTGACACAACACGCACGGTCGATCAGAGAGTTACAGTGGTGGGTGTCACAGTGCGGTACGAAGACGAATACAAGGCACTGAGTTGTGCGGGACTTAAAACGGCACAAATACAGCCACCTGGGATCGGAGGTGAAGGAATTGCCGGGAGGTTCTGAGCCTGAGTACTTAGGCTTTGTGCTGAGCGCCAGAGGGAAATGGCTGGAAATGAACAACACCTTACTAACATTCCTATTTTACAGAGTAAACAATTTCTCAGCAAGAACAGTGTCAGGGAAAAGGACGGAGAGTAACAACGGGGAAAGCTCTATGAAATGGCGGAAGACAGGAGAGGTTAAATGTCTGAAAGTGTAACGGTGCAAAGTATAAGAGAATGGGGAATGGGACTGGTGAAGAAGCATAAGGTGGTTCCAGAGCAGTGTTAATGGTTACAGCAGAATGGTAACGGTGGTTAGAATCTGAAGTTCCTGAATTCAATGCTGAGGCTGAAAGGCTGGAAAGGACAGAATGGGAATATTCCTAATTCCTGTCAGGAACAACGAACACTGCATTACCAGAACTGTGTATAAGCGGCTGTTGGAAAGAGAGACTTGTCGATGTCCTTTTAGAAATAGTTAATCAGTTAACAGTGATCTCAGTGAATGAGGAATAATAATTATATCAGAACGAACCTTAGATGGAACATATCGAGGTCATAGTTGATTTTATTGCGTTGAGCGACTCTGTGATCCTCTGGGGTGTCTGAATGAAATCCTTGGAGAGCTCAGTGTCCAACATTTCGTCCGGCAGAATGAATCCCATTGCGATATTCATCAGATGAACAGACAAACCGGGAGTGCAGCAGATTGGAGTTGACTTACACAAGGCAGGGTCTTGATACCAGGCCTGCAGCGATCCTGTTCAGTTCCTGAGTTCTCCAAAGACTTGTGCTCCACGATTACTGTTGTTTACTCCCGCTATCAGCACAACAATTTATACTTAAATATGTTCATTGCGGGTTTCTAAACCAACTAAATATAGCAGCATGTATTCAGTTATTGCAGAATTTTACTGCGTAAATCCTTCTCACAGAATTGTGAATATTAATGTGACATTCTCCTGATAATCTTTGTCACTAATAGTCAGGGAACATCTCATCAAACAATGGGATTTACTGAATGGGATTTGTTAATTTGGATTTGATCAGATCCAAGGTTCTGAATAAATAACAATGCCAGTCTGATACAACACAGAAAGAGGTTAACTGGTCCTTTGAATCTGTGAACCTTCAGAGACAGTCCCCATTTCTTGGGCCGTTTTTAATGGGGAATGCTTCCCTGCAGCACTGTGATTCCGTCAGCAGGTGGCAGCGGTGCGCTTTGTAACAATGAAAGACTTGAGTTCACACAGAGTCTCAACCCATCCCAGAAACTGGCTGCACCCGCAATGAATTGCTCACAAGAACAGGAGCAGCCGTCAAGTAGAGAGATTGACACAACTGACAGAAACTTCCCAGATTTTTTTGGCCGGAAATGACAGTCAGAAAATGCCACTGGGCTCCGCACCTTGTCACCCTGGAAAGTTACAATGGTCCGAATATCTATCCCCAGAGAGAATTCACATTTTCCGACACTTTAACGTATAAAATTGCTGCATGATTTGACTCCTGATTGTCTCCGGTCAGATTTTAACGATGAAAACAGAACTACCCGCAGTGCTGATGATGGGTGAGAGAATTTCCCAAAATCGAGGAGAATTCCATCCAGCGGGAGGATTGTCGCCAATGACACAAGCTTCCCAGATTTTCCATGTGTTGAAATGAATGTCAGTAAATTCCTCTGGGCTGTGTAAGGGGAGTCCATGTCCCCAGGACAGATTGTCTTTCCTGTTCTCCACACAGGAGCTGATTAACGCCCAGGCAGTAACAATAATACCCAATGCTCAACACTGTCAGATATATGAAACATTTTACACCATAATCACAGACAATATCTCTGCAATAAAACAAGACATTGATTTCCAACCCACACTGATCTCTCTACCTCTACCTGCCATTTTCCCAACTTCACAAAAATGCCTGTTAATGAATCTGATCCATCGGAAAACTTCACAGCCTGTGTTTTTTCTTGCTGGAATAGTGCGAGTGTTGGGGGAAACTCTTCAGATTCAATCCCAATAGGATGTCGTTTTACCCTCTCCCATTTCCCATGTCCCACAGTCCTGCCCCCACACCCTGTGATGTGCTTCCACTTTATCAGGGACTGGGAGAGCAGAACTGTCAATGTATCAACTCTCTCTCCCTCAACCACTCCATGTGACAGCGAGTTCCACATTCTCCCCACTCTGTGTGAAGAAACTCCGCCCAATATTGGAGGGGAGATTCCACTTCAAATGTTCCCTTATCACCTAAAAGCAAATTACTGCGGATGTTGGAATCTGACGAAGAGACATCCAGACACGAAACGTTAGCTCTGTTCTCTCTCCACAGATGCTGTCAGACCTGCTGAGATTTTCCAGCATTTTCTGTTTTCGCTCCGTCATCAGTTGATGTTTCTCTGGGTCGGAGTCCCTGGGGGGGATTCATAAACATTTATAAAACCGCAAGTTTCTCTTTCTAGAAAACAAACCAAACTTCACAGGTGGAACCCTTTAAATATTTTCCCGATACCTGCTGTGTAAAATGTCTCCTTGACATTTACAGTACTTGATGTTTCAATGTGAGCGGCTGCAGTCATGAACACAATTCAATTTCTGGATCCAGATCTCACACCGAGTTTCACCAGAGCGGTTTTAATCGGCACAGGGTTCAGACTGAAGAGAAATGTAATGGAATCTCGATCCCTCCCAACTCCACCCCTTCTCCCCATTCTGTCTCTGCATCTCTCTCTCTCTCTTTCCACTGTCAACATCCCCGGGAGCCCAACCTGCCCCCGACTGAGTTCAATGATTTCCCTCCGTTATCCTTGAGACTGCGCCAGTTGTTATCTCCAGTGTGAAAGTGGCGAGGACATGGCCCACTCGGTAATAATAATTCCCTGAGTGCTGCAGTGAACTTTATCAGTAAATACCTGAACTGAGGATGTGCGGCAGTAACTCCGAAACTGAAAGCGGTTTGAATCAGGAAGTGCTGAGTGTGAGCATGGCTTCCAGACAACAGATCCAGAGTTTGACCGAGGAGACAATTTGTCCCATTTGTCTCGATTTCTTCACAGATCCGGTAATACTGGAATGTGACCACAACTTCTGCCGCTCCTGTATCACCCAGTGTTGGGAAAAGAAGGAGATAAACTCCTGCCCGGAATGTAGAGAGGAGTTTCCGGAAAGAAACCTCAGGGTAAATCGGGCCTTAGCGAATCTGGCCGAGAAAGCTCGACAATTAAAGCTGAATCCGAAAGAGAAGGAAAGTAAACTTCACTGTGAGGAACACCAGGAAGAACTGAAGCTGTTTTGTGAAACTGACAAGAAATTGCTCTGTCTGATTTGTAGAGATTCGCGGGATCACAGAGAGCACCGCTGCCTGCCCATTAAAGAAGCTGTTGAAATCTACAAGGTAAAAGGGAAATATTATTTACCTGATAGTTTTATCACATTTTCAACATCCAGCACTTTCATTCTGTGATTTTCTCTCCCAATCCCAGGATCAGCTCAAATCTTCCTTAGATTCTCTCACAGAGAAGAAATCGGCGATTCTAGAAATGGAAGAGAAACAGAAAGGAAAGATTTCTGAAGTTAGGGTAAGGTCTCCCTGTGCTGATTTTCTGGGATCTCGGTTAGTTTTGTTCCCTTTATCACGGGACATTAATTATGTTTCACATTCCATTGGGTAGGAACAGTCGAGCATTCTGCAGACCCACATCACATCCGAGTTCACCAAAATGCGCCAGATTCTCACTGAGAAAGAGCAGCGATTACTCAGAGATCTCAGGGAAGAAGAGGAGAGGATTCGAAAACCTATGGAGAGAAACCTTCGAGAGATTCAGGAGAATTTAAATTCTATTGAGGAGAGATTCTCAAAGTTGCAGAAACAGATGGAGCAAAAAGACCAGCTGATATTTCTGAAGGTGAGGGAATGTATTGCGGCTCAGTTCAGGGAAACTTCAGACAGTCACTAAATAACTGATGGTAATGGTGAAATTAATATGGAATTTACTGAAAAATACTAAGTGAATTGAACAGAATTGTGTGTCCCTTCCTGAACCGTTTTCCTGTTGTCTCGGATCTAATGGCTCCCACACTATCTGCAGATTCCCGGGAATTCCTGTAACCTCCTGAGAATGAGTTTTCTTGATTTTCACACTTGCTTTGTGATTATTTCCATGTTTCCCGAGTTCAATGTATCCCTGGAACTCCCATTGTAATCCGGTTCCAGTTCCATGTTGTGAGTGTGTGGGTGTGTCTGGGACGGTGTGTGAGTCACTGTGTCTGTGAGCAGGACTGATGTTCAATTCCAGTTTATTTGACTCTCCACAATCTTCCTTCCAAAATGCATCACTTTACATTTCCGTGTGAAATCTCATCTGCTCTGAGTCTGCTCAGTTCACCAGCCTGTCGAACTGCTCCTGAAATCTGTTACTGTCATCCTCACTGTTCCTGATTCATTTCTTTCAGGAGGAAGCTTGTCGGAAGAGAAGGTAGGAGATGTTCTTTACTGAAACTCTGCAGTTCGGTAAAATAAACTCAGTGAAGTGTTATTTTGTATTTATTTATTGGTTGTTGTCACAACTTTAGATTTTCGGTCATTAGTTACCAAGACATCACACATTGCAGGAAATGATAAGCTCCGCGTATACACACTGACGAGAACTTTATGATAACTCACCTCATTACATTGATTTTACATAACTGTTCAACGATATTGTAATAAATAACAGGGAAGTGTAAATAATACAACCAGGCCGGAAGTGATCACTTGCCCGATGTTGGCTGTTAGTGTCTGTGACCTTCCCACTGACCGTAAGAGAACCGCAGGGTCCATGTTTCTCAGGAGTGGGACACCCATGTCCCTGCATGGAGCCTGACCAACCCGAGAAAGTCTCAGGTGAAAGGGAGAATGGATTCTAAGTTTATACGAAATAAAAATTGGCTCTGCGTCCTTAACAACACAGAACTTGTATTCATATAGAACTTTTATTGCAAATTAACACTGTAAGGAGTTTCACAGGACCATTATAAAGTAAATTGACACAGAGCCAAACAAGGACATATTAATTTGGATGATAGAGGTAGATTTCAGAGAGCGTCTTCAAGGAAGCAAAAAGAAAGAAAGATAGAGAGGATCAGGGAGAGAATTCCAGAGCTCAGGACCTCGGCAGCTGAAGGTCCAGCTCCCAATGGGGGAGTGACTGAAATCAGAGATGTTCAAGGTGTCGGGAGTAGAGAAGAGCAGCATTCTGGGAGGTTGTGAGCCCAGGGATTGCAGAATTGGATATTCAGCTTTGGCATGTTTTCAGTCTTTGTCTTTGTTCTACAAACTTTGTTTATCATACTGCAAGTGGACAGGCTAAATATTTATCATTTCCTGCAGTCTGTGATGTCTGTTACCAGGTTTTGAACCTTTTTCAGGACATAGCCGTTTCCATTCTCTACCCTTGAAATTAAAAGTCATTTCTTTCTCATTTAGAGAAACAAGATTAACATTTCACTTTGTACATTTTCCCTGTCATCAAAAATGCTGTAAACTTGACCATTTAAATAAGTTCCAAATTCTTCGAACAAATACAAATTCATAGCATCATTTTTACCATTTACAGAATTAGTGACGAGTATATCAAACTCTCAGTATCTGCTGCCGCCCTGCCTATCAGAAAGTACAAAGACCTTTTACAGTACAGAGCATGGAGACAAATGATAAACTTCATTAACCCCGGTAAGTCTCATATTAATTGTCCTGCTTATCAATCCAGTTGTAAATATATTGAATGGGCTCCAAAGATCAGCTTAAATACTCACATTTCCAGTTGTTAATGCCTGCAGACTCCCCATTCTCATATTTCTCTTTCTGAGGTTCCTCTGGGGAAGTGTCTGAAGCCATCAGCACTGTGTGTCAAAGCAGTGAAGGGATCTGTATAACCAGAGGAATAGAGCACCAATCTCAGGATGTGAAATGGAATTGCTCCAGGAGACTGGACTGGTCTCGTCTGTCATTGTGGGAAACATTTTTTTATCATCATTTATCAGGAAGACACACAGACATTAGAGAGCACGTGTTAAACAGCAGATAATCTGTTTGGTGGAATTCGACACCTGAATCAAGAGGATGGATGCAGAAAGTGCGAGTCTGCAGTGGATAAGGGAGGGAATGTGGTGATCTTATTGAAATGTTCAAGATCTGGAATAAAAGGGTGGTTATAAACGTCCACAGGTTTCACACAGTCACAGAGTCTAGATCAAAGCTTTACATCTAGAATAGGGAGGATGACAGGGCAGTTTGGATTGAGTGAGGTTGAGTTTTTGAGTGACTCCATTGAGGTAGTAAACCAGTGAACCCATTGCTCACTCGATGAATTTGATCAGAGGCCCAATCCATTCTGAGGGCTGATCTTCAGAACAAAATCTCAGTCCAGTTTCCTGCGGGTTTGCAGTGTGGGAAAATGTCCTGTCGTTCCTGAGGAGGGAACAGGGGACAAGAAATTCTCATGAATACACAGCAGGAGTGAGAGAGAAAGACATTAGAACATAAGAAATAGGAGCAGGAGGAGGCCAGCTAGCCCTTCGAGCCTGCCCCGCCATTCAAGAAGATCATGGCTGATCTGTCGTGTCTCAGTTCCACATTCCCGCCCTGTCCCCATAACCCTTAATCCCCTTGCCTATCAAAAACCTATCAACCCACGTCTTAAATATATTTAGCGAGGCAGCCTCCACCACTTCAACGGGCAGAGAATTCCAGAGATTCACCACCCTTTGAGTGAAGAAGTTCCTCCTCAACTCCATTCTGAACCACCCCCCCTTTATCTTGAGGCTGTGCCCTCTAGTCCTACTGTCCTTCCTGAGTGGGAAGAGCCTCTCCACCTCTATCCTATCCATCCCATTCATCATCTTATATGTCTCAATGAGATCTCCCCTCATTCTTCTCAACTCTAACGAGTACAAGTCTAGTTTATTCAGCCTCTCCTCATAGTTCAACCCCCTCAACTCCGGTATCAGCCTAGTAAACCTCCTCTGCACTCCCTCCAAGGCCAAAATATCCTTGCGTAAGTGCGGCGACCAAAACTGCACACAGTATTCCAGCTGCGGCCTCACCAGTGCCCTGTACTGTTGCAGCAAGACCTCCCTACTTTTATATTCAGTCCCCCTCGCTATGAAGGCCAGCATCCCATTCGCCTTCCTGACCACCTGCTGCACCTGCAGGCTGGGTTTTTGCGACTCATGCACAAGGACCCCGAGGTCCCTCTGCAACGTCTCATGCTGCAGTTTTTCGCCATGTAAGTAATAGTCCTTCCTACCATTATTCCTACCAAAGTGAACAACTTCACACTTGCCAACATGAAATTCCATTTGCCAGTTCCTGGCCCATTCGCCCAGCCTATCTAGATCCTTCTGCAGACTCTCCACACCCTCCACGCAATTTGCCGTTCCACCAATCTTGGTGTCATCAGCAAATTTCGACACCATACACTCGGTTCCCTCCTCCAGATCATCTGTATAAATGGTAAATAGCTGAGGCCCCAGCACCGACCCCTGGGGCACTCCACTCGTCACCAACCACCAATCCGAATAGCACCCATTGACCCCCACTCTCTGCCTCCTATTTGACAGCCAATCCTCTATCCATGCTAACACCCTACCCCCAACTCCATGCCCCCTGACCTTCTGTAATAACCTCTTGTGACGTTCTTTGTCAAACGCCTTCTGAAAATCAAGAAACACCACATCCACCAGCTCTCCTCTATCCACCGCCCTAGACACATCCTCATAGAACTCCAATAAATTCGTCAGACACGACTTCCCCTTAATGTAACTGTGCTGCAGCTGCTCTATCAAGCAATTCCCCTCAAGATGCCTCGCTATTTTCTCCTTGATCACGAATTCTAACATTTTGCCTACAACAGACGTTAAACTAACCGGCCTATAATTCCCTGCCTTTTGCCTGCCACCCTTCTGAAACAACGGCGTAACATTAGCCGTTTTCCAATCTTCCGGCACTTCCCCGGAATCCAGCGACATTTGGAAAATAATCACCAAGGCATCCACTATCACCTCCGTCATTTCTTTCAGAACCCTTGGGTGCATTCCATCCGGTCCTGGGGACTTGTCCACAATCAGTCCCTCCAGTCTGTCGAGCACTGCCTCTCTAGTAACAATAATAACATTCAGGCCCTCCACTCCTACCATCTTTCCATCGCTAACACCCGGCAAATTATTCACGTCCTCCTCCGTGAAGACCGAAACAAAAAAGTTATTCAAGGCCTCAGCCATTTCCCCATCCCCTACCACTAAGTCCCCCCTCTCATCCTCTAAGGGTCCAACGTTCACCCTAGTCAGCCTCTTCCTTTTTATATATTTATAAAAACTCTTACTAACCTTTTTTTTATTAAGCACTAGCCCAGCTTTAGAGTTTATCCTACCCTTCTTTATCAACTTCTTTGTCATTCTTTGTTGACATTTAAACCTCTCCCAATCCTCTTCTCGCCCACTACTCTTAGCTAATCTAACCACATCCGCTTTTAATTTAACACTTTCCTTTACCTCCAGCAAGCAGGAGTAAGAAAAATAACTCACCTCCTGGTCACAGAGAAATCATCAAAAGCTCCCTTCATTCCTGCAGTGTGAGCCTTAACACTTTAGAACCAGTGGAATTATTTTGAGGAACAGTCAGTGTTTGAATGTAGAAAATGAGAAAACCAATGTCCAAGCAAGATCACAGGAACAGCATTGTGATGATGATGAAGTCTTCTGTTTTGATGTTGTCGTTTCCGGTATAAATATTAGAAGGGAAACAGAGCAAGTAACTCCTTTCATTTCTATTAGGGTTTCCAGTGGTCCCTTTAAGACCAGGGATTAATTGTATAGGTTGTTCCTCTGGGTGGGGCATCACCATCCAATGGAAGATCAAGATTGTATTGAGTCTCCAGTTATATCAAATGTCTCCAGTTTGTACAGACAATGTGACTTCTCCTTATGTTTAGTGTGGGAACACTGGATACCTATTTTGCTGCTGCTACATTATTGTGGGGGTTTGATCTCTGCCATTTTTTACATTCTCATCAGTCATCTGTCCTACCATTCATCTTTGCTCAGTTATATGTTTTTCCATGAATTTGAGCCTTTCCTTAACTTCTTCAGTGAGCCACAGATGGTGGGTCCTCCCACTGGGGACTTTCTTTACAGTAGGAATATATTTATTCTGAATATTCTGAAATATCGTCTTAAATATCTGCCTTTGCTTCTGTGTCGATATATCCCCAAGCCTGGGGACCCAGTTCACTGCAACTAGCTTAGCTTTCATGACCAGATAGTTGCCCCTATTTAAGTTTAAAATACCGAACTTAGACCCTCTCTTTTCTCTTTCAAACTGGATTTCAAATTCAATCATATTGTAGTTGCGGCGACCAAGTACTGCCTTCACTCAGAATTCACTAATTATTCCTGTCACATTACATAAAGACAAGTCTAATATAACCTACTCTCTGGTTAATTCCAGAATGTTCCGCTATGAGAAACGTCCTCGAAAGAATTCTGTGAACTCCCCATCCAGGCAACGACAGCCTGATTTTTCTGGTTTATATTTGGATGAAAATCACCCATGATTATTACTGTCTCTTTATCTGTGACCCACATTGTGGCTACTGTTGCAAGGATTGTCGACAACTCCCACTATTGACTTCTTTCCCCTCCTGTTCCTCATCTCCAAACCGATTTTATATCCAGATCTCCTGTACGAGGATCATCTCCAGCTATTGCACCGATGAGGCCCTTGATAAACAGTGCTCCCACTCCACTTTTACCAAGCTTTCTATTCTTCTTGAATGTTAGTAAATGTTATGCTTTCCTCCTGCATCAATGTCTCTGTAATCAGATCATGTTCATTTACTTCAATATGTGTTATCAATTTGTTAACTTTATTATGAATGTTGTGTGCATTCAGATACAGAGCTTTTAGTTTCATCTTTTTATTATCTTTGTACTAATTAGTCTTGACTCTTGGTGTATTCGTAGGTTTTATCTGTTTGTCCATTCCTGTTATTCTCTGATCCCCATTTCCCATATTATTTTGATGGTTTCTTTACTTGAATCTCCCCCTGGATTTGCCACATATATTCAAGGTAGCTTACCCTCTGAGTTTAGTTTGAAGGCCTTTTTACTTCCCGTGTTATGCAATTTCCTGGAACACTCATTCTAGCAGTTCAGGTGTAGACCGTCCCAACAATGAGGCAGCATGGGGTGGGGGAGGTGGCAAGATAGCACAGTGGTTAACAGGGTCTTGGGTTCGATTCCCAGCTTGGGTCACTGTCTGTGTGTAGTTTGCACGTTCTCCCTGTGCTAGCTTGGGTTTCCTCCTGGTGCTCCGGTTTCCTCCCACATTCTGAAAGACATGCTGGTGAGGTGCATTGACTGGAACAGGGGCCAGACTGTGGTGACTAGGGGAATTTCACAGTAACTTCATTGCAGTGTTCATGCAAGCCTTACTTGTGACAAATAAATAAACTTTAACTTGACTACCGTCCGGTGGTTCTAATATCCACCATATGAAATGTTTTGAAAGGTTAGTCATGGCACGAATCAATTCCAGCCTCCCAGATTGACTGGATCCACAACAGTTGGCCTATCACCGCAAAAGGTCCACAGCAGACGCCATTTCCCCGACCCGACACTCAAACCTGGATCACCTAGTTAACAAGGACACCTGTGTCAGACTCCTATTTATTGACTACAGCTCAGCCTTCAACACCATTATTCCTACAAAACTCATCTTGAAATTCCCTGGCCGATGGCTTGGCTCCTCCCTTTGCAACTGGATCCTAGATTTCTTTTCTACAGACCGCAATCAGTAAGGACAGGTAACAACATCTCCTCTGTGATCATCCTCAACTCCAGTGCTCCACAAGGCTATTTCCTCAGTCCCTGACGATACTCCTCAAACACCTATGACCATGTGGCCAAATTCCCCTCCAGCCCAATATTCAAATTTGCTGATGATACAACCGTAGTGGGTCAAATCTCAAACAATGATGAGATGGGCTACAGGAAAGAGATAGAGAATCTGGCAATATGGTGTGACGACAATCTCCTGCAGTGTCATAAAATGAACGAGAGTCATCAACTTCAGGAAATGTATTGGAGGGCATGCTCGTGTCTACAAAAACAGGGAGGAAGAGGAAATGGTCGAGAGCTTCAGATTTCAAGGTGTTCAGATCACTAATAGTCTGTCCTGATCCCTCCATGCCAATACGACAGTTAAGAAAGATCAACAGTGCCTGTACTTTCTCAAGAGGCTTAGGAAGTTTAGCATGACCACCATGACTCTCACCAACTTTTACAGATGCACCATAGAAAGCATTGATATGGCTCCTGCTTTGACCAAGACCGCAACAAACTACAAAGTGTAGCCTAATCCATCATGCAAACCAGCCCCCCATCCATTGACTCCGTCTACACTTCCCGCTGCCTCAGGGAAAGCAGCCAGCATAATCAAGTAACCCGTGCATCCTGGGCATATTCTCTTCCAACTTCTTGTATCTGTCGGGAAAAAGATACAAAAGTCTCAGAATACGTACAAACCAACTCAAGAACAGCTTCTTCCTTGCTGCCATCAGACTTTTGATTGGTGTTATCATATATTAAGCTGGCTTTCTCTTCACCCCATCTGTAACTGTAACACTATATTCGGCATCGTATACTTTCCTTCTCTCATATGTACTCTATGAATAGTACTTTTCATCTGTACAGCCTGCAAGAAACCATATTTTTCACAGCATAAATGTGACAGTAATAAATCAAATCAAAACAACCCACTATCCCCAATACTGGTGCCAATGCCCATGATCCAGACACCAGCCTTTGAACATTCATTTTTGCCTCTCATTTTCCCTCTGCCAGTTTACATGTAGCTCAGGTAATGATCCAGGGATTATTACCTTTGAGGTTCTGCTCCTTAATTTGTACCGAGCCTCTCATGGTGACTATGCCCTTTACAGACATCCCAAATACCCCTGCTTGTGTGACCACTTCCCTCCAACCTCAGTGTCCCAGCCCACAATATCACATTGATTGACCATTAGAGGAGTGGACCAGGACAATCTTCTTTGCTTGTCCTTTCTATGTCTTTGGTGCCTAAATAGTCCACGCCAACTGGATCCTCCCACTTACAGTGAAAATTCCTCTCCAGCTCAGAACTCTGGTACGATCAAGCAACTGAGTTGTCTGGGCTCTCGCTTTTGCTGAAGAGATCAGTACCTGTGTCCCACACTATATTGTCCGCTACTGCCACCACATTCCTGTTTGTTATCCCCAACTTGGTAGGCTTCCTGTATCATAGTGCCATGGTTAGACTGCTCACTTATTTTTCAGCCTTTCCTTTCATCCACACAGATTATAAGCACCTCAAATCTTTTCAACAACTGCAAAGTCTGAGGTTCCTCCATTACTGTCTGCTCAGTCCCTTTCCTTATCTTACTCTCAATCACATCTTCCTGTCACTCACTGCTGACCAAAACAGATGACCCTATTCTAAGAGGTGTGACCATATTCCAGATCAAATTATCCAGGGATTTCTCCCATTCCCTTTCATTGTGCAGTGTCTGCAGTTCAGCCTCTAACTCACTCATTCTGATCTGGAAGTCCTCCAGCTGCTTACACTTTCTGTAGATGTGTTAGTCATGGATTACCTGGACATCCAAAATCACACATTCCTCAACTGCAACAGAACACCTGTCTTGCATTGTTCCTCATGTTATCTACTTAAATTTAATTAAATTACTCACCGAATTAACTTAGAATAATTCCAATGATAACCACATTTCTTTCCCCTGTGCATTTCATTCCCGCATGAACCTGATTCGCCCCTCACTCAGTCTCCATCCCAGTCCAGCACAGTCACCTGTCTCATGCACCTATTACTGGCCATGCATTTTGAAAGATGTGTCTTATTTATAGACCGTCTGCTGAGTCGCTTGCTAGTTTTACTTCCTGCTGCACTGATTAACATGATGTGGGTATGCCGGCGGAGGGAAGCCTCGAAAGCTTGTGAGTCTATTATCAAATAAATCGGTTGGACTAAAACCTGGTGTTGTCAGACTTTGCACTGATTAACACTCATGAACGAATTGATTTCAGGTGGTTGACAGATAACTGCCACTCCAGATAGTTCTCTAGTTAACATAGAATCTAGAAGCAGGAGTAGGCCATTTGGCCCTTCAAACATGCTCTGCTTTTTAATTTGATCATGGCGGATCATCAAATTCAATATCCTGATCCCCCCTTCTCCCCATATCTCTTGATCCATTAGCCCCAAGAACTATATCTAATTTCTTTTTGAAATCACACAACATTTTGGCCTCAACTACAGTCAGTTATTGTGAATTCCACAGATTCACCATCCTCTGGGTGAAGAAATTTCTCCTCACCTCAGTTCTAAAAGGTTTACCCCTTATCCTCAAACTATGACCCCTCGTTCCAGACTCCTCCACAATTTGGAACATTCTTTACGAATCTATCCTGTCTAACTCTGTTAGGAATTTAAAGTTTCTATGAGATCCCCTTTTCACCCTTCTAAACTGCAGTGACGATAATCCTAACCGACTTAATCTCTCCTCATGTGACAGACCTGCCACCCCAGAAATCAGCCTGGTAAACCTTTGCTGTATTCCCTCTATAGCAAGGACATCCTTCCTCAGATGAGGAGGTCAAAACTGCACACAGTAGTCCAGGTGTGGCCTCACCAATGTGCAATATAATTGCAGCAAAACGTCCCCATTCCAATACTCAAATCCTCTCACGATGAAGGTCAACATATCAAAGAACAAAGAAAGTGACAGCACAGGAACACGCTGATTGGCCCTCCAAGCCTGCATCGACCATGCTGTCCAACTGAACTAAAACCTCCTGCCCTTCTGGGAACCATATCCCTCCATTCCCACCCTATTCATGTATTTGTCAAGACTCCCCTTAAAAGCCACAATCGTATCTCCTTCCACCTCTCTCGGCAGAGAGTCCCAGACACCTATCACCCTCTGTGTAAAAAAACTTACCTCGTACATCTCCTATAAACCTTGTCCCTCGCAACTTTAACTTATGCTCACTAGTAATTGACTCTTCCACCTTGGGAGAAAGCTTCTGAATATCGACTCTGTCTATGCCCCTCATAATCTATCAATTCTCCCCTCAACCTCCATCGTTCCAGTGAGAACAAAACAAGCTTCTCCAACCTCTCGTCATATTTAATGCCTTCCATAGCCCAGGGCCTGATGGGATATAGCCCAGAATACTGAGAGAGGCAAGGGAGGAAATTGCTGGGGCCTTGAGTGAAATCTTTGCATCCTCACTAGCTACAGAGAAGGTCCCAGAGGATTGGAGAATACCTAATGTTGTTCCTACGTTTAAGAAGGGTAGCAAGAATAATCCAGGTAACTCCAATCCGATGAGCCTCACTTCAGTAGTCGGGAAATTATTGGAGAGGATTCTTCGAGACAGGATATATTCCCACTTGGAAATAAGTGGACGTATTAGTGAGAGCCAACATGGTTTTGCGAAGGGGAGGTCGTGTCTTACGAACTTGATCGAGTTTTTCGAGGAAGTGACAAAGATGACTGATGAGAGTAGGGCAGTGGATGTTGTCTACATGGACTTCAGTAAGGCCTTTGACAAGGTCCCTCATGACTGACTGGTGCAGAAGCTAAAGTTGCATGGGATCAGAGGTGAACTAGCAAAGTGGATAAAGTCAAAGAAGACAGAGCGTAGGAATGAAAGGCTGAGTTTCTGAATGGAGGGCTGTGACAAGTGGTGATCCTTAGGGATCAGTACTGGGATCTTTGCTGTTTGTAATATATATAAATGATTTGAAGGAAAATGTAACTGGATGGATTAGTAAGATTGCGGATGACGAAAAGGTTGGTGGATTTGTGGATAGCGATGAGGACCATCAGGGGATCAGCAGTTGGAGACTTGGGCAGAGAGATGGCAGATGGAAATTGATCTGGGCAAATTTTTTACTCAGAGAGTGGGTGCCTGGAACTGGGTTGCCGGGGAAGGTAGTGGAAGCGGATACCGTAGTGACTTTTAAGGGGCGTCTTGACAAGTACATGAATTGGAGGGAACAGAGGGATATGGTCCCCAAAAGGGTAGAGGGTTTTAGTTAAGTTGGGCAGCATGGTCGGTGCAGAATTGGAAGGCCGAAGGGCCTGTTCCTATGCTGTTTGTTAAACTGATCCTTTTTCCGAAATCCCGACTGTGCCCAAGTTCACCATTATTTTCTCAGTGTTCAGTTATTACATCATTTGTTACAGATCCTAGCATTTTCCTTCGGACTAATGTCAGGCTAACAAGTTTTTCATTCTCCATGTTCTCTCTCCCTTCTTTCTTAAACATCGGAGTTACATTTGCACCTTCCAATCTGCAGGAACAATTGCAGGGTCTGTAGAATTTTGAAAGATAACCACCAATGCATCAACTTTCTTGACAGTCACTACTTTCAGCATCTGAGATAGAGACCACCAAGTTTGGGGAAATTTATCTACTTCAAATCTCATTCATTTCTCTATTTCTGCTATTCTTATAAGCATAAACGCATCTTGTTGTTCCTCATTAATGCCAGTCACGTGATCCTCCATTATTTATGGAAGGCTTTTAATGAATGGTGATCATTGACATTTGGACAGATTTTTGAGAAAGTCTGTGTGTTCTGCCTTGGTCGTGTCATCTAACATGAGGTTTGAGGTGTGTGTGAGACCAGTGCCTGGAGCTGTGAGGTAGCAGCTGACCAATGCACCACTGTGCGTTGTGTTTCTTTCAAATTATGGAATCTTATGGCTTTATCCTCTTAGTGAGTAATTAGGATTTCCTTTTAATTCATGCTTACCTTGTTCATTATTCATGTATAAGATATATAGTATTACTGTTTGCTTTGTTGACTCTTTAATAGAAAAAATTATTCCTCACTTTCCCACTTACTCTAATTCAGGGTCCTGGCGAGTCAGAGACAATGCAGACAGGCAAAGGGAGTTAAGACACCAATCCATCACAGGGCACACACTCACACACAAAAATTAAAGGGGCAATTTAACATTGCCAATCCACCTAATCCACACATCATTGATGTGGGGAGGAAACGGGAGCACCCGGAGGAAACCCATGCAGACACAGGGAGAACGTGCAAACCTCAACACAGACAGTGACCCACGGTTGGAATTGAACTCATGTCTCTGGAGCTGTGAGGCAGCATTGCCAACCTGACGCTGTCTCAAAAATTATTGTATTTCTTTCAAATTATTGAATCTCATGGCTTTATACCCTTCTTCAGTAACTGGGATTTCAAAGTTGCTCTGTGCACCAAAAAAAACGTTGATTGTTCCTATTCTTAAAGTAACCAAATATGGAACCTCATCCAATATTGTGACAAATTTGGTGTCTGTTCTGATATCGCGCTGAGAAACTCAGAACTTTAGTGTAGAGAGGGATCTGGATGTCCTGGTGTAAAAATCACAAAACCTTAGTCTGCATTTACAGGAAGTAATTAGGAATATCAATGGAATGTTAGTGTTTATTGGAAGGACAATCAAATTTAAAAAATTGTGCCTGCAAGCATACAGGGACTTAGTGAGGCTGCATTTGGAGTAATGTGCAATATTTTGATCTCCTTCCGTAAGATCATGAGATCATAAGACAAAGGTAGGCCATTTGGCTCATTGAGTCTGCTCTGCCATTCAATGAGATCAGGACTGGTCTGATGTGATAATCCTCCAACTCCATTTTCCCACCTTATTTCCATAACCCTGATTCCATTACTGATTAAAAATCTGTCCCTCTCAGCCCCAAAGATATGTTCCAGTCTTTACACCTCTCTGCAGTGAAGAGTTCCAAGAATTCACTACCTCTGAGAGAAGAAATTCCTCCTCATTCCTGTCTTAAATGGATAAGCCTTTGCCCTGAGAATATGTCCTTTGGTCGTGGACTCTCCCACAAGGGGAAACAAACTATCAGCATCCAAGCTGTCAAGCCCCCTGAGAATCCTGTATGTATCAATAAGGTCACCTCTCATTCTTCTTAACTCCAATGAGTACAGGTCCAATCTACTTCGCCTTGATTGTTAAAAATATCCCACCATATTTGGAATCAATCAAATTAACTTTCTCTGGACTGCTTTTAATGTTGGCACGTCTTTCTGAGTTCAGGGGATGAAAACAGTATTCCAGGTGTCGTCGAACTAGTCACTTGTACAGTTCTAGTTCAATTAAGGTCAATATTCCATTTGTCTTCCCTAACACTTGCTGAGTTTGCATGCCAGCTTTTTTGTGATTTATGCTCAAGGACCCCAAATCCCTCTGTGCTGCAGCTTTCTGCAGTCTTTCTCTATTTAAATAATATCCAGCTCCTTTATTCTTCCCACAAATCTGCATAACTTCACATTTTCCTGCATTATTTTTCATCTGCCAAGCTTTCACCCACACACCTAATTTTTTTTATCCCTCTGTAGACCCTGTCATCCTCAGCACTTGCCTTCCCACCTATTTTTGTGTCATCTCAAATTTAGCAGTAGTACATTCACTTCCCTTATGCAAATTATTAATATACATAATATAAGAAATGACCATTGAATTAGAGACTGATTCCTGGGATGAAGGCAGTTATATTATCATGAAAGCCTGAGCAGATTTGGCCTATATCCATTGGAGTTTAGCAGAATGAGAGGTGATCTTATTGAAACATAGAAGACACTGAGGGGACTCGACAGGATTGATGCTGAGTGGATGTTTCCCTGGTGATGGCGTCTTGTATAATGCACGTTTTGAAAATTAGCAATCTCACATTTAATACAGAAATGAGATTTTGTTTTCTATCAGAGGGTCATTTGTGTTGGAATTCTCGACCTCAGTGAGCAGTGGAGGCCAGATCACTGACAATATTCAATCAGATCAGTCATGATCTTGTTCAGAGCAGGCTCGAGGGGCCAAATGGCCTACTCCTGTTCCGAATTCTTTTGTTCTTGGAATTGAGGTTTTGTGTGATATCTTACAGACTCGGATTGTGAACAATCTGTATAGTGACACTTACACAATGTTTCACAGAGATATCACCTCCCACCCGCTGTCTCCAGCTTTCTCTCCTCTACCTCTGTCCCCTCTCCCTCTCTCCTCAACCTTGACCGTCACCCCCACCCCCCCACTCTCCTTCTCACAGCCTGTCTTCCCTCCCTCAAATTCTCCTTCCCCAACCCTGCTATCTCTCTCTCCTTCCACTCCCTGTCACTTATGCACTCCTCTGCTCACATACTCCCCACTTCTCCCCACTAACTTCTTTCCACCTACATTCTCTCCCTCCCCTTTTCCCTCTCTCACTCACCTCCCATTCTTCCTTTGTCTCTCCCTCTTTAATTCGTCTCTTCTTCCTACTTTGTGTGGCATGGTGGCTCAGTGGTTCGCATCGCTGCCCCACAGAGCCAGGGAGCCGCTTTCGATTCCTGGTTTGGGTCACGTCTGTGCAGAATCTACACATTCTCCCTCACATCTGTGTGGGTTTCCTTCCACAGGTCGAAAGACATGCTGGTTCGTGATGCTAAATTCTCCCTCAGTGTACCCGAACAGGCACCGAAGTGTGGTGACTAGGGAATTTTCACACTAACTTCATTACAGTGTTAATGTAAGCCTACTTGTGACACTAATTAACTTGGAAATCAATCTGTCCCGCAATCTCTCTCCCATTTCCCACAACCATCCCATCTCTCTGCCAGCCACTCATTTGTCCCTCCTGCTCCCTGACCCTGCTCCTCACCCACTCTCTCTCAGCACCTTCCTATTCTCCCCCATCGACACATAATCTCTCTCCACCTCACCTCCTATCCCCTTCCCTCATCATTCTGGTATACTTCTCCCCCTCACTCTCTTCTCTTCAGACTCTCTCCCCTTTCCCTCTCTCTCACATTCTTCCATGCCCCTCCTGCTTTATTTCCCATCCTGTCTTTACATGGAAGGGTCTGTTTATTTCTTCCTCCCACACTACCTGCCTTCCAGATGCTCTCTCTACTCTGCCCTTTCTTTCTCACCCACCATCCCAATCCCTGTCATCTGCTCTGCCGTTCTCTCTCCTGCTTCCACGCTCAAAACATCCCACTCTGAATCTCCCACATCCCACTCTCAATCTCCCTCTTTGCACTCCGGCTCCCTCCAGTCCCTCTCATTCCTGCCTCTTTTCTCTCTTCCCAACTGCACCCCTCCACCTATCTTCTCATCCCCCCTCCCTATCTCTCTGTCACTCACTATCTTCTCTCCCCTCTTCCCTGCCTCTCCTTTGTGGTCTATTCCCCCTCCTCTCCCCTCCCTCCGGCTCCATGTTACCATGCCATTCCTGCTTCCACTCTCTCCTCCCCCTCATTCTCCCCTCCCCTTCACAAACCTCTCTCCTCTCTTCCTCACTCCTCACACTCTCTCTCCTCCCCACCCGCTCTCTCTAAATGACTGACTGCGTTATTTTAACTTTCCCCCAGCTCCAGCCTCTCTGACTCTGGATCCGAACACAGCGAATCCCCGGCTCATCCTGTCTGAGGAGCGGACCAGTGTGAGACTCGGAGACAAACAGCAGCCGCTCCCTGACACCCCGGAGAGGTTTAATCCCTGGGGCTGTGTCCTGGGATCAGAGGGATTCACATCAGGGAGACATTACTGGGAGGTGGAGGTTGGGGAGAAGACATGGTGGAGTCTGGGGGTGGCCCGAGAGTCTGTGAAGAGGAAAGGGGGAATCTCCCTGAGACCTGAGTCCGGATTCTGGATTGTGAGGCTGAGACCAGGAAGAGGTTATTTTGCCTTCACCTCCCCCTCAGAGACCCCCCTCACCCCGAGTGTGAATCCCCGGAAGATCGGGGTTTTCCTGGACTATGAGGGTGGACAGGTGTCATTTTACAATGCGGACAACATGTCCCATCTCCACACTTTCACCCACACTTTCACTGAGAGAATCTTTCCCATCTTCAGCCCGGGATTGAATATCGACGGGAAAAACTCGGCGCCGCTGACAATCTGCGGGATTAAAGGTCTCTAACAGATCCATCCCATAATTTCACACCGTCTCCCTGCCTCCTGCCAGCTGTAAACTGATGGAACATGTTCATATTGTGGTTATTATATAGAATTATAATTTACACTGGGGGCTTCATGATTACATTTGTAAAATGATTCTTCAAACAAAACAATCTGTGAACCGCTGGAATCGAAACATTTTTTCTCAAAGATTCCACAGTTCATCATTAAATCCAAGAAGCAGAAACTCAACATGTTGTTTGTGTCTGTCACTGAGTGAGGGAGGCGGGGTTCCGGGGAATGGAGAAGTCGATTGGTCGGAGCTCCTGTCACTCTGAGCGAGGGAGGCGGGTTCCCGGTGACTGGACAAGCCGATGGGTCAGTGTTGCTGTCATTTACATTGAGGGGGCGGTTCGGGGAGGGACTGTCGATTGGTTGCTATAACTGTCAATCAGAGAAGAAGCGGGTGATCTTGGCATCGGAATTGGCCCGGTCACTGAGACTGAGGGAGGCGGGGTTCATGAAGCTTAGAAGGCGATTGGTTCGCGATCCTATCATTCTGAGCCAGAACACCGATCTTTGGGGAATCTGAAGGGCGATTGGTCAATCTACCTGTCAGTCATGGTGAGAGAGGCGGGATTTCAAGTGTTCCGTAAGACGACTGGTTGTTGTGTCTTTCATTCAGATTACGGGGCGGGTTTCCGAGCAGTGGGGAAGCCGATTGGTCAGAGTGACTTCAGGAGCCGATCTGCGGCATGTGGAGGCCGATTGGTCAGCGCTGCTGTCACTCAGACTGAGAAAGGCGGGATTCCTGTTATCCCGGATGCCGATTTTCCCTTCCTGCTGTCATTCAGAGTCACGGGGTCGGGAGCTCTGCCAATTGGGGAGGTGGAGTGCCTGAAGTGCCTTTCAGTCATCTGAAGGGCGAGGTGTTTGCGGAAATTGGAGATGATTGGCTGCATCTCTTGTCCCTCTGTGCGGGAAACAGCTGTCTCCTGGTTTCCTGGACTGTAATTGGTGAATACCGCTGTCAGTCAGAGCTTGTGGACGGGTTTCTACAGATCCCCGAACGGATTGGTTGGCTGCCCTGTCACTCAGACGGGATTCGGGGGCGGAACTCGGCAGATCGGCAGTGAGTTTTTGAATTGATTTGGTTCGTTATTGTCACATGTATTAGCATCCAGTAAAAAGTATTCTTTCTTGCGCACTTTCCACAAAACGCATACCGTTCACAGAAAAGGAGCGGAGTGCAGAATGTCATGTTACATCAGATCGAGGGTGTGGAGAAAGCTCAACTTAATGCAAGGTAAGTCCCATTCAAATGTTTGATGGCGTCAGGGAAGAAGCTGTTCTTGAGTCGGTTGGTTGTGATCTCAGATTGTTGTATCTTTTTTCCCGACAGATAAAGGTGGAAGAGCTGTTTTTGAAGTTACCGGTCGATATGTGGAGTGAACGGAGGAAGCCCCTATTCCATCTCCCTGCTCCAAAAATCAATTTAATATATGGTTCCCAGATACGGGACGTATCAGATATTAAACTGATAAGAACAAATACTGCACTTGATCTTCGCCAAAAGGCCGATAAGCGATGCCAAAGAAAGTGTTTTACTCACAGATGATGCCTCTATTAAGCATGGAAAGAGCAGCAGAAGGAGGGGGTGGGGTGGGTCCACCTGAGAGGGGTCACAGAGTTTCTTTCATGCCGTCCGAACGTTACTGCTGAAAAGCAGCCTGACCAGGATTCGAACCTGAATCTCCTGCTCTGGGAGCAAGTGTGCTCGTCCGCTTGGGGTCTTCAATTATGCTGGCTGCTTTTCTGAGGCAGGGGGAAGAGTCAATGGATAGGAGGGAGATTTGCATGATGGATTGGACTACGTTCACAACCCTTTGTAATTACTTGCAGTTTTGGTCAGAGCAGGAACCATACCAAGCTGTGATATATCGGAAAGGGTGCTTTCTAAGGTGCAGCTGTCAAAATTACTGAGAGCTGCTGCGGACATGCCAAATTTCCTTTGCCTCCTGAGAAAGTAGAGGCGTTGACGGGTGGGGGTGAGGGGGTGGACAAAAGTCATTCAAAGGCCCGTTGACCTTGGCTGTGATTTTCTGGTTTTGGAGCTGGAAAATCCCGCCGTGTGTGTGAACTCAAATCTTTCATTCTTACAAAGCGCAGCGCTGCCACCTGCTGACAGAATCTTAGTTCTGCAGGAAAGAATTCCCCGTGAAAAACGGCCCAAGAAGTGGGGACAGTCTTCGAAGATTCACAGGCAGGATGAGCCGAATGGTCTCTTTCCATTGCGAGATCATATTATGATTTTTATATGATCTGACATTTAGATCGGATCAAATCCACATTTTCAAAGTTGCCTTGAACTGAAGATTGTCATGTGAGATGAGAGTAAATACCCTCGGCCTCTGTTCCCCAGAGTTTCAGTGAGAAGGGGGTTGACACAGAATAGGTGCTGGAAGGATGGTTCCCCTGACTGGGGTCTCCAGAACCAGGGACTTTAGCAGCTTGATGGTGATGTTCCTGGAGTAATAATCCAGACTGTAACCAGTGGAGAGTTTCCCCCCGATTGCCATTGAGTTGTATTTCGCTGGGGCTCCTTGATGCCACACTGGTGAAATGCTGACATGATGTTCAGGGCAGTCACTCTCACTCCACCTCTGGAATTCAGCTCTTTGCTCTGGCTGGGGGAGATGTTCAGTTCGGCTTCCTCCAGACGCACTGGGCTCCGCATCTCACGGCATCCTCTTTGCAAACTATCAAGAGGCCATGGAATGGAGTGAAACTAGACATCCCATGAGAAAGTATTGGCCCCAAATGAAAGGAGGAGTTGAATGAGCGCCCATGATGCGGCTCCGGGCGGCTGAGGGGGGAGAGCGGGCGCGCGAGAGGAAAAGCTCCGCCCAGAGCGCGAGGAGCGGCCACGCGCTGACCTCCAGCCCAACGTCAGAGCGCGGGATGAAGCGCGGCTCTGATTGGAGGATCAGGTAGCGTCAGCGGGGGCAGGGGGAGGGGCTGGACGCAGCACAGCATCACGTGGTGGGAAGCGCGAGTGGGGGAGGGGAGCCCGGGAAGGGACCTGGAGCCCCGGGTTTAGAAAGAGACAATGTCCCAAATTCAGCTGATTCAGCTTTCTCACCACATTCTGTGATCCTGAGTGTCACTGATTCACCAGCTCCATTCACAGGTCACACAGACTGATTGACACCCGCACTGCAACGTTACATTGCGCTCTTCATCTGGTTATTCCTCTGTTCAGATCATTCCTGCTCAAAACACACAGGAAAAATCATCAGATTATCCCCAATCTGACGTGTAAGGCATGGTTACAGTGGATTAACCAGGGTTCAATTAAATACAGTCCTGATGCTGCCCACAAAATAATTATTAAAGTAATTGTCAAAAGTTGATTTGAGCCACAGAGACAAACCTATTTACCAGATATCGAAAAACGGCGTCAATCTTAATATTTAAAGAGTATCTTAAAGGAGGGGAGAGAGGTGGGGAGGTATTAGTGGAACCGCGGCCTTAGGGCCGGGACAGCTGAAGACACAGCCACCAATGATGGAGCAAAGGGAATCAGGGTTTAACAAGAGGCAGAATTGGAGCAGCTCAGAGATCTTAATAAGTTATCGGGCTGGAGGAGTTTACAAAGGTAGGGAGCAGCGAGGCCAAGGGAGGTGATTTCAACGCAAAGATTTGTTGCGGGAACTGGATACATAATCAGACACACTTCACACCTCACACGCACCCAAACCCGTGTCCCCATCACAAATACAGACAACATTCAGAAAACACTGAAACAGACAGGGAGATGATCCATTAATTTCACTGTCTTTCAAGGTGAAAACTGTGTTATTGACCGACAGAAAATTATCCAACAACAGAGTTACAGACAAGGCCGGAAGGAATAAGGGTAAGGATTGGGGGAGGACGCCAGAGTTAGAATGATCCCCATATCTCGTAACATAACAGAACCGCCACCGGAATAGAGGAAAGTCAGGAAACCGACTAACTTGTTCCGTTCTCTTCACAAGTATTAGACCAATGCCGGAACTCTTATTTCTCAGTAAGAAGTCTCACAACACCAGGTTAATGTCCAACAGCTGAAGGAGCAGCGCTCCGAAAGCTCGTGATTCCAAATAAACCTGTTGGAGTTTAACCCGGTGTTCTGAGACTTCTTCCTGTGTCCACCCCAGCCCAACGCGGGCATCTAAACATCTTAATAACAGCTGCCCACTCACCAAGGCCCTTTATAGGATCACAGAATAGAATCACAGAATCCCTGCAGTGCAGAAGGAGGCTACTCGGCCCATCGAGCATTCACCAGCAACAATTCCACGCAGGCCCTATCCAAGTATTTACCCTGTCAATCACACACTAAGGGGCCATTTAGCATGGCCAATCAACCTAACCCGCATACGTCTGGACTGTGGGAGGAAACTGGAGCATTCCCACGCAGACACGAGGAAAACGTGCAAACTCCACACAGGCAGTTACCCGAGGCTGGAATTGAACCCGGATCCCTGGCGCTGTGAGGCAGCAATGCTAACCACTGTGCCACCGCGCTTCTGTCAATTTACAGTGAGAATTCTTTGCTCTGAAATTCCAATTCCTTTATAATAGACCGAAAGTCAGGACTTAACAGTGACCCGAGTCAACGATTTAAAATATAAAGAAATATTTTAGGTGGGAAACACGAGGCTTGTGATTGATTTTTTTAGTGCAGTGTCTCTGAGACGCTCTGTTGAGTCCAAGGAAGTTTGCAGAGTGAGTTGACCCTCACATCATTTTGCCCGGCAGACGGAATCCCATTGCGATATTGGCTGGAGTACCAGACAACCCGCGAACCCAGGCGGGAGTAACTCTGGCTCTCTTGGGCGGGTTTCCCCGGAGAATGAATTCTGGCGAGCTGTCTCTGTAGAGTTTTCTCCTGTTTTTAGCGACCACAGAGACAGTCGCTCCTCCCCGTTGGCTCCCGCTGGGAAACTCAGTAATCCGCGACTGAGGGACTCAACGACGAGGGAAAAGTACGAGACGGCCGCGATCTGAGTGGATCAGAGACTGAGTCTCAAGATGGTATCAAGGAATGGGAATCCCGTTGTTGATGGTTCAGAGCGGCTGGGATCCGTCCCGGATAGACAACCTCCCCGCAGTGGCGTCTGTAGCAGCGCAATGTGCAAAATGTCAATGTCACCGCCACACATGTTCCAGCTCTCCGGAGCTAGTAACGAGACCTTCCGTAACTCCAACCCAAGAGGAGATCTTGAGACCCCCGCCATTGCTACCAGCCCTGTTGGCAGCTGAGTTCGGGTCCCAGAGCAGGAGAGGCAGCCAACCCAGTGGCGGACGACACTGTTATCGAAGAGTGGACGGCCCATCCACCGGAAAATGCGAACTTTGTAACAACACAAATCTCCTTTTAGAAGAAATATCGTGTTTCCAATAAGGGGAGGGAAACTCCGGCCAATGGAGCGGCAACTGACACAAATGGAGAAACATCCGAGACGACCACCTTCGTGGAAGGGGTCACTGTCGAGCCGAATTATGACACAGCATCAGTCAGAGAGGTGATCACCCATTACCCCCATTGATCGGGTTGTTCTGCAGCTCCTGTAACACCCTCCTCCGCACGATCGGCTTCTCCAACATCCACAAGACCAAAGTGTCCCAGGTTATAAACATCAGAACCAGGTGTTGGCGCTGCGGTAAAACAAGAGACCATCAATCCATTGCCTGGCACTGCCCTCAGTGTAGCGGAGAAAGGTAACCTGTAACAGTCGGGGAATACCAATGCAGCGAGTGCGAGCTCAGCTTCACCACCAGGTCTGGGCTGAGCCAGCACGACAGGCAGATACATGTCGCTTTGCGCACCCAGAAGCGCCTGGAAGCTCTTCAGGTCAATTCTAAGCCGGGGATCTGTGCCTGTAAGTGAACCCCGGAGCAAGTTACACTCCTGAGGGAACTCGATCCGAGATTTGCAGGATGCCGGTACACCAATAGGGAAATCGCAAGCATCCTTCAAACTGAAACACCCAAATAAACCTCAGACAGATAAATAAATACAGCATTCCAAATGAAACCATCTCGTCTCATTAACAACTTACTTTTTTGAAGTAAGCTTTATCCCACAACTTCATCCCTAACAAGGGGGAGATATCAAACGCTATCAAATCATATCAGTGATGCGAAGCAGCAAACAAAACCATCGCCCACATTTCGGTTGCTGCCCGTTTGTAAAGAACGCAAGAATTAAACACCACAGCAAGGGATTCCATCAACTACACCGAGATGTCAGTAAGTACCGCTCAATATCTTACAAGGAGCCAAGACTAGTGGCCAAGGACGGCTCCTTCTGGAAACCTGACACAATGCTCACGGTAGATCAGAGTTACAGTGGTGGGTGTCACAGTGCGGTACGAAGACGAATACAAGACACTGAGTTGTGCGGGACTTAAAACGGCACAAATACATCCATCTGGGATCGGAGGTGAAGGAATTGCCGGGAGGTTCTGAGCCTGAGTACTTGGGCTTTGTGCTGAGCGCCAGAGGGAAATGGCTGGAAATGAACAACACCTTACTAACATTCCTATTTTACAGAGTAAACAATTTCTCAGCAAGAACAGTGTCAGGGGAAAGGACGGAGAGTAACAATGGGGAAAGCTCTATGACATGCTGGAAAACAGCATAAGGTGGTTCCAGAGCAGTGTTAATGGTTACAGCAGAATGGTAACGGTGGTTAGAATCTGAAGTTTCTGAATTCAATGCTGAGGCTGAAAGGCTGGAAAGGACAGAATGGGAATATTCCTAATTCCTGTCAGGAACAACGAACACTGCATTACCAGAGCTGTGTATAAGCGGCTGTTGGAAAGAGAGACGTGTCGATGTCCTTTTAGAAATAGTTAATCAGTTAACAGTGATCTCAGTGAATGAAGAATAATAATTATATCAGAACGAACCTTAGATGGAACATATCGAGATCATAGTTGATATTATTGTGTTGAGTGACTCTGTGATCCTCTGGGGTGTCTGAATGAAATCCTTGGAGAGTTCAGCGACCAACATTTCATCCGGCAGAATGAATTCCATTGCGATATTCATCAGATGAACAGACAAACCGGGAGTGCAGCAGATTGGAGTTGACTTACACAAGGCAGGGTCTTGATACCAGGCCTGCAGCGATCCTGTTCAGTTCCTGAGTTCTCCAAACACTTGTGCTCCACGATTACTGTTGTTAACTCCCGCTGTCAGCACAACAATTTATACTTAAATATTTTCATTGCGGGTTTCTAAACCAACTAAATATAGCAGCATGTATACAGTTATTGCAGAATTTTACTGCGTAAAGCCTTCTCACAGAGTGTTGAATATTAATGTGATTCTCCTGATCATCTTTCTCACTAATAGTCAGGGACCATCTCATCAAACAATGGGATTTACTGAATGGGATTTGTTAATTTGGATTTGATCAGATCTAAGGTTCTGAATAAATAACAATGCCAGTCTGATACAACACAGAAAGAGGTTAATCGGTCCATTGAATCTGTGAACCTTCAGAGACAGTCCCCATTTCTTGGGTCGTTTTTAATGGGGAATCCTTCCCTGCAGCACTGTGCTTCCGTCAGCAGGTGGCAGCGGTGCGCTTTGTAACAATGAAAGACTTGAGTTCACAGAGTCTCAACCCATCCCAGAAACTGACTGCACCCGCAATGAATTACTCACAAGAACAGGAGCAGCCGTCAAGAACAGAGATTGTCACAAATGACAGAAACTTCCCAGATTTTTTTGGCCGGAAATGATAGTCAGTAAATTCCACTGGACTCCGCACCTTGTCACCCTGGAAATGTTCCGAATATCTATCCCCAGAGACAATTCACATTTTCCGACACTTTATTTGACTCCTGAATGTCTCCGGTCAGATTTTAACGATGAAAATATAACTCCCCCCAGTGCTGATGATGGGTGAGAGAATTTCCCAAAATCGAGGAGAATTCCATCCAGCGGGAGGATTGTCGCCAATGACACAAACTTCCCAGATTTTCCATGTGTTGAAATGAATGTCAGTAAATTCCGCTGGGCTGTGTAAGGGGAGTCCATGTCCCCCAGGACAGATTATCTTTCCTGTTCTCCACACAGGAGCTGTTTAACACCCAGGCAGTAACAATAAAACCCAATGTTCAACACTGTCAGATATATGAAACATTTTACACCAGAATCACAGACAATATCTCTGCAATACAACAAGACATTGATTGCCAATTCACATTGATCTCTCTACCTCTACCTGCCATTTTCCCAACTTTACAAAAATGCCTGTTAATGAATCTAATCCATCGGAAAACTTCACAGCCTGTGTTATTTCTTGCTGGAATAGCGCGAGTGTTGGGGGAAACTCTTCAGATTCAATCCCAATAGGATGTCGTTTTACCCTCTCCCATTTCCCATGTCCCACAGTCCTGCCCCCACACCCTGTGATGTGCTTCCTCTTCATCAGGGACTGGGAGAGCAGAACTGTCAATGCATCAACTCTACCTCCTTCACCCACTCCATGTGACAGCGAGTTCCACATTCTCCCCACTCTCTGTGTGAAGAAACTCCGCCCAATATTGGAGGAAGATTCCACTTCAAATGTTCCCTCATCGGCTAAAAGCAAATTACTGCGGATGCTGGAACCTGATGAAGAGACATCCAGACTCGAAACATTAGCTCTGTTCTCTCTCCACAGGTGCTGACAGACCTGCTGAGATTTTCCAGCATTTTCTGTTTTCGCTCCGTCATCAGTTGATGTTTCTCTGGATTGGGGTCCCTGGGAGGAATTCATAAACATTTATAAAACTGTAAGTTTCTCTTTCTAGAAAATAAACCAAACTCTACAGGTGGAACCCTCTAAATATTTTCCCGATACCTGCTGTGTAAAATGTCTCCTTGACATTTATAGTACTTGATGTTTTAATGTGAGCGGCTGCAGTCATGAACACAATTCAATTTCTGGATCTGGATCACACACCGAGTTTCACCAGAGTGGTTTTAATCGGCACTGGGTTCAGGCTGAAGAGAAATGTAATGGAATCTCGATCCCTCCCATCTCCACCTCTTCTCCCCATTCTATCTCTCCATCTCTCTCTCTCTCTTTCCACTGTCAACATCCCCGGGAGCCCAACCTGCCTCCGACTGAGTTCAATGATTTCCCTCCGTTATACTTTAGACTGCGCCAGTTGTTATCTCCAGTGTGAAAGTGGCGAGGACATGGCCCACTCTGTAATAATAATTCCCTGAGTGCTGCAGTGAACTTTATCAGTAAATAGCTGAACTGAGGATGTGCGGCAGTAACACCGAAACTGAAAGCGGTTTGAATCAGGAAGTGCTGAGTGTGAACATGGCTTCCAGACAACAAGCAGAGAGCTGGACCGAGGAGACAATTTGTCCCATTTGTCTCGATTTCTTCACAGATCCGGTAATACTGGACTGTGGACACAATTTCTGCCGCTCCTGTATCACCCAGTGTTGGGAAAAGAAGGAGATAAACTGCCCGGAATGTAGAGAGGAGTTTCCGGAAAGAAACCTCAGGGTAAATCGGGCCTTAGCGAATCTGGCCGAGAAAGCTCGACAATTAAAGTTGAATCCGAAAGAGAAGGAAAGTAAACTTCACTGTGAGGAACACCAGGAAGAACTGAAGCTGTTTTGTGAAACTGACATGAAATTGATCTGTTATACTTGTAGAGATTCGCGGGAACACAAATCTCATAATTTCATGCCCATTAAAGAAGCTGTTGAAATCTACAAGGTAAAAGGGAAATATTATTTACCTGATAGTTTTATCACATTTTCAACATCCAGCATTTTCATTCTGTGATTTTCTCTCCCAATCCCAGGATCAGCTCAAATCTTCCCTCGATTCTCTCACAGAGAAGAAATCGGCGGTTCTAGAAATGGAACAGAAACAGAAAGGGAAGATTTCTGAAGTTAGGGTAAGGTCTCCGTGTGTTGATTTTCTGGGATCTCGATTAGGTTTGTTCGCTCTATCGCGGGACATTAATTATATTTCACATTTCATTGGGTAGGAACAGTCGAGCAGTCTGCAGACCCACATCACATCCGAGTTCACTAAAATGCGCCAGATTCTCACTGAGAAAGAGCAGCGATTACTCAGAGACCTCAGGGAAGAAGAGGAGAGGATTCTAAAACCAATGGAGAGAAACCTTCGGGAGATTCAGGAGAATTTAAATTCTATCGAGGAGAAACTCTCAAAGTTGCAGAAACAAATGGAGCAAAAAGACCAGCTGATATTTCTGAAGGTGAGGGAATATATTGCAGCTCAGTTCAGGGAAACGTCACACAGTCACTAAATAACTGATGGTAATGGTGAAATTAATATAGCATTGACTGAAAAATACGAACTGAATTGAACAGAATTGTGTGTCCCTTCCTGAACCGTTTTCCTGTTGTCTCGGATCTAATGGCTCCCACACTATCTGCAGATTCCCGGGAATTCCTGTAACCTCCTGAGAATGAGTTTTCTTGATTTTCACACTTGCTTTGTGGTTGTTTCCATGTTTCCCGAGTTCAATGTACCCCTGGAACTCCCATTGTAATCCGGTTCCAGTTCCATGTTGTGAGTGTGTGGGTGTGTCTGGGACGGTGTGTGAGTCACTGTGTCTGTGAGCAGGACTGATGTTCAATTCCAGTTTATTTGACTCTCCACAATCTTCCTTCCAAAATGCATCACTTTACATTTCCGTGTGAAATCTCATCTGCTCTGAGTCTGCTCATTTCACCAGCCTGTCGAACTGCTCCTGAAATCTGTTACTGTCATCCTCACTGTTCCTGATTCATTTCTTTCAGGAGGAAGCTTGTCGGAAGAGAAGGTAGGACATGTTCTTCACTGAAACTCTGCAGTTTGGTAAAATAAACTCAGTGAAGTGTTATTTTGTATTTATTTATTGGTTGTTGTCACAACTTTAAATGTTCGGTCATTAGTTACCAAGACATCACACACTGCAGGAAATGATAAGCTCCGCGTATACACACTGACGAGAACTTTATGATAACTCACCTCATTACAGTGATTTTACATAACTGTTCAACGATATTGTAATAAATAACAGGGAAGTGTAATTAATACAACCAGGCCGGAAGTGATCACTTGCCCGATGTTGGCTGTTAGTGTCTGTGACCTTCCCACTGAACCTGAGAGAACCGCGCGGTCCATGTTTCTAAGGAGTGGGTCACCCATGTCCCTGCATGGAGCCTGACCAACCCGAGAAAGTCTCAGGTTAAAGGGAGAATGGATTCTAAGTTTATACTAAATAAAAATTGGCTCTGCGTCCTTAACAACACAACACTTGTATTCATATCGAACTTTTAGTGGAAATTAATACCGTAAGGAGTTTCACAGGAGCATTATAAAGTAAATTGACACAGAGCCAAATAAGGAAAGATTAATTTGGATCATAGAGGTAGATTTCAGAGAGTGTCTTCAAGGAAGAAAAAAGAAAGAAAGATAGCGAGGATCAGGGAGAGAATTCCAGAGCTCAGGACCTCGACAGCTGAAGGTCCAGCTCCCAATGTGGGAGTGACTGAAATCAGAGATGTTCAAGGTGTCGGAAGTAGAGAAGAGCAGGATTCTGGGAGAGTTGTGGGGCCAGGGATTGCAGAATTGGATATTCAGCTTTGGGGTGTTTTCAGTCTTTGTCTTTGTTCTACAAACTTTGTTTATCATACTGCAAGTGGACAGGCTAAATATTTATCATTTCCTGCAGTCTGTGATGTCTGTTATCAGGTTTTGAACCTTTTCAAGAGATGGCTGTTTCCATTCTCTGCCCTTGAATTTAAAAGTTATTTATTTCTCATTTAGAGAAACAAGATTAGCATTTCACTTTGTACATTTTCTCTGTCATCAAACATGCTGTAAATTTGACCATTTAAATAAGTTCTAAATCTTCTAACAAAGACAAATTCATAGCATCATTTTTACCATTTACAGGATTAGTGAGGAGTCTAACAAACTCTCAGTATCTGCTGCCGCCCTGCCTATCAGAAAGTACAAAGACCTTTTACAGTACAGAGCATGGAGAGAAATGATAAACTTCATTAACCCCGGTAAGTCTCATATTAATTGTCCTGCTTATCAATCCAGTTGTAAATATATTGAATGGGCTCCAAAGATCCAGCTTAAATACTCACATTTCCAGTTGTTATTACCTGCAGTCTCCCCATTCTCATATTTCTCTTTCTGAGGTTCCTCTGGGGAAGTGTCTGAAGCCATCAGCACTGTGTGTCAAAGCAGTGAAGGGATCTGTATAACCAGAGGAATAGAGCACCAATCTCAGGATGTGAAATGGAATTGCTCCAGGAGACTGGACTGGTCTCCTCTGTCATTGTGGGAAACATTTTTTTTATCATCATTTATCAAGAAGACACACAGGCATCAGACAGTAGGTGTTAAATGGCAGATAATCTGGTGGAATTCGACACCTTAATCAAGAGGATGGATGCAGAAAGTGCGAGTCTGCAGTGGATAAGGGAGGGAATGTGGTGATCTTATTGAAATGTTCACGATCTGGAATATAAGTGTGGTTATAAACGTCCACAGGTTTCACACAGTCACAGAGTCGAGATCAAAGCTTTACATCTAAAATAGGGAGGATGACAGGGCAGTTTGGATTGAGTGAGGTTGAGTTTTTGAGCGACTCCATTGAGGTAGTGAACCAATGAACAAACTGCTCACTCTATGAATTCGATCAGAGGCCCAATCCATTCTGAGGGCTGATCTTCAGAACAAAATCTCTGTCCAGTTTCCTGCGGGTTTGCAGTGTGGGAAAATGTTCTGTCGTTCCTGAGGAGGGAACAGGGGACAAGAAATCCTCATGAATACACAGCAGGAGTGAGAGAGAAAGGAGCAGCAAGCAGGAGTAAGAAAAATAACTCACCTCCTGGTCACAGAGAAATCATCAAAAGCTCCCTTCATTCCTGCAGTGTGAGCCTAAACACTTTAGAACCAGAGGAATTATTCTAAGGAACAGTCAGTATTTGAATGTAGAAAATGAGAAAACCAATTTCCAAGCAAGATCACAGGAACAGCATTGTGATGATGATGAAGTGTTCTGTTTTGATGTTGTCGTTTCCGGTATAAATATTAGAAAGGAAACAGAGCAAATAACTCCTTATATCATTTCTATTAGGGTTTCCGGTGGCCCCATTAAGACCAGGGACTAATTGTATAGGTTGTTCCTCTGGGTAGGGCATCACCATCCAATGGAAGATCAAGGTTGTATTGAGTCTCCAGTTATATCAAATGTCTCCAGTTTGTACAGACAATGTGACTTCTCCTTATGTTTAGTGTGGGAACACTGGACACCTATTTTGCTGCTGCTACATTATTGTGGGGGTTTGATCTCTGCCATTCTTGACATTCTCATCAGTCATCTGTCCTGCCATTCATCTTTGCTCAGTTATATGTTTTTCCATGAATTTGAGCCTTTCCTTAACTTCTTCAGTGAGCCGCAGATGGTGGGTCCTCCCATTGGGGATTTTCTTTACAGTAGGAATATATTTATTCTGAATATTCTGAAATATCATCTTAAACATCTGCCTTTGCTTCTGTGTCGATATATCCCCAAGCCTGGGGACCCAGTTCACTACAACTAGCTTAGCTTTCATGATCAGATAGTTGCCCCTATTTAAGTCTAAAATACCGAACTTAGACCCTCTCTTTTCCCTTTCAAACAGGATTTCAAATTCAATCATATTGTAGTTGCGGTGGCCAAGTGCTGCCTTCACTCAGAATTCACTAATTATTCCTGTCACTTTACACAAAGACAAGTCTAACATAACCTACTCTCTGGTTAATTCGAGAACGTTCCGCTATGAGAAACTTCCTCAAAAGAATTCTGTGAACTCCCCATCCAGGCAACTACAGCCTGGTTTTTCTGGTTTATATTTAGATGAAAATCACCCATGATTATTACTGTCTCTTTATCTGTGACCCACATTGTGGCTACTGTTGCAAGGATTGTCGACGACTCCCGCTATTGACTTCTTTCCCCTACTATTCCTCATCTCCGAACCGATTTTATATCCGGATTTCCTGAACCAGGATCATCTCCAGCTATTGCACCAATGAGGCCCTTGATAAACAGTGCTCCCACTCCACTTTTACCAAGCTTTCTATTCTTCTTGAATATGAGTAAATGTTATCCTTTCCTCCTGGAGCAATGTCTCTGTAATCAGATCATATTCATTTACTTCAATATGTGTAATCAATTTGTTAACTTTATTATGAATGTTGTGTGCATTCAGATACAGAGCCTTTAGTTTCATATTTTTATTATCTTTGTACTAATTAGACTTGACTCTTGGTGTATTCGTAGGTTTTATCTGTTTGTCCATTCCCGTTATTCTCTGATCCCCATTTCCCATATTATTTTCATGGTTTCTTGCCTTGAATCTCCCCCTGGATTTGCCAAATGTATTCAAAGTAGCTTACCCTCTGAGTTTAGTTTGAAGCCCTTTTTACTTCCCGTGTTATGCAATTTCCTGGAACACTCATCCCAGCAGTTCAGGTGTAGACCGTCCCAGCATGGGGTGGGTGGGTGGGGGAGGTGGCAAGATAGCACAGTGGTTAACAGGGTCTTGGGTTCGATTCCCAGCTTGGGTCACTGTCTGTGTGTAGTTTGCATGTTCTCCCTGTGTTAGCTTGAGTTTCCTCCAGGTGCTCCGATTTCCTCCAACATTCTGAAAGACATGCTGGTTAGGTGCATTGACTGGAACAGGGGCCAGACTGTGGCGACTAGGGGAATTTCACAGTAACTACATTGCAGTGTTAATGTAAGCCTTAATTGTGACTAATAAATAAACTTTAACTTGACTACCGTCTGGTGGTTCTAACATCCGCCATTATGAAATGCTTTGAAAGGTTAGTCATGGCACGAATCAATTCCAGCCTCCCAGATTGACTGGATCCACGACAGTTGGCCTATCGCTGCAAAAGGTCCACAGCAGATGCCATTTCCCCGACCCGACACTCAAACCTGGATCACCTAGTTAACAAGAACACCTATGTCAGACTCCTATTTATTGACTACAGCTCAGCCTTCAACACCATTATTCCGACAAAACTCATCTTGAAATTCCCTGGCCTAAGGCTTGGCTCCTCCTTTTGCAACTGGATCCGAGATTTCTTTTCTACAGACTGCAATTCAGTAAGGACAGGTGACAACATCTCCTCTGTGATCATCCTCAACTCCAGTGCTCCACAAGGCTATTTCCTCAGTCCCTGACGATACTCCTCAAACACCTATGACCATGTGGCCAAATTCCCCTCCAGCCCAATATTCAAATTTGCTGATGATACAACCGTAGTGGGTCAAATCTCAAACAATGATGAGATGGGCTACAGGAAAGAGATAGAGAATCTGGCAAAATGGTGTGACGACAATCTCCCTCAATGTCGTAAAGTGAACGAGAGTCATCAACTTCAGGAAATGTATTGGAGGACATGCTCCTGGCTACAAAAACAGGGAGGAAGTGGAAATGGTCGAGAGCTTCAGATTTCAAGGTGTTCAGATCACTAATAGCCTGTCCTGGTCCCTCCATGCCAATACGATAGTTAAGAAAGATCAACAGTGCCTCTACTTTCTCAGGAGGCTTCGGAAATTTAGCATGACCACCATGACTCTCACCAACTTTTACAGATGCACCATAGAAAGCATTGATATGGCTCCTGCTTTGACCAAAACTGCAACAAACTACCAAGTTGTAGCCTAATCCATCATGCAAACCAGTCCCCCATCCATTGACTCCGTCTACACTTCCCGTT
The DNA here is from genome assembly GCF_965287045.1 of Carcharhinus amblyrhynchos. Classification (NCBI taxonomy): domain Eukaryota; kingdom Metazoa; phylum Chordata; class Chondrichthyes; order Carcharhiniformes; family Carcharhinidae; genus Carcharhinus; species Carcharhinus amblyrhynchos. The sequence goes on along the minus strand of NW_027649781.1, from coordinate 5,772,026 downwards.
GCCTCAGGGAAAGCAGCCAGCATAATCAAGTATCCCGTGCACCCTGGACATATTCTCTTCCAACTTCTTGTATCTGTCGGGAAAAAGATACAAAAGTCTGAGAATACGTACAAACCAACTCAAGAACAGCTTCTTCCTTGCTGCCATCAGACTTTTGATTGGTGTTATCATATATTAAGTTGGCTTTCTCTTCACCCCATCTGTAACTGTAACACTATATTCGGCATCCTATACTTTCCTTCTCTCATATGTACTCTATGAATAGTACTTTTCATCTGTATAGCCTGCAAGAAGCAATATTTTTCACAGTATAAATGTGACAATAATAAATCAAATCAAAACAACCCACTATCCCCAATACTGGTGCCAATGCCCATGACAGACACCAGCCTTTGAACATTCATCTTTGCCATCTCATTTTCCCTCTGCCAGTTTACATCTACCTCAGGTAATGATCCAGAGATTATTACCTTTGAGGTTCTGCTCCTTAATTTGTACTGAGCCTCTCATGGTGACTAAGCCCTTTACAGACATCCCAAATACCCCTGCTTGTGTGACCACTTCCCTCCAACCTCAGTGTCCCAGCCCACAATATCACCCTGATTGACCATTAGAGGAGTGGACCAGGACAATCTTCTTTGCTTGTCCTGTCTATGTCTTTGGTACCTAAATAGTCCATGCCAACTGGATCCTCCCACTTACAGTGAAAATTCCTCTCCAGCTCAGAACTCTGGTACGATCAAGCAACTGAGTTGTCTGGGCTCTCGCTTTTGCTGCAGAGATCAGTACCTGTGTCCCACACTATATTGTCCGCTACTGCAACCACATTCCTGTTTGTTATCCCCCACTTGATAGGCTTCCTGTATCATAGTGCCATGGTTAGACTGCTCACTCACTTTTCAGCCTTTGTTTTCATCCACACATATTATAAGCACCTCAACTCTTTTCAACAACTGCGAAGTCTGAGGTTCCTCCATTACTGTCTGCTCAGTCCCTTTCCTTGTCTCGCTCTCGATTACATCTTCCTGTCACTCACTGCTGACCAAAACAAATGACCCTATTCTAAGAGATGTGACCATATTCCAGATCAAATTATCCAGGGATTTCTCCCATTCCCTTTCATTGTGCAGTGTCTGCAGTTCAGCCTCTAACTCACTCATTCTGATCTGGAAGTCCTCCAGCTGCTTACACTTTCTGTAGGTGTGTTAGTCATGGATTACCTGGACATCCAAAATCACACATTCCTCAACTGCAACATAACACCTATCTTGCATTGTTCCTCATGTTATCTACTTAAATTTAATTAAATTACTCACTTAATTAACTTAGAATAATTCCAATGATAACCACATTTCTTTCCCCTGTGCATTTCATTCCTGCATGAACCTGATTCGCCCCTCATTCAGTCTCCATCCCAGCCCAGCGCAGTCACCTGTCTCATGCACCTGTCTCATGCACCTATTACTGGCCATGCATTTTGAAAGGTGTGTCTTATTTATAGACCGTCTGCTGAGTCGCTTGCTAGTTTTACTTCCTGCTGCACTGATTAACACTCATGAATGAACTGATTTCAGGTGGTTGACAGATAACTGCCACTCCAGATAGTTCTCTCGTTAACATAGAATCTAGAAGCAGGAGTTGGCCATTTGGCCCTTCAAACATGCTCTGCTTTTTAATTTGATCATGGTGGATCATCAGATTCAATATCCTGATCCCCCCTTCTCCCCATATCTCTTGATCCATTAGCCCCAAGAACTATATCTAATTTCTTTTCGAAATCACACAACATTTTGGCCTCAACTACATTCAGTTATTGTGAATTCCACAGATTCACCATCCTCTGGGTGAAGAAATTTCTCCTCACCTCAGTTCTAAAAGGTTTACCCCTTATCCTCAAACTATGACCCCTCATTCCAGGCTCCTCCACGATTTGGAACATTCTTTACGAATCTATCCTGTCCAACTCTGTTAGAATTTTAAAGTTTCTATGAGATCCCCTTTCACCCTTCTAAACTGCAGTGACTATAATTCTAACCGACTTAGTCTCTCCTCATGTGACAGACCTGCCACCCAAGAAATCAGCCTGGTAATCCTTCGCTGTATTCCCTCTATAGCAAGGACATCCTTCCTCAGATAAGGTGGTCAAAACTGCACACAGTAGTCCAGGTGTGGCCTCACCAATGTGCTATATAATTGCAGCAAAACATCCCCATTCCAATACTCAAATCCTCTCACGATGAAGGCCAACATATCAAAGAACAAAGAAAATTACAGCACAGAAACACGCCCATAGGCCTTCCAAACCTGCATCGACCATGCTGTCCAACTGAACTAAAACCCCCTGCCCATACGGGAACCATATCCCTCCATTCCCACCCTATTCATGTATTTGTCAAGACTCCCCTTAAAAGCCACTATCGTATCTCCTTCCACCTCTCTCGACAGAGAGTCCCAGACACCTATCACCCTCTGTGTAAAAAAACTTACCTCGTACATCTCCTATAAACCTTGTCCCTCGCAACTTAAACTTATGCTCACTAGTAATTGACTCTTCCACCTTGGGAGAAAGCTTCTGAATGTCAACTCTGTCTATGCCCCTCATAATCTATCAATTCGCCCCTCAACCTCCATCGTTCCAGTGAGAACAAAACAAGCATCTCCAACCTCTCGTCATATCTAATGCCCTCCATATCCCCAGGGCCTCATGGCATATAGCCCAGAATACTGAGAGAGGCAAGGGAAGAAATTTCTGGGGCCTTGAGAGAAATCTTTGCATCCTCACTAGCTACAGAGAAGGCCCCAGAGGATTGGAGAATACCTAATGTTGTTCCTACGTTTACGAAGGGTAGCAAGAATAATCCAGGTAATTCCAATCCGATGAGCCTTACTTCAGTAGTAGGGAAATTATTGGAGAGGATTCTTCGAGACAGGATATATTCCCTCTTGGAAATGAGTGGACATATTAGTGAGAGCCAACATGGTTTTGTGAAGAGGAGGTCGTGTCTCACGAACTTGATCGAGTTTTTCGAGGAGGTGACAAAGATGACTGATGAGAGTAGGGCAGTGGATGTTGTCTACATGGACGTCAGTAAGGCCTTTGACAAGGTCCCTCATGACAGACTGGTGCAGAAGCTAAAGTTGCATGGGATCAGAGGTGAACTAGCAAAGTGGATAAAGTCAAAGAAGACAGAGCGTCGGAATAAGAACATAAGAACATAAGAAATAGGAGCAGGAGTAGGCCATCTAGCCCTTCGAGCCTGCCCCGCCATTCAATAAGATCATGGCTGATCTGTCGTGGCTCAGTTCCACTTTCCCGCCCTCTCCCCATAACCCTTAATCCCCTCTCTTATCAAGAACCCATCAACCCGCTTCTTAAAAATATTTAGCGAGGCAGCCTCCACCACTTCAACGGGCAGAGAATTCCAGAGATTCACCACCCTTTGAGTGAAGAAGTTCCTCCTCAACTCCGTTCTAAACTGCCTCCCCTTTATCTTGAGGCTGTGCCCCCTAGTCCTACTGTCTTTTTTGAGCTGGAAGAGTCTCTCCACCTCTATCCTATCCATCCCATTCATCATCTTATACGTCTCAATGAGATCTCCCCTCATTCTTCTAAACTCTAACGAGCACAAGCCTAGTTTATTCAGCCTCTCCTCATAGCTCAATCCCCTCAACTCCGGTATCAGCCTAGTAAACCTCCTCTGCACTCCCTCCAGGGCCAAAATATCCTTGCGCAGGTGCGGCGCCCAAAACTGCACACAGTACTCCAGCTGCGGCCTCACCAATGCCCTATACAGCTGCAGCAAGACCTCCCTACTTTTATATTCAATCCCCCTCGCTATGAAGGCCAGCATCCCATTCGCCTTCCTGACCACCTGCTGCACCTGCAAGCTGGGTTTTTGCGACTCATGCACAAGGACCCCGAGGTCCCTCTGCACCGTCGCCTGCTGCAAAGGGGTGAATGAAAGGGTGTGTTTCTGAATGGAGGGCTGTGACAAGTGGTGATCCTTCGGGATCAGTACTGGGATCTTTGCTGTTTGTAATATATATGAATGATTTGGAGGAAAATGTAACTGGATTGATTACTAAGATTGCGGATGACGAAAAGATTGGTGGATTTGTGGATAGCGATGAGGACCATCAGGGGACACAGCAGTTGGTGACTTGGGCGGAGAGATGGCAGATGGAAATTGATCTGGACAAATTTTTTACTCAGAGAGTGGGTCCCTGGAACTGGGTTGCCAGGGAAGGTAGTGGAAGCGAATACCATAGTGACTTTTAAGGGGTGTCTTGACAAGTACATGAATAGGAGGGAACAGAGGGATATGGTCCCCAAAAGGGTAGAGGGTTTTAGTTAAGTTGGGCAGCGTGGTCGGTGCAGGATTGGAAGGCCAAAGGGCCTGTTCCTATGCAGTTTGTTAAACTGATTCTTTTTCAGAAATCCAGACTGTGCCCAAGTTCACCATTATTTTCTCAGTGTTCAGTTATTACATCATTTGTTACAGATCCTAGCATTTTCCTTCGGACTAATGTCAGGCTAACAAGTTTTTCATTCTCCATATTCTCTCTCCCTTCTTTCTTAAACATCAGAGTTACATTTGCACCTTCCAATCTGCAGGAACAATTGCAGGGTCTGTAGAATTTGGAAAGATAGCCACCAATGCATCAACTTTCTTGACAGTCATGACTTTCAGCATCTGAGATAGAGACCACCAAGTCTGGGGAAATTTATCTACTTCAAATCTCATTCATTTCTCTATTTCTACTATTCTTATAAGCATAAAAGCATCTTGTTGTTCCTCATTAATGCCAGTCACCTGATCCTCCATTATTTATGGAAGGTTTTTAATGAATGGTGATCATTGACATTTGGACAGATTATTGAGAAAGTCTGTGTGTTCTGCCTCGGTCATGTCATCTAACATGAGGTTTGAGGTGTGTGTGAGACCAGTGCCTGGAGCTGTGAGGTAGCAGCCGAACCAATGCACCACTGTGCGTTGTGTTTCTTTCAAATTATGGAATCTTATGGCTTTATCCTCTTAGTGAGTAATTAGGATTTCCTTTTAATTCATGGTTACCTCATTCATTATTCATGTATAAGATATATAGTATTAACTGTTTGCTTTGTTGACTCTTTAAGAGAAAAAATTATTCCTCACTTCCCCACTTACTCTAATTCAGGGTCCTGGCGAGTCAGAGACAATGCCGACAGGCACAGGGTGTTAAGACACCAATCCATCACAGGGCACACACTCACACACAAAAATTAAAGGGGCAATTTAACATTGCCAATCCACCTAATCCACACATCATTGATGTGGGGAGGAAACGGGAGCACCTGGAGGCAACCCATGCAAACACAGGGAGAACGTGCAAACCTCAACACAGACAGTGACCCAAGGTTGGAATTGAACCCATGTTTCTGGAGCTGTGAGGCAGCATTGCCAACCTGACGCTGTCTCAAAAATTATTGTATTTCTTTCAAATTATTGAATCTCATGGCTTTATACCCTTCTTCAGCAACTGGGATTTCAAAGTTGTTCTGTGCACCAAAAAAAACGTTGATTGTTCCCATTCTGAACACAACCGAATATGGAGCCTCATCCAATATTGTAACAAATTTGGGGTCTGGTCTGATATCGCACTGGGAAACTCAGAACTTTAGTGTAGAGAGGGACCTGGGTGTCCTAGTGTAAAAATCACAAAACCTTAGTCTGCATTTACAGCAAGTAATTAGGAATATAAATGGAATGTTAGTGTTTCTTGTCAGGGCAATCACATTTAAAAAATTGTGCCTGTAAGCATACAGGGACTTAGTGAGGCTGCATTTGGAGTAATGTGCAATATTTTGATCTCCTTCCGTAAGATCATGAGATCATAAGACAATGGTAGGCCATTTGGCTCATTGAGTCTGCTCTGCCATTCAATGAGATCAGGACTGGTCTGATGTGATAATCCTCCAACTCCATTTTCCCACCTTATTTCCATAATCCTGATTCCATTACTGATTAAAAATCTGTCTCTCTCAGCCCCAAAGACATGTTCCAGTCTTTACACCTCTCTGCGGTGAAGAGTTCCAAGAATTCACTACCTCTGAGAGAAGAAATTCCTCCTCATCTCTGTCTGAAATGGATAAGCCTTTGCTCTGAGAATATGCCCTTTGGTCGTGGACTCTCCCACAAGGTGAAACAAACTATCAGCATCCAAGCTGTCAAGCCCCCTGAGAATCCTGTATGTATCAATAAGGTCACCTCTCATTCTTCTCAACTCCAATGAGTACAGGCCCAACTTACTTAGCCTTGATTGTTAAAAATATCCTGCCATATTTGGAATCAATCAAATTAACTTTCTCTGGACTGCTTTTAATGGTGGCACGTCTTTTCTGAGTTCAGGGGATGAAAACAGTATTCCAGGTGCGGCCGAACTAGTCACTTGTACAGTTCTAGCAAGACCTCCCTATTTTCATACTCCATTCCCTTTTCAATTAAGGTCAATATTCCATTTGTCTTCCCTAACACTTGCTGAGCTTGCATGCCAGCTTTTTTGTGATTTATGCACAAGGATCCCAAATCCCTCTGTGCTGCAGCTTTCTGCAGTCTTTCCCTATTTAAATAATATCCAGCTCCTTTATTCTTCCCACCAATCTGCATAACTTCACATTTTCCTGCATTATTTTTCATCTGCCAAGTTTTCACCCACACACCTAATTTTTTTTATCCCTCTGTAGACCCTGTCATCCTCAGCACTTGCCTTCCCACCTATTTTTGTGTCATCTCAAATTTAGCAGTAGTACATTGACTTCCCTTATGCAAATTATTAATATACATAATATAAGAAATGACCATTGAATTAGAGACTGATTCCTGGGATGAAGGCAGTTATATTATCATGAAAGCCTGAGCAGATTTGGCCTATATCCATTGGAGTTTAGGAGAATGAGAGGTGATCTTATTGAAACGTAGAAGACACTGAGGGGACTCGACAGGATTGATGCTGAGTGGATGTTTCCCTTGTGATGGCGTCTTGTATAATGCACGTTTTGAAAATTAGCAATCTCGCATTTAATACAGAAATGAGATTTTGTTTTCTATCAGAGGGTCATTTGTGTTGGAATTCTCTACCCCAGTGAGCAGCAGAGGCCGGATCACTGTCAATATTCAATCAGATCAGTCATGATCTTGTTCAGAACAGGCGCGAGGGGCCGAATGGCCTACTCCTGTTCTGAATTCTTTTGTTCTTGGAATTGAGGTTTTGTGTGATATCTTACAGACTCGGATTGTGAACAATCTGTACAGTGACATTTACACAATGTTTCACAGAGATATCACCTCCCACCCGCTGTCTCCAGCTTTCTCTCCTCTACCTCTGTCCCCTCTCCCTCTCTCCTCAACCTTGACCGTCACCCCCACCCCCCCACTCTCCTTCTCACAGCCTGTCTTCCCTTTCTCAAATTCTCCTTCCCCAACCCTGCTATCTCTCTCTCCTTCCACTCCCTGTCACTTATGCGCTCCTCTGCTCACATACTCCCCACTTCTCCCCACAAACTTCTTTCTACCTACATTCTCTCCCTCCCCTTTCTCCCTCTCTCACTCACCTCCCATTCTTCCTTTGTCTCTCCCTCTTTAATTCCTCTCTTCTTCCTACTTTGTGTGGCATGGTGGCTCAGTGGTTCACATTGCTGCCCCACAGAGCCAGGGAGCCGCTTTCGATTCCTGGTTTGGGTCACGTCTGTGCAGAATCCACACGTTCTCCCTCACGTCTGCGTGGATTTCCTTCCACAGTTCGAAAAACATGCTGGTTCGCAATGCTAAATTCTCCCTCAGTGTACCCGAACAGGCACTGAAGTGTGGTGACTAGGGAATTTTCACACTAACTTCATTACAGTGTTAATGTAAGCCTACTTGTGATACTAATTAACTTGGAAATCAATCTGTCCCGCAATGTCTCTCCCATTTCCCACAATCATCCCATCTTCCTGCCAGCCACTCATTTGTCCCTCCTGCTCCCTGGCCCTGCTCCTCACCCACTCTCTCTCAGCACCTTCCTATTCTCCCCCATCGACACATACTCTCTCTCCACCTCACCTCCTATCCCCTTCCCTCATCATTCTGGTATCCTTCTCCCCCTCACTCTCTTCTCTTCAGACTCTCTCCCCTTTCCCTCTCTCTCACATTCTTCCATGCCCCTCCTGCTTTATTTCCCATCCTCTCTTTACACGGAAGGGTCTGTTTATTTCTTCCTCCCACACTATCTGCCTTCCAGATGCTCTCTCTACTCTGCTCTTTCTTTCTCACCCACTATCCCAATCCCTGTCATCCGCTCTGCCGTTCTCTCTCCTGCTTCCACACTCAAAACATCCCACTCTGAATCTCCCACATCCCACTCTCAATCTCCCTCTTTACACTCCGGCTCCCTCCAGTCCCTCTCATTCCTGCCTCTTTTCTCTCTTCCCAACTGCACCCCTCCACCTATCCTCTCATACCCCCTCCCTATCTTTCTGTCACTCACTATCTTCTCTCCGCTCTTCCCTGCCTCTCCTTTCTGGCCTATTCCCCCTCCTCTCCCCTCCCTCCGGCTCCATGTTGCCATCCCATTCCTGCTCCAACTCTCTCCTCCCCCTCATTCTCCCTGACCCCTCACAAACCTCTCTCCTCTCTTCCTCACTCCTCACACTCTCTCTCCTCCCCACCCCCTCTCTCTAAATCACTGACTGTGTTATTTTAACTTTCCCCCAGCTCCAGCCTCTCTGACTCTGGATCCGAACACAGCGAATCCCTGGCTCATCCTGTCTGAGGACCGGACCAGTGTGAGATTCGGAGACGAAGAGCAGCCGCTCCCTGACACCCCGGAGAGGTTTGATTCCTGGCTCTGTGTCTTGGGATCAGAGGGATTCACATCAGGGAGACATTATTGGGAGGTGGAGGTGGCGGAGAAGACAGAGTGGATTCTGGGAGTGGCCCGAGAGTCTGTGAACAGGAAAGGGAGAATCTTTCTGAGTCCTGAGTCCGGATTCTGGATGGTGTGGCTGATACCCGGAAGTGGTTATTTAGCCCTCACCTCCCCATTACAGACCCGCCTCACCCCGAGTGTGAATCCCCGGAAGATCGGGGTTTTCCTGGACTATGAGGGTGGACAGGTGTCATTTTACAATGCGGACAACATGTCCCATCTCCACACTTTCACCCACACTTTCACTGAGAGAATCTTTCCCATCTTCAGCCCGGGATGGAATCACGACGGGGAAAACTCGGCGCCGCTGACAATCTGCGGGATTAAAGGTCTCTAACAGATCCATCCCATAATTTCACACCGTCTCCCTGCCTCCTGCCAGCTGTAAACTGATGGAACCTGTTCGTATTGTGGTTATTATAAAGAATTATAATTTACATTGGGGGCTCCATGATTACATTTGTAAAATGATTCTTCAAACAAAACAATCTGAGAATCACTGGAACAGAAACAGTTTTTCTCAAAGATTCCACAGTTCATCATTAAATCCAAGAAGCAGAAACTCAACATGTTGTTTGTGTCTGTCACTGAGTGAGGGAGGCGGGATTCCGGGGAATGGAGAAGCCGATTGGCCGGAGCTCCTGTCACTCAGAGCGGGGGAGGCGGGATTCCGGGGAATGGAGACGCCGATTGATCAGTGTGGATGTCATTTACATGAGGGGGGCGGATCGGGGTGGGACTGCCGATTGGTGGTTAAAACTGTCAATCAGAGAAGAAGCGGGGGCTCTTGACACCGGGAAGACTCCGGTCACTGAGACTGAGGAGGCGGGGTTCATGAAGCTTAGAAGGCGAATCTGCGCCTGAACACAGATTTTTGGAGAATCTGAAATGCGATTGATTCAACTGCTTGTCAGTCATCATGAGGGAGGCGGGATTTCGAGTGGTCCATAAAACGTTTGGTTCCTGTGTCATTCATTCAGATTAAGAGGCGGGTTTCCGAGCAATGGGGAAGCCGATTGGTCACTATGACTTATTAACATAAAAGGAGGTCGTCACCGGAAGGTGGAGGGCGATTGGTCAATGCCGCTGTCACTCAGACTGAGAGAGGCGTTGTTTCAGTTAAGCCGGAAACGAACTGGACTTATCCGCTGACACGCAACGTTCCAGGGGCGTTGCCAATTGGGGAGCGGGAGTGGCCGGAGCGCCTGTCACTCATCTGAAGGGAGACGGGTTTGCAGAAACTTGGAAGTGATTGGCTGCAGGTCTTGTCCCTCAGTGCCGGGGACCCGCCTCACCTCATTCCCCCTCCGCTTCATTGCGTTCCCCCTCCCCCTTGCCCCACTCCCCTCACAATCTGCCCCTTCCCTCTACGCCCCGCCTCTATCGCTGCCCTCCCTGCAGTGGAGGTACACCCACCAGTGTGGAACTCCCACCCATCTGACGAAGGAACAGCCTATTCTGAAAGCTTGTTGCATTTGCTACAAATCAACCTGTTGGGCCTTAAGCTGGTGTTGTGACACTTCTTTCTGTGTCCGTACATCCACAGCGCTGTTAGGGAGGGAGATACAGGAATTTGACTTCTCGGGCAGTCTCGGAACATTGATATATTTCCAAATCTGGATGATGGGTGGCTTGGGAGGGAACTTTCAAGTGTTGCTGTTCCCATGCACCCTTATCCTCCTGGGGAGTTCTTTCAGGTTATAACCTCGCAGAGTACACACCTTTCTCAACCCCTTGCCAACAGCCTGCTTCAGCGATTTTGATTTGATTTATTATTGTCACGTGTTAGTATACAAAGAAAAGTATTGTTTATTGTGCCCGAGACAGTCAAAGCATACTGCTCGTAGAGAAGGAAAGGAGTGAGTGCACAATGTAGTGTTACAGTCATAGCTAGGATGTAGAGCTCAACTTAATATAAGGTAAGTCCTTTCAAAAGGCTGACGGCAGCAGGGAAGAAGCTGTTCTTGAGTCCGTTGGTATGTGCCCTCAGACTTTTGTATCTGTTTCACCCAGATCCCTTTGCCTATCAATACTCTTAAGGGTTCTGCCATTTAGTGTATATTTCCTATCTGTATTACACTTTCCAAAATGCATTACCTGACATTTGTCCAGATTAAATTCCACCTGCCATCTCTTCGCCCAAGTCTCCAACTGATCTATATTCTGCTGTATCGTCTGATGGTCCTGTCGCTATCCACAAATCCACTAACTCTGTGTCATCCACAAACTTGTTAATCAATCCACTTACATTTTCCTCCAAATCATTTATATATATTGCAGACAGCAAAGGTCCCAGCACCAATCCCAAAGGAACACCACTTGTCACAGCCCTCCATTCAGAAACACACCTTCACTGCTACCCTCTGTCTTTTGACCAAGCCAGTTTTGTATCCACCTTGCTAGCTCACCTCTGATCCCATGCGACTTCACCTTCTGCACCAGTCTGCCATGAGGGACCTTGTCAAAGGCCTTACTCAAGTCCATGTAGGCAATACCCACTGCCCTACCCTCATCAATCATCTTTGTCACTTTCTCCAAAAACTCGATCAAGTTCGTGAGACGTGATTTCCCCTTCACAAAACCATGTTGCGTCTCGCTAATATAACCACTTATTTCCAAGTGGGAATAAATCCTGTCTCGAAGAATCCTCTCCAATAATTTCCATACCACTGATGTAAGGCTCAGCAGCCTGTAATTACCTGGATTATTCTTGCTACCCTTCTTAAACAAAGGAACAACACTGGTTAATTGCCAATCCACTGGAACTTCCCCTGTAGCCAGTGAGGATACACAGATTTCTCTCAAGGCCCCAGCAATTTCCTCTCTTGCCTCTCTCAGTATTCTGGGAAATATCCCATCAGGCCCTGGGGACTTGTCTCCTTTACTGTTTCTCAAGAACCCCAATACCTCCTCCTTTTTGACCTCAACATGACTTAAATTATCTACACATCCTTTCCCAGACTCAACATCCACCAAGTCCTTCTCTTTGGTGAATACTGATGCAAAGTATTCATTTAATATCTTGCCCATTTCCTCTGGCTCCATGCGTAGATATCCCCCTTGTCCTTGAGTGGGCCAACCCTCTCCCTGGCTACCCTCTTGCGCTTTATATATGTATAAAAAGCCTTGGGATTTTTCTTAATCCTGCTGGCCAATGCATTTTCATGACCCCTTTTAGACCTTCTTACTCCTTGCTTAAGTTTCTTTCTACTTTCCTTGTATTCCACGCTTGTTTTGTGTGTTCCCAGCTTCCTAGCTTTGACAAATGATTCCTTTTTCTCTTTGACTAGGCTCACAATATCTCTCATTATCCAAGGATCCCAAAACGTACCACATTTATCCTTCATCCTAACAGGAATGTGTCAGTTCTGAATACCTATCAACTTACACTTGAAAGACTCACACATGACAGATGTTGATTTGCCCTCAAACATCTGCCCCCAATCTACATTCTTCAGTTCCTGCCTCATATTATTGTAATTAGCCTTCCCCCAATTTAGCACCTTAGCTTAGAACATAGAACTTAAACATAGAAAAACTACAGCACAAACAGGGCCTTCGGCCCACAAGTTGCAACGAACATATCTCTACCTACTCGGCTTACCTATAACCCTCAATCTTACTAAGTTCCATGTACTCATCCAGAAGTCTCTTAAAAGACCCTATTGAATCCACCTCCACCACCACTGTTGGCAGCCGATTCCATGCAGCCACCACCCTCCTGAGTGAAAAACTTACCCCGACATCTCCTCTGTCCCTACTCCCCGGCACCCTAAATCTTGTGGCAGCCATTTCAGCCCTGGGAAAAAGCCTCTGAGAATCCACCCGATCAATACCTCTCAACATCTTATAAACCTCTATCAGCTTACCTCTCATCCTTCGTCTCTCCAAGGAGAAAAGACCGAGCTCTCTCAACCTATCCTCATAAGGCATGCTACCCAATCCAGGCAACGTCCATGTAAATCTCCTCTGCACCCTTTCAATGGCTTCCACATCCTTCCTGTAATGAGGCAGACAGAACGGAGCACAGTGCTCCAAGTGGGGTCTCACCAGGGTCTTACACAGCTGCAGCATTATCTCCCGACTCCTAAACTCAATTCCTCGATTGATGAAGGCCCGTACACCATACGCCTTCTTAACCACATCCTTTACCTGCAAAGCCGATTTGAGAGTCCGATGAACCCGGACCCCAGGATTCTTCTGATCTTCCACACTGCTAAGTGTCTTACCCTTAATATTATATTCCTTCATCCTATTTGACCTGTCAAAATGAACCACCACACATTTATCTGGGTTGCAGTCCATCTGCCAGGAGACTTGAGGACACCACACTTATCTTTATCCATCACTACCTTAAAGCTTACTGAATTGTGGTCACTGTTCACAAACTGCTCCCCTACTGAAACATCGACCACCTGGCCGGGCTCATTCCCCAATACCAAGTCCAGTATGGACCCTTCCCTCGTTGGACTATCTACACACTGTTTCAGGAAGCCCCCCTGGATGCTCCTTACAAACTCTGCCCCTTCCATGCCCCTAGCACTAAGTGAGTCCCAGTCAATTTCGGGGAAATTAAAATCTCTCACCACAACAACCCTGTTATTTTTACACAATGTTGTAAAAAATCAGCCTGTTTTAACCCTTATACGGTGGACAAATAACTTTGAGTAGACGTCTTATTAGTACAAACAATATTTATTCAAACCCACACAATCAATAATCACCCACCCGACCAACAATAAGTTATCTTACAGAAAATACTAGAATTCAAGTACAATACAAGACCTTGACTTAATTGTGTGTGACTGACAAATACCCAAACAGATACTGGCCTTTATCTGTATGCTGGTCTTGGTAGTTGTCTGCGTAGTCTGGTCCTTTAGTCTGGTGTGGTCCCCTGGCTCTGATCTTCTTTCTTTCCTCCCTCCTCAGGTGTGGTGGCTCTCCGTCGTTGTAGCTTGTTCGTGGGGGTCCGAGAGAGAGAGAGATTCCTGGTTGTGCAGTATCCTTTATACCCCATTTGGCTTCACGCCCTTTTTTTGGCCATTGCCAATCAATCGATCAGGACTTGATCACCCTGATCGATAAGAGTCCAATCAGGTGCTACCACACCGATCTCTGGGTGTGTCCCTGGCGGCCATGCCTGTAGGTGTTGTAGGCACATAGGCCACATACCTTCCTCCTAAATAAGGATTCACGGTGCCTTTACGTCTGGCACACAACCCAGTGTGATCAGACAGTCTCTTTCATCCTGGAGATGGCCCATATCCTGTGTATTCACTCATCAGGGTTGCAGCCTGTTTGTCTCTGTCTTTAAACTGCAGCCTGTCGGTTTAGTTTCTTGCCCGGTTATCCCAGAGTGCTTTACAAATCGCCATTTTAGATGGCCTGTTTGGCTACATTCCCCCCTTTGATCCTGAACGCAAAGCGTGATGGATCACAAATTCAGGACCAGTATCTGTCAGGAATTCCCCAGTCACTCAACAGTCAAGCAAGGCCCAGGTATTGACATGTACAGTAATAATGCATCCCTACAACATATTCCGGAGGCTACAGACAACAACAGTCTACAATACAAATATAAACAACCACATATTCTAAACCCCATTATTACAATAAACTAGTTACCCACAAATACAGACAATCAGATATTCCAAACACCAAACAAATAAATTAATTATAAACCAACACTTAAACAAACATTAGAATAAAGTATTCACATATCTGAGACACATTTTGGTAGTAGAATTTCTAATGGCTCATTAATATAAATGGTAAAATGGCAGCCTTCCTATAAACATTGTTCTACTGAATTAGAGGAGGCCATGATTCAAGGGCGAGCCCTACATTCTGCCTCCGGGTCATCCTCTTTTTCCATCGGCTGAATTGGATTGTGAGGATGATCAGATATACTAGGGTAAACAAAATTAATACTACAGCCAGGTGTGACATTAAGCGAACAAATGGATGGATTTGGATGTTTGAGCCCCAGTTCCAAAGGTCATCCCACCAAGTGGTGACTTTGATTTCCTTAATCCTCTTTTTTTACCTCTTGAGTCTGCTGTACTACTTTGGTGAAGGTTCTGTGGGCTGTAGCCAATTTTGCCCGAATCAGGTTCAATTCCTCCGGCAGGAGGTTTAAGCTTGTATCATATTTCTCATGGTACTCCCCCAGAGTCTGTCGGAGCTCATCAGTGGCGTTCACATCTATCCTCTCCCTTTTATGAATGTCTATGAGTTGAATGAGGCCCACTCTGGCTGGTATGTCTGGTTTGATGCAGAATGTAGTGTTAGTAATGTTACAATGGGTTGTGCCATACTGATATTGTTTCAGGGAGGTGGTAAGACAGTATCTCCCTGCTCCTTTGTAAGCTACTCGGGTTATGTCTGTGTCCAGGTTACGAGCTTCTACTGAGCAATTTAGACTAGTGTTTGTTCTGAAGCCACACAGTGCATGCTCATTTAAATAAACTGGGTACGAACATGCAATTATTTCATCAGTTTGCTGACATCTGTCCAGAGTAGTGCCTATGAGTCTCCCTTCTTTTTCCACTGCGTATGGTAAAGTGCCATCATATCCTATCCAGATATCCTCATGGATAGTTCCTATATTTTCCACTTCAAAGACCCTCAGTCCAACCTGGTCGTCAGTGATTATGGGGAGCCCTAATATCATTCCCAGGGCTTTCCCTGGAGTCCCTTTGCAGTCGTCGTTGAACCAGACTCTGGTCAACTGTCGCATCTGGCAACCAGATAACCCGGGGTGTTTCTTACCCGTAAATAGATGTTCCATCTGTTCGTCACTAATCCAAGATGGAACCTGTCCACTACGTACCTGCTCAAGGTTTTCCCTTAGCTGTTCTATCATCCACTGTCCATATGCACTACATAAAGTCCGGTTCTGTTGTCGGTCGTCATCCTCTAATTTTTCCCTAATAATTTGATTGATTGTTTTGGCGTGTCCTTCTAATACAGCTACCATGTGACTGCTGGCCACATTCCCAATCAGTTCCCCTTCAGCATCTTGCTGATTGTCGTCGTTGATAGAACTTAGTGTCTGTTTAACCTGTTGGGTCAAAACCCTAAGTTTATTGTCCAGGTCAGCTAAATCAAGGGCGTTGATAGTTGCGACCCCTGCCCCATATGCTGTAGCCATGTCATTGACTAACTCCCTCTTGGATCTTTCTTGTCCCTCATCCATTCCTACCTTCTGTCCTAACAGTCTGCGAGTTAGGTGGAGGTACAATCTCTTCAGCTGGGGAGAGCACCATTCTGGCAGTTGGGTCCCAGCAATATCCACCACCACAGGTACTAATTCGTGGTGGATGTTGTCGTACAAGATTTTCCCTGTCTGTTTTAATATCAATCCATTCTGTGGCCCAGGGGTAGCTTCAGGACAAATTGAGTGGGACTGATCTGGTGTTGGCTTTGGTCCAGTTCTTATGTCATACAATGCAAAATTCCCCTCTATAAGTGTCCCGGGGCACCGCTGTCCTAGCTCTAATCCTTTTTCCGGGCTGTTGGCTAAACATCCAATTTCAGGGCACCCATTATTTGAAAATCCCCACCAATCCCCTTCTATGGTGACACTCAGATAACATTCAGTTGAACTACCATTTGGTTTTTTTGTATACCAATCGCTGGTTGTTACACCCAAACATTATACTCTTCTCGGGGTGTACCCATAACACACCCTCCTCACATTCCCCTGCGTCAGGTGGGGCGAACCATAAATAGCCGGGATACCACAAATTCATCTTGCTTGAAATGTCCTGTGTGTTTATCCCGATGATGAGTCCGATGAGATAGATCGTAGGTCGCATCTCCGTCGTCCGTCGCTGTCCTGAGGAGATCAATGTAATTTCTGCTATTATCACATCCAATATTTGATGTATATACACACATTTAAAGTGTCCATGCTCACCCCCCCCCTTGCATTCCCTTTCCTTGGGCACCTTTTTTTTTACAGTGGTGTGATCCTAACTGTGGAGCACTACAGAGCAATTTTGGTCAGACCGATGAATAGACAAGTCATAGGATTGCCAGGAAGAACTTTAACTAACCAGCAAAGTCAGGGCCAGTTTTAGTCTAGCAGCAGTCACTACCAACTATAGGGATTCAAACAGTACTGGAGTCGGTCTGTAAGGACCTGACTAGGTGTCTGTTTCATGATTTCATTGGAGTTTGAAGGTGGGCCACATGTACAATTTAGCACAAGTAATTCTAAGAGTCGGAAATGTGTCCCTTTAATCTTAGGGGTAAAGAGATGAACCTTATTGTCATTGGGCCACTGGAAACGAATTCTTAGTGTTACTTGGAACACTAAGGAGCGGGGTTAAGAGCAGCTGCATATTGTCCCAGGCTTCCATACTCTTAAGAGTTTGTTTCAATTCCTGTTAAAAGCACGTGGCTCAGTTGCCTTGAATATTTATAATTTAGCGCAGCGGCCTCAATGATTTGTATGATTGGTTTAGTGTTGTCTTTACAAAAAGGTGATGAAGAATTGGTATCAAATCATATGATCAGCCTGGTTAATTGTATTAGCAGTATACAACCGCTTGAGAGTGGGTGCTTCCATCAGAGATTCTTGTACCTTGCATTGGTCTGCGTTGTAAGCTGAAGGTCATCATTTGGAGCACCTTAAATCCCTTCATTCAGTATGTTCATTAACCAATGGCCCACCAGAGAGTCATCTTCTGGATCATTTGCCTCATGGGGCTTCGTCATTATTTCCTCACCTGGTTTCCATACTCGTGTCTGTTCATTGGACTGCACTGTGGGACCTATGTTTGAATCAGTGTTTAGGGGTCCTTCATCCTTGTGTCTCAGTCTGATTAATCTATGTGTCGGGTGCAGTATCGGGTGTGCCCATTAAAATAACCTGGTGTCGTTTTGGCAGGTCCTCACTGTTAAGTCTGGGGTTATTAGAGCTTATGATTATGGGAGAATTCATGATGTTGCAAGGGCTGATATCTGGTGAGTCGCGCCAGTCCTCCAGGGTGCGCAAGTCTCCCGTTCCATCTGGGTCAATCAGTACCCCTAATGGCACTTCGGGTGTGGGTGAAGCTCTGGGCTGTAGAGTGGTGGGGGTAAGGGTGTGGTCTGGATCTGAAAGTGGTTGGGAAGGTGTCCGGGAAAATATATTTCTCGGATGAGGCCATTCTGGGTGTCTAGTGTCCTCCTCCCCCATTGCTAATGAGAGATGGTGGAAGTGATTACTCTGAGCCCCGTAGGCTTTCATTTGATTAATGTGGAACCAACCAGTTTTCCTGTTAGCGAGTAGGACTTTATACACTGAGGGGCTTATTTTGTCAATAATGGTGTGTGGACCTGCATATCTTGGAGACAAGAACGAACTGGGGTTGTAGAGGGAAATCATCACCTGCTGACCAATTGTATACTCGACCGGGTGTATTTTGCTATCAAAATATGCCTTACTCTGTCTCCTTTTAACTCCTAATCGAACAGCAGCAGCTAACTGGGCTGCTTTAATGTTTTCAGTCAGCTGCTGGACAGCTTTCTCGTGGGTGAGCGCTGTGATAGCAGGCTCAGTTAAATCAAACCCCAGTAAATATTCAGCTCCTCTCATAGGTCGGCCTGTCATTAACGTGTGGGGAGTGAATCCAGTAGAACTGGAAACGGTGCTGCGAATCATCATGAGGGCAAAGGGAAGCACTGTATCCCATGTTGTGTTGTTTTGCTGCACTGTCTTTCTAATGATCCCTTTTAACGTTCGATTCATGCGCTCTACAATTCCACTGGATTGTGGATGGTAGGCGATGTGGAATTTCTGTTTGATGCCAAACATAGCCATAACATTCTGCATCACCCGCCCTGTGAAATGTGTCCCTTGGTCGGACTCTATACTGCGGGGAAGACCCCACCGTGTAAATACCTGCTGGGCTAATATCATTGCGGTGGCCTTAGCTGTGTTGGATCTAGTGGGGAATGCCTCGACCCATTTGGTGAAAGTGTCTATTATTACCAGGATATATTTAAATCCATTCCTACACGGCGGCAGTGGGCCAATATAATCAATTTGGAGATTCGTCCAAGGGCCTTCTACTGGACGTGTGTGTCTTAGTTCTGCTTTCCTGGCATACCTATCAGGGTTATTCTGGGCACAAATTAAACAATTGTCAATATAATGGGCAACATCATCGTGCAGTCCGGGCCACCAACATAATTCTTTCAACCGCTCAGTTGTTGTCTCTATGCCCTGATGGCCATGTCCGTCGTGGTACTGGTAGATGAGCTGATTTCTGTCCTGGATAGGGACTACGTATTTGCCTGCCTTTAATATCAAACCATCCTGAATCTGTAGTTTGTTCTTCCATTTCTCATATGGAGCTGGGTAGACTCCTTCTAAAATTTGTTTTAGGGAACTGTCAGTGAGCTGCGCCTGGACCAGGTCGGCTATATTAGTTTGGCAAATAGTCACAGTGTTTACTTGCTCTCCTACAGGTGGCTGCCAAAACTGTCCTGTACGAGCACCAGCTTTGGCTAGTGCATCAGCCTTACAGTTACCAGGTGGGGAGGTCCTATGGTGGCTTTTAACCTTAATAATTCCATATGTGCGCCCTTCGGTGGCGTGCAGAACGTATTTTAATAAAGGGGCTGATGGCAGGGGCTTTCCGTCTGCAGATACAAAACCTCTGGCTTCCCATAATGGTAGGAATTCAGTCAGGCTGTTGCACACATACATACTATCGGAATGTATATTGGCAGGGGTTGGAAATAGGTCTGGGTGACTCACTACATATGCGATTGCTGCTAGTTCGGCAGCTTGAGCACTCAAATGGCTGGGTAGTTTGAGGGCAAGTTCTGTTAGTGGCTGTCCCTGTTGATCTTCCATATAAATGCCACATCCTGTGATTCTGGTCCCATTCTCTATGGTGGATGAACCATCTACATAAATTCTCATGGCTGAGTCTGTCTTTTGGGCGACTGTCTGTTTTGTTCCGGCTTGTGTGTCCTGTTTCGGGATAAACGGACCTGTGGGGTCCTTTGTGGCTATAACCTGACACTCATGCGGATCTCCCCCATAATTTAAATTATCTGCCAGGAATGTGGGCATTTTGGTTCGCTTTACAGTAATGTCCCTACCCTGCAGTAGTAGTGTCCAACGGGCAGCACGGACCTGACTTACTGAGCCGTCTTTAAGGCGGCCATCTAGCAGAAGCTGGGTTGGGGTGTGTTCAGTAAGAACGGTTATTGGGTTCAGTCCAGTGATATAAGCGAAATGCTGCACAGCCCAAAATACCGCAAGCAAGTGTCGTTCACACCCAGAGAAACCCTGTTCAACTGGGTTCAATACTCGTGAGGCGTAAGCTACTGGGCCTAGTCTACCATGTCTTTCTTGTAATAATACGGCTGACAGTGTGTGGTCAGTGGCTGCAACTTCTAAGGCATATGGTAGATCTGGGTCAGGGACTAGTAAGGCTGGTGCTGTGGCGAGGGCATGCTTTAAATCGGTTACTGCAGCTGTGTGCTGCTCAGTCCACTTCCAGGTTGCGTTTTTCTTTAGCAATTCAGAAAGAGGGGCTGCCTTGGTGGCGAAGCCATCTATATGGTTCCGACAGTACCCTACTAGACCTAGGAAAGATCGGAGGGCACTCACATCTCGGGGCAGTGGAAGATGCACTATAGAATCTATCCTTTTCTGGTCGATCTCCCTCTTCCCATAGGTAATCACTGTACCTAGGTATATAACCTTGGGTTGCAAAAGTTGGGTCTTTTTCGGGTTGACTTTGCAGCCTAATGAGTGGAGCAGTGCGAGTAGTTCATCCAGCAATGTTATATGTTCCTCTTTGGTGTTGGTCTGTAACAATAAATCATCTACATATTGGACCAAGCACTCGGGTCGTGAAAACTTTTCTAGTCCAGTAGCTAATCGTCTGTGAAAGATGGATGGGGAATTATGAAAACCCTGTGGTAGGCAAGTCCAAGTGTATTGCTGTCCCTGAAAGGTAAAAGCAAACTTGTACTGGCAAGACCGATTTAAAGGGATGGCCCAAAAGCCGTTACTGATATCTAATACTGTGAAAAACTTTGCTTGGGGTCCCTGTTTCATCATGGTGACGGGGCTTGTGGCCACTGTGGGGGCCGTGAGTGGGGTAACCTTATTTAATTCCCGGTAGTCTATTGTTAACCTCCATGATCCATCCACTTTCTTCACAGGCCATATTGGTGCATTATTTGTGGATGCCACTTGTCTCAACACCCCCTGCTGTAATAGACTATCAATTACCCTGGCCACCTCCCCCTCTGCCTCTTTGGGGAAACCATATTGTCTCTGTGGTTTTGGATCTGGTCCTTCGATTAACACCTCCCCAGGTATCCGGCCGCAGTCATGTTTATGCCGTGCAAACACCCCATTGTGTCTTTGAAGCACCTCCCTGACGGCTGGATCATTGCTAATCATTAAGGGATCAAACCAGAATTCCCCTATTGTGCTAATCCTATTCGTATATGTTCCGACTGGAATGATTGATGGTGCTCTACTAATCGTAGCCATCTGCCAAATACATTGATTAGCCGGATCAAATGAAAGATTATATTTATTCATATAATCGGACCCAAGGATGTGTTCAGCACTTGGGGGCAGGTCGACTAACACTACTGGATGGTCACAGACCATGTTGCCCAAACGGACCTGTACAGGGGCTGTGATGCGTCCCTGCTGCATGTGTCCTGTAAATCCACTAAGTGCAATTGTGCCCGTAGTTATCCAAGGGATGTCTGTTTTTAACTTTGATACATTCAGGGTAGTTCGGGAGCCTCCAGTGTCCCAAAGGAATTCTACAAGGTGGCCTCTTACCTCGCCATTAACTAGGGGTCTCCCTACACTATCCCACCCGGTGCTACAGATCCAGGTTGGAGAGGCCAGACACCGTCAATCTAGGGTTCCACAGGTGGGAACAGTTGGGTACAGTGATGGGCTTGCACTTATGACATGCATGGCCTGACTAGGACCTTCCACCGGTAGTGGGCGATGTTGCCTCTCGTACCTAGGGGCTGCCCTAACTGATGGAGCCGGCGGTCCTGATGGTCTCGGGGACAGTGTATATGGTGGCGGGGGTCTCCTACAATCTCGGGCAAAGTGTCCCGACTGCCCACAATTAAAACATGTCCCTCTATCTCTCCCTGGGGCTGCTGTGTAAGGTAGACCTGTACTTCTCTGGTATTGGTGATCCCCTCTACCTTCGTTTCTCCATACTGGACCCTGACTAGCCCTCATCGGAAGCATTTTTGCCTCCTTTCCTGACCGTGACGTTGGGGCTCCCTGAACTTCCTGTTCCCAGATTCGAGCTAAGCGTCGGAGAACCCACGCTTCATTGTGTGTGGTTTCTGCAGGGTCAAAATTAGCACAGGCTTTCTTGCCTTCCTCTGTAGCATGCGACACTAATGTCCTAGCCCATTTGGATGAATCAGCTTCATTTAATCTAGTCCGATCTAATTCCCCATATACTCCTGTGAAGTGGATCCACAAACGACTGGCAAAGGCAGTGGGATGTTCCCCTTTCCTCTGTCTGCATTTATTTAACCCATCTACAGGATCCCCTTTATTAAATCCTATCGCAGTCAATATCGCTTCCTTCATTTCGTTTAATGTCCCTTCCCCAACATTTTGAGGGGCTGGCAGGGCAGACCGTACAGACTTGCTTAAGCACATGACTATCAGCTTCACCTCCTCTCTCTCATCCAGCCCATGCATTATCTTTTGCTGCCTAACATCCTCAAAGAAACTGTATGGGTCAGCCGATGGCTCAAAAGTTGTCATTTTATTTGCAATCTCAGCCAATTGTGCCACTGTAAATGGAGTCGTGTATGTGACAGCTGAGTCCTGACCCCCTCCTGTCCGACGTTCAGTCGTCACAGGGTACATTGGTACTGGAGGTACATCTGGGGGTGCCATGGGTATGACCTCCCCTGGGAAAGGCGGTGGTGGACCCCAACCCTCGGTTTGCATAACATAAATTCTAGCATTCTCCTTTAACTCTCCCCAGTCTGCACTCTCTATCCCCTTTTCCTCTTCTGTCCCGAAGGCACACATAAATCCATTTTGAACTGATAATAGGGATTCCAGCCTTGAGATTTCTCGTTGGCATTTTGAGTGGTCAGCAGTTGCCTGTCTCTGTTCTTTACTGGCTTGATGTAGAGCTTTTATAGCAGCCTGCAGATCAGTGCACTTAGCTTCCAATCGTGCTACTGCCTGCTCAGCTTCGTCTCTGGCCAAGACAGCACGCTGGGCATCTTGGTAGGCTCTCTCATACTGGGTTTGGAAATTGCCCAGATGTAATAAATTTGCCTGGTTAGTTCGCCTTAATTCATCTATCTCTCTGTCCTTTTCGGCTTTTATCTGTTCTATCCTCTCCTGCTGCTGTTCCCTTAGTCTCTTAATCTCCTCCAATTCCTTACGAACTGTGTTTAACTCCTTTTCTGTACCTAGCAGCTGTCCGAAGCAGCTCACAATAGCAATCTGTTTCTCGTATTTGTTTGCCTGTTTTCCCTGAACTTTCCTTAGATCATCCCAATACTTCTGCCCTAGGGATCCCGGTCCCGTCTCAGTATTGGCACAAGATTCTGCCCATAGGGGCCACCCTTTCTTCTTAATATATTCTCTGATTTTTTTTTCCCATATGGGACACTTCTCTGCCATTCTATATTTAATGACAAGGGGTAGGGAGGCGATCGGACTGCGGGTACGGCTTTATGCTATGTTCCGGTCCTAATCCCTCTGGGTTCTAATACAAACCTACAGAGTTTACCCTATCCTCCTTGTTAGTAACAATACATGCACAATAAACAATTTCCCGAAAGCAGTTATTTGTCCAATAAGGAGTTCACACCTGTTGGCTCTGAGTTTTAAATAACCATTCAATTTAAAGTCTGTGGGGTTCGATATCGGAGCAACAAAGTTACTTCTTATCGATGCCCACCCAGGGACGCCAAATGTTGTAAAAATCAAATCAGCCTGTTTTAACCCTTATACGGTGGACAAATAACTTTGAGTAGACGTCTTATTAGTACAAACAATATTTATTCAAACCCACACAATCAATAATCACCCACCCGACCAACAATAAGTTATCTTACAGAAAATACTAGAATTCAAGTACAATACAAGACCTTGACTTAATTGTGTGTGACTGACAAATACCCAAACAGATACTGGCCTTTATCTGTATGCTGGTCTTGGTAGTTGTCTGCGTAGTCTGGTCCTTTAGTCTGGTGTGGTCCCCTGGCTCTGATCTTCTTTCTTTCCTCCCTCCTCAGGTGTGGTGGCTCTCCGTCGTTGTAGCTTGTTCGTGGGGGTCCGAGAGAGAGAGAGATTCCTGGTTGTGCAGTATCCTTTATACCCCATTTGGCTTCACGCCCTTTTTTTGGCCATTGCCAATCAATCGATCAGGACTTGATCACCCTGATCGATAAGAGTCCAATCAGGTGCTACCACACCGATCTCTGGGTGTGTCCCTGGCGGCCATGCCTGTAGGTGTTGTAGGCACATAGGCCACATACCTTCCTCCTAAATAAGGATTCACGGTGCCTTTACGTCTGGCACACAACCCAGTGTGATCAGACAGTCTCTTTCATCCTGGAGATGGCCCATATCCTGTGTATTCACTCATCAGGGTTGCAGCCTGTTTGTCTCTGTCTTTAAACTGCAGCCTGTCGGTTTAGTTTCTTGCCCGGTTATCCCAGAGTGCTTTACAAATCGCCATTTTAGATGGCCTGTTTGGCTACAACACTTTGCCAAAATCTGCCCACATATCTGTTCCTCAATCTCCCAATGGCAGTCGGGCAGTCTATAGTGAACCCCCAATATTGTGATTACACCTTTCCTATTCCTGAACTCTCCCCATATTGCCTCACTGTAGGAGCCCTCTGAGGTATCCTCCTGGAGTACAAATGTGATATTCCCCTTAACCAGCAATGCAACTCCCCCACCTCTTTCACATCTCCCTCTATCCCGCCTGAAACATCTGTATGCTGGAATGTCAAGCTGTCAATCACATCCTTCTCTTAACCAAGTCTCTGTAATGGCAACAACATCGTAGTTCCCAGTACTAATCCAAGCTCTAAGTTCATCTGTCTTACCTGTTACACTTCTCACATAAGAACATAAGAAATAGGAGCAGGAGTAGGCCATCTAGCCCTTCAAGCCTGCCCCGCCATTCAATAAGATCATGGCTGATCTGTCGTGGCTCAGCTCCACCTTCCTGCCCTCTCCCCATAACCCTTAATCCCCTCGTTTATCAAAAACCCATCAACCCGCATCTTAAAAATATTTAGCGAGGCAGCCTCCACCACTTCAACGGGCAGAGAATTCCAGAGATTCACCACCCTTTGAGTGAAGAAGTTCCTCCCCCACTCCGTTCTAAACCACCCCCCCTTTATCTTGAGGCTGTGCCCTCTAGTCCTACTGTCCTTTCTGAGCAGGAAGAGTCTCTCCACCTCTATCCTATCCATCCCATTTATCATCTTATATGTCTCAATGAGATCTCCCCTCATTCTTCTAAACTCTAACGAGCACAAGCCTAGTTTATTCAGCCTCTCCTCATAGCTCAACCCCCTCAACTCTGGTATCAGCCTAATAAACCTCCTCTGCACTCCCTCCAGGGCCAAAATATCCTTGCGTAAGTGCGGCGACCAAAACTGCACACAGAACTCCAGCTGCGGCCTCACCAATGCCCTATACAGCTGCAGCAAGACCTCCCTACTTTTATATTCAATCCTCCTCGCGACGAAGGCCAGCATCCCATTCGCCTTCCTGACCACCTGCTGCACCTGCAGGCTGGGTTTTTGCGACTCATGCACAAGGACCCCGAGGTCCCTCTGCACCGTTGCCTGCTGCAGTTTTTCGCCACGTAAGTAATAGTTCTTCCGACCATTATTCCTACCAAAGTGGACCACCTCGCACTTGCCAACATTAAATTCCATTTGCCAGTTCCTGGCCCATTCGCCCAGCCTATCTAGATCCTTCTGCAGACTCTCCACACCCTCCTCGCAATTTGCCGTTCCACCAATCTTGGTGTCATCAGTAAATTTCGACACCATACACTCGGTTCCCTCCTCCAGATCATATTGAAACAAATGCACCTCAGTCCACCAGACTCTGATTAGCAATCCCTCCCTGCCTGCTATTTCTCTGAGTTTTACTGGCCCTACTCTCAGGTTCCCCTTCAGCTAATTCATCTTTGCTTTGGTTGCCACCCTGCCTGCCAAACAAGTTTAAATCCTTCCCTGTGACACTAGCAATCCTCCCGGCCAGAATATTTATTATGCCTTTCCAGTTTAGATGCAACCCATCCTTCCTGTACATGTTCCATCTGCCCCGGAAGAGACCCCAGTGGTCCAGATATTGGAAACCCTCCCTCCTACACCAGCTGCTTAGCCACGTGTTCAGCAGCACTATCTTCCTATTCCCAACCTCACTAGCACATTGTACAGAGAGTAATCCTGAGATTACAACCCAGAAGTCCTGCTTTTTAACTTTCTACCTAACTCCCTAAACTGCTGCTGCAGGACTTCATCACTCTTCCTGCCTGTGTCATTAGTATCAATATGTATCAGGATCTCTGACTGTTTGCCCTCTCCCTTCATAATGCTTTCTGTTCATTCAGAGATATCCTAGACTCTGGCATCAGGGAGGCAACATACTCTCCTGGAGTCTCTTTCACATCCACAGAAACGCCCATCTTCAAATCTAATTATAGAGTCCCCTATAACTATTGCTCTAGTCCTCTTTATCCCTCCCTGCTTAACAACAGAGCCAGCTGCGGTGCCACTGCTTTGGCTGCTGCTGCTGCTGGTATCCCCTGATAGTCATGATGTGGAGATGTTGGCGTTGGACAGAGGTAAACACAGTAAGAAGTCTCACAACACCAGGTTAAAATCCAACAGGTTTATTGGGTAGCACAAGCGACTAGCTTTCGAAGCGCTGCTCCTTCATCAGGTAAGTGCCTCTTACCTGTTCCCTTACCTTGCCCCTTACCTGACGAAGGAGCAGCACTCCGAAAGCTCGTGGATTTTGCTACCAAATAAACCTGTTGGACTTTAACCTGGTGTTGTGAGCCTTCTTTCTGTGTGGATCCCCTGACAGCCCATCTCCCCCAACAGTATCCAAAATGGTACACTTGTTAGAGAGGGGGATGATTTGCTGGGGATTCCTGCACTGACTGGCTGCCCCTTCTGGCGGTCACCCATCAGACTGCACCTTGGGTGTGACCATGTCTCTCAACTCCTATCTATGACGCTTCCTGCCTCCTTCATGCTCCTAAGTGCATCCAACTGCTGGTCCAACCTATCCATGCGTTCTGTAAGGAGCTGCAATAGGGTGAGCTTCCTGCAGATATAGTAGGCGAAACACTGGAAGCATCACAGATCTCCCACATCTCACAACTGCAGCACTTAACCCCACTGACTGACATTTTGAGCACCAACATAATTGTTTGAAAAATTGTATAAAACTTAGCTTCCTTTTTTGGGGGATAGAGGAGAAGGAGAGTAGGTGGAAAACACTAATGCAATGTTTCTGGCTTAACACTCCTTGAGACCAGATCTTCTGCTTCCCACTTCTTGGTAAATGTTGCACCAGTGAAGTCCCTCAGCTGCTGCGACCAGATGGTTAGGTGCATTGGCTATGCTAAATTGTTCCTCAGGGTACCCGAACAGGTGCCAGGGTGTGGCAACTAGGGGATTTTCACAGTAACTTCTTTGCAGTGTTCATGTACGCCTTACTTGTGACACCAATAAATAAACTTTAAACTTTATCATTTGAAAGAAGAAAAATATGGTTTTGAATCCAGAATTCTGAACATGTACCAGCCAACACTTGGTGCAGTACTGAGGACATGCTGCACTGCCAGAGGTGCTGTCTTTTAGTTGAAACGTTTACTCGAGGAACATGCCATTAATCAAGGGCATTAAAAATGATACATAATAGCATATTAGGTTGGAGCAGGAGTAGACCATTCGGCCCTTTGAACCTGCTCTGTCATAGAGCAATACAGCATGAAAACAGGCCCTTCGGTCCAACTGATCCATGGTGCCCTCCCAGCAATCCCAACTGCCCGCGTTTGGCCCATATCAGAATTACATAGCATCCCTACAGTGCAGAAGGAGGCCATTTGGCCCATCAACTCTGCACCGACCACGATTCCACCCAGACCCTATCCCCATAACCCCACGCATTTACCCTAGCTAGTCGCCCTGACATGAAGGGGCAATTTAGTACGGTCAATCCACCTAACTTGCACATCTTTGGACTGTGGGAAGAAACCAGAGCACCCGGAGGAAACCCACACAGACATGGGGATAATGTGCAAACTCCACACAGACAATGACCCGAGGTCGGAATTGAACCCGGGTCCCTGGCGCTGAGGCAGCAGTGCTAACCATCTGGCAAATTTTCACCCACTCGCTCAGCCTCTCCAAGTCCCTTTGCAGCTTCTTTGTATCCTCCTCACAGCTCACACCGAGTTTTGTGTCATATTGGAAATATCACATTTAGTCCCTACATCTAAAACATTGTGAATAGCTGAAGCCCCAGGTACTGATCCTTCCAGTCCCAAACCCATCACAGCTGGCCCACCTGTAAAAAGACCCATTTATTCCTGCTCTCTGTTTTGTGTCCCAAATTTCTCAATCCAAGACAGTGTATTACCCACCACCCCGCAATCCCATGTATGCTAATTTTGCTTATTTTTGAGTGGCCAGGAAGTGCTAGAAAGTAAGGTACATTTCCTAATCGTCATAGAGTGTAGACCTTTGGTGAGACCACACCTGGAGTATTGACATAGAGGGAGTGCAATGAAGGTTCACTAGACTGATTCACAATCCCTTGATTCTCTATTGTTTCTGGGGAGTTTTTAGCATTTCCTCTCTTTTTATTCATTGGACTAGCACTGCCCTTGAACTAGTTTGCTTGCCAAGCTATTTCAGAGGGTATTTCAGAGTCAACCACATTGCTGTGGCTCTGTGGTCACAGGTAAGCTAGACCAGGGAAGGATGGTGGATTTCCTTCCCGGAAGAACATTAGTGAATCGGATGGGTTTTTCTGACAATCGACAATGGCTATCATTAGACTTTTAATTCCAGACTCAAGTTTCACCATTTGCTGTGGTGGGATTCGAAGCCAGGACCCCAGGACATTACGCCGAATCTCTGGATTGCTAGTCCAATGACGATACCTCGAAGCCACAGCCTCTGACAAAACAAGAACACATGAGAACCACCTCAGTAAATCAAACATTGCATGCGAGCAATACAATGTAATCTTGTCAGTCCAAACTAAACAATGTCTCAAATCAACATTTAAAAACTAGACTCATAGGACACTTTTGTGCCATTGCAACGGGCAACAAAGAGAAAAAAACACAACCCAGAGATTAGACACGCAACAAACCCCATTACCAAATAGTCTGAAACAAACGTAAAGAGCAAGATTCTTTGATTTTATTTGACTTCTTATTGTTGTATGTGTGAGTATACAGTGAAGAATATTTTTTCTTGTGTGCTGTACAGACAAAGCATACCGCTCATAGAGAAGGATATGAGAGAGTGCAGAATGTAGTGTTACAGTCATAGCCAGGGTGTAGAGAAAGATTAACTTAATATGAGGTATTTCCATTCAAAAGTCTGATGGCGGTAGGGAAGAAGCAGTTCTTGAGTTGGTTGGTATGTGACCTCAGACCTTTGTAGCTTTTTCCCGATGGAAGAAGTTGGAAGAGACAAATGTTTGGGGCATGTGGGTTCCTTGATTATGCTGGCTTCTTTTCTAAGGCAGTGGGAAGTGTAGATGGAGTCAATGGATGGGAGGCTGGTTTGCATGATGGACTGGGCTACATTCATGACCCTTTCGTTTCTTGTGGTCTTGGACAGAGCAGTAGCCATACCAAGCTGTGATACAACCAGAAAGAGGTTTTCTATAGTGCATCTGTAAAAGTTGGAGAGAGTCGTAGCGGACATGCCAAATTTCCTGAGTTTCCAGAGAAAGTAGAGGCGTTGGTGGGCTTTCTTAATTGTAGCATCAGCAAGGGGGGATTAGGACAGGTTGCTGGTGATCTGGACACCTAAAAACCTGAAGTTCACCAGCCTCCAAGCCCCTTGGCGGGAGGTGGTGTGTTGTTTGTCAGTGGGATTCTCTGGTTCCCACCGCCGTCAGTGGGAATTCCCATTGATGTCACCCCATGCCAGCAGGAAACCCACAGATGGGGGTGTGTTGCCAGCGGGGCTGGAGAATCTCACTGGCGTGAATGGCCAGAGAATTCTGGCCTAATAGGGAAACTCAACCAGGCTAAACACCTAAAAAATCTTCCTGTCTAATACAACCCCTGGCCCAACTATTTTGGACACCAACACTAACGGAAGAACTATCTCATCTACGACCAACATTTTAATATTGAGCTTATGTATACAAATATAGACTGCGATAGACCCCGATCCTAAACTCCAAGTAACCCACACTACTCATTCAAACCCTAAGTCTGACCATAAACCTAACCCTAAATCTAACCCGAAAACTAGCCCTAAACACAAACCTAATCCTAAACCAAACCCTACATCCAATCTTAACTCTAAATCTAACCTGAAACCTAACGTTAAATGCAAATTTAATTCTAAATCTAACCATATAAGGCCACATGACGTAGGAGCATAGGTAGGCCATTCAGCCCATCAAGTCTGCTCCACCATTCAGTGGGGCAGCACTGTGGCACGGTGGTTTGCACTGCTGGCTCACAGCACCAGGGACGGATGTTCAATTTCTGTCTTGCGTCACTGTCTGTGTGGAGTTTGCACGTTCTCCCCGTATCTGCATAGGTTTCCTCCCGATGTTCTGGTTACAAAGATGTGCAGGTTAGATAGGTTGGCCATGCTAAATTGTCCCTTCGTGTCCAAAGATTGTGCAGGTTAGGTAGATTGGCCATGCTAAATGTTTCTGGTTTTGCTGGGATAGGAGTAAAGTTAATCTGGTTTATTCAACATGGGCTGGGGGCACACCTTCAGAGAGCGATGGTCCAAAGGTATAAGCGACCACAACTATTTTATGGGGCAAAGGGCACATTGATCTGTGCAGGTTTCATTCACTTATTTACAGATACAACAAACTTTTATTCTAAGCCTGTTATCGCTGTTAGCATTAAACCACATTAACCAACAGATTACATCAGCAGCAATTATTGCTATTTATCTCATTCCCAGCGGGAACCTTTCCACTGCCACCGCCCAACCCCCCTCCCCCCAACATCCTCCTTCCCCCGACACCCTCCTTCCCACCACCACCATCCCCCCAACCCTCACCCCAGAACAGACACACACATTGTCCTGATTTGGAACTCTGGGAGGAATTTTCCATTCTGGAAACGAGGTCCGGTAGTGGAAGTTGGAAGTCTTCGAATCCCTACAGTGCAGAAGAAGGCCATTTGGCCCATCGGGGCTGCACCGGCCACAATCCCACCCAGGCCCTTTCACTGTAACCCCATGTATTTCCCTTAGCTAATCCTCCTGACACTAAGGGGCAATTTAGCATGGCCAATCCACCTAACCCAAATGTCTTTGGACACCAAGGGACAATTTAGTATGGCCAATCCCCTTAACTTCCACATCTTAAGACTGCAGGAGGAAACTAGACATTTTCCTCAAATCCCTTAATGGCGTTTCCTGGGCAGGGGGGGGGGGGTATATGTTTGGAATCCCATTTTCATCCGGTGAATCCTCATTAATAATCCAACATGCCGGAATCTTGTGTAGCAGACCCCTCCCCCCCCGCACCCAGTGATGATGTATGTAATGATTGGTGCATACACCTGGTGGGACAGACATTTTTCTGTACCTTTGAGGTTAGCAAACGTTACTTCCGCCTTCCTGCTATGGGGTTGAGTGCACCAGGGGGTTGGGGTGGGGGTTAGGGTGTGGGGTGAGGTGGTGTTAGTGCAGAGAGGGTGAGGGAATCAGAGAGCAGAATGGAAGAGCAATTGCTTGTGTGGGGCCGTTCAAATGTGGCCCCTTAACATCCCAAGATGTGTAGGTTAGGTGGACTGGTCATGGAATTTCAGGAGAACAAAATTCCGAACTAATTTGCTGCCATCAGGAAATTCATGACATTTTGTAATTTATAGTGGTAGGAAATTTGGCATGTTAGCTACAACTCTCACCAACTTTTATAGATGCACCATAGAAAGCATTCTTTCTGGTTGTATCACAGCTTGGTATGTCTCCAGCTCTGCCCAAGAATGCAAGCAAGTACAAAAGGTTGTGAATGCAGCCCAATCCATCATGCAAACCAGCCTCCCATCCCTTGACCCTGTCTACACTTCCCATTGCCTCGGAAAAGCAGCCAGCATAATTACGGACCCCATGCACCCCGGACATTCCCTCTTCCACCTTCTTCCTTCGGGAAAAAGATACAAAAGTCTGAGGCCACGTACCAACCGACTCAAGTACAGCTTCTTCCCTGCTGCAGTCAGGCTTTTGAATGGACCTACCTCGCACTGAGTTGATTTTTCTCTACGCCCTAGCTATGACTCGAACACTACATTTGGCGCACTCTTCTTTCCTTCTCTATGAACGGTATGCTTTGTCTGTATAGCACGCAATGAAAAATACTTTTCACTGTATACTAATACATGTAACAATAATAAATTTAATCAAATAAAATGGGGCAGCACAGTGGTTAGCACTGCTGCCTCATAGCTCCAAGGTCCTGGGTTCAATTCCTGACTTGGGCCACTGTCTGTGTGGAGTCTGCAAGTTCTCCCCATGTCTGCATGGGTTCCTCCCAGGTGCTCCACTTTCCTCCCACTGTCTGAACGATGTGCTGGTTAGGTAGTTTGGCTATGCTAAGTTGCCCTTTAGTGACCCAGGAGATAGAAGGGAAGCAAAAAGAGTGAGAGAGAGGGGAAGGAGAGAGAGAGAGAGGGAAGGCAGAAAGTGGGGCGGGAAGGGAGGCAGAGAAAGAGAGTGAGAGGGGGAAGCAGAGAGAGAGAGAGAGAGAGCGATTGAGGGGAAGGCAGATAGAAGGGGAGGCAGAGATAGACAGAGAGAGAGGGCATTAGGGGGATTAGTGGAGTAAATGTGTGGGGTTTTGGGATAGAGTCTAGGTGGGAATCTTTGCACATTCTCCCCACGTCTGTGTGGGTTTCTCTGGATGCTCCAGTTTCCTCCCATCGTCTGAAAGTCCTGCTGGTTAGATGCAGTGATGTGGAGATGCCGGCGTTGGACTGGGGTAAACACAGTAAGAAGTCTCACAACATCAGGTTTAAGTCCAACAGGTTTATTTGGTAGTAAAGGCCACTAGCTTTCGGAGCTAGTGGCTTTTGCGACCAAGTAAACCTATTGGACCTTAACCTGGTGTTGTGAGACTTCTTACTAGGCGCATTGGCCATGCTAAATCTTCCCTCAGTGTACCCGAACAGAGTGTGGCGACTGGGGGATTTTCACAGTGACTTATGATGAATAAATAAACTTTTTACTTTGTTGCTGGTGCGGACTCGATGGGCCGTTTGGCCTCCTTCTGCACTGCAAGGTTTCTATGAAATCGAATTCTTGCAAACTTGGGCAGAGCAGAAGAAACACCAAGCAGAAAGGATGCAAGTGCCGGAAGATTGGAAAACGGCTAATGTTACGCCGTTGTTTAAGAAGGGTGGCAGGCAAAAGGCAAGGAATTATAGGCCGGTTAGTTTAACGTCTGTTGTAGGTAAAATGTTAGAATCCGTCATCAAGGAGGAAATAGCGAGGCATCTTGAGGGGAATTGCTTGATAGAGCAGATGCAGCACGGTTTCCTTAAAGGGAAGTTGTGTCTAACAAATTTATTTGAGTTCTATGACGATGTGTCTAGGGCGGTGGATAGAGGAGAGCCAGTGGATGTGGTCTTTCTTGATTTTCAGAAGGCGTTTGACAAAGTGCCTCTCAAGAGGTTATTGCAGAAGGTAAGTGGGCATGGAGTTGGGTGTAGGGTGTTAGCGTGGATAGAGGATTGGCTGTCAAATAGGAGGCAGAGAGTGGGGGTTAATGGGTGCTATTCAGATTGGCGGTTGGTGACTAGTGGAGTGCCCCAGGGGTCGGTGCTGGGGCCTCAGCTATTGACCATTTATATAGATGATCTGGAGGAGGGATCCGAGTGTATGGTGTCGAAATTTGCTGATGACATCAAGATTGGTGGAACGGCAAATTGCGTGGAGGGTGTGGAGAGTCTGCAGAAGGATCGAGATAGGCTGGGCGAATGGGCCAGGAACTGGCAAATGGAATGTAATGTTGGCTAGTGCGAGGTGGTCCACTTTGGTAGGAATAATGGTAGTAAGGACTATAACTTACGTGGCGAAAAACTGCAGCAGGCGACGGTGCAGAGGGACCTCGGGGTCCTTGTGCATGAGTCGCAAAAACCCAGCCTGCAGGTGCAGCAAGTGGTCAGGAAGGCTAATGGGATGCTGGCCTTCATAGCGAGGGGGATTGAATATAAAAGTAGGGAGGTCTTGCTGCAGCTGTATAGGGCATTGGTGAGGCCGCAGCTGGAGTACTGTGTGCAGTTTTGGTCACCGCACTTACGCAAGGATATTTTGGCCTTGGAGGGAGTGCAGAGGAGGTTTACTAGGCTGATACCGGAGTTGAGGGGATTGAGCTATGAGGAGAGGCTGAATAAACTAAGCTTGTACTCATTAGAGTTTAGAAGAATGAGGGGAGATCTCATTGAGACATATAAGATGATGAATGGGATGGATAGGATAGAGGTGGAGAGGCTCTTCCCGCTCAGAAAGGACAGTAGGACTAGGGGGCACAGCCTCAAGATAAAGGGGGGGCGGTTTAGAACGGAGTTGAGGAGGAACTTCTTCACTCAAAGGATGGTGAATCTCTGGAATTCTCTGCCCGTTGAAGTGGTGGAGGCTGCCTCGCTAAATATTTTTAAGACGCGTGTTGATGGGTTTTTGATAAGCGAGGGGATTAAGGGTTATGGGGAGAGGGCAGGAATGTGGAACTGAGCCACGACAGATCAGCCATGATCTTATTGAATGGCAGGGCAGGCTCGAAGGGCTGGATGGCCTACTCCTGCTCCTAAATCTTATGTTCTTATTCTCTGGATTATTTTGAGAGTGGAATAGCGTTTCCAGAAGCTTGTGGGATCACTATCAAACAAACTGGTTGGACTTTAACCTGGTGTTGTGAGACTTCTTACTTCTTTTGACACTTACAGCCTCCCTGCGAGTGTCACGCTGCGTGGATCAGTGGAGATATTGAGTCTGCGGATCAGAATGTGGATTCTGTTCCTTGTTAAGTGAGCCCCACCTCCAGCTCCACAGAGTAGAGTTTAATGCAGGAAGTGTTACGGAGACTGACTTCCCCACCTTTCCCACAGCTGTCTGAGGGGAAATCGAAACTTTGACCAGCCGCTCGGTGCTGGGGCCGAGGCAGCAGCTGAGGAGATGGAGAGTATCCTGGATGGAACTATCTGTCCTGTCTGCCTGCAGCTCTACAAGCATGATGTGGGTGTGCCGGCGTTGGACTGGCGTAAACACAGTAAAAAGTCTGACAACACCACTACGACATCTTCTCCGGAGTCTTCAACATATCATTGATGAAGACGAACATCTCGCCAGGGCTATCCCCACACCCCCGCTTCTTGCTTTCAGACAACCACACAACCTCAAACAGACCATTATTCGCAGCAAACTACCCAGCCTTCAGGAGAACAGTGACCACAATACCACACAACCCTGTCACAGCAACCTCTGCAAGACATGCCGGATCATCGACATGGATACCATCATCACACGTGAGAATACCATCCACCAGGTACATGGTGAATACTCTTGCAACTCGGCCAACATTGTCTACCTGATACGTTGCAAGAAAGGATGTCCCGAAGCATGGTACATTGGGGAGACCATGCAGACGCTACGACAACGGATGAATGAACATCGCTCGTCAGTCACCAGGCAAGACTGTTCCCTTCCTGTTGGCGAACACTTCAGTGGTCACGGGCATTCAGCCTCTGACCTTCGGGTAAGCGTTCTCCAAGGCGGCCTTCACGACACACGACAGCGCAGAGTCGCTGAGCAGAGACTGATAGCCAAGTTCCGCACACATGAGGACGGTCTCAACAGGGATCTTGGGTTCATGTCGCACTATCTGTAACCCCCATGACTTGCCTGGGTTTGCAAAACCTCACTTACTGTACTGTCTGGAGACAATACACATCTCTTTAAACTGTGATCAGTGCTCCTTCCACTCACATTATCAGCCACTTCAGGTCTTGAACAGCAGGTTAGGTGTAAGGATTCGCATTTTAATCAGTAATCTCTAAACTGTCTGTGCTTTATATGCTCTGTCTGAGGCCAGAACTCTCCATTCACCTGACGAAGGGGGTAACCCCGAAAGCTAGTGAGTATATTATCAAATAAATAGGTTGGACTAAAACCTGGTGTTGTCAGACTTTTTACTGCTCTACAAGCAGCCAGTGAGTGTGCCCTGCGGTCACATCGTCTGCCGGGTCTGCCTCCCCACCCTCCCTCTCCGGCCGGAGGAGGACGGCTTCCCGCTGCCCAAGCGTCTCCCCTGCCCCCTGTGCTGCCAGGAATTCGCTCCCCATGCCGTCCGGATCAACCGCACCGCCAGGAGGAAGGTGGCCAAGGCTCGGAAACAGCTGGGCAGCCTGACTGGGCAGCGGGGGACCTCACCCGTCAGGGGAGGCATCGGCGAGGGGGCAGTGGGTCAGCCAGTGCCCAGGGCAGTACCCGGGGAGGTCGCTGCAACCGTGGCAGCGAGAAGGGATGCACGGAGAACCCGCCCAAGCAGCGCCTCAATGAGGGAGATCACCCAGATTTACAAGGTACGGGAAAGTAGAAAGAGAGAGAGAGGAAGCAGAGCGAGAGAGAGAGAGGAAGCAGAGAGAGAGAAAGAAGAGAGAGAGAAAGAGAGAGAGAGAAAAAAAGAGAAAGAAAGAGAGTCAGGGTAAATGGGCCGTCTTCTTGTTGGCAAGATTTAACGAGTGGGGTGTCACACGTTTGGTGTTCAGGTCCCAACTATTTACAATCTGAAGATAGAAGATATTATAGCCAAATGTGCTCCTGGTTCTTATGCTCTCATAAATGAAATGAGCAAAATGTCAAAAAACAAGGGATGGTACAACTTTGATGTTGGATGAATTCTGACTGTAAATCTGAGATTAACCAAAAGTTCTCAGGCTTGAGAGACTGAATGGCCTTCTCTTGTCACTGTGCTCTTTTTTTCAAAAATGGTAGGTGGACAAACTTGTATATTGGTCCCTTTGAGTTGAGGAATGTAATAGAATTGAGCAAAAGTTTTCAAACTAAAACTGTAATCTCAAAAGATTTTTATAATTTAACTGATAAATTATATGTCATAAAAATAACTTTTAACCAAAAGACAAATAAATAAAATATCAGACTGAACAATGAATAGAAACAAAGAAAACCTTTGCTCACCAAGATACTTGGATTGGCATTATTCTCAGTGGACAGGATGACCAGTGAGCACAGACTCTCATCCCCCCCCCCCCATGCTCAATCACTCAGACATGTGTAGATGCTAGAACTCCAATAAGTTCTGTTCACTGCTCGTCACCCATACAGACATTGTTAACAACATCCCGAGCGTTATTTATCTGTTTGGAAATTTGTTCTTGAAACTTGACATTACCTGCTATTTGAGCAGTAATACGTTTCATGGGAAGTAGGCATTAAAGATACTTGGAATCTCTCCATAAATCATAATATTAGATCCACTTGACCGTGGAGCCTGAACAGTTATCCATTCACAAGGCCGGCCCATCAAAACGATTCCATTTAAATGATGCTGTGTTTTCATCATGCTCCTCCTGGAATACATTACTCCACATTTACTTATGTCTGGTATGTGTCTGTCGATTCCACCAGTCCATCTTCCTGAAATATGTAATTATCCTCCTCACTATTTACTTCATTGCCCAGTATTCCAACATCGATAAACATGGAAATTGTATCCTCTAGATCCAAGTCCATGTCCTTTATGTAAAACACAAAGGTTCCTTTGAATTGCCTTGTTTCCTTTGTCGATTTGTCTCTGTTCTGAATAAAATATCATCCTCCTCCTCATTCAGATTTATCAACAAGTTCCACACCATCTTGTTCAAATAGTCCACAGTTGAGAAAATGCAGGATCGAGGTTCTGTCATTGATTCAACTGTTCCTGTGAAGACAAAAACAGCTGGTAAAAGCAGGAATTTAAACTCTCACAGGTCACTAACACATTGATTAAGTACTAAGTTTAAAAAACAGCTAGTTTCACTGCTGAAAATGTACAGAGACAGAGTTCTGTTAGATGGACATGGGATTAATATCACGATCCACACAACCACATCCAACATCAGCTAACTGAGAATTGTGCTTAATTTCAGAGAGGCCCTCTTGCTGCTAAAATTCAAAATGTACAAACATTCAAAAGCGGTTTTATTCTGCCTCAGAGAATGTCACAGTGTGTTCATTTGTTTTGTGTAATTTGAATGCTGTTGAATCTGACAATTGTTTTAATTTATTCCCTGGGATTGATATTCACTGAGGCCTGAATAAAATCGATCAAATTAATTTCACAATGATCGCTGTTATCCTCCTGTCATACCCCTCCTCAACACATACCCCACTGTACTTCCTATCCCACAAACCACACTCTTTTCTCCCATCAACTTCACCACTGCCCATCCTTCATACTCGACACCCCTTCTCCTTAACACGATATCGCTCCTCCTAAACCTCTATTCCATCCTCCTGAACCCCTTCTCCCCATCCTCAACCCCATCAACCTTCTCCCCTCCTAAAACCACTCTCCACCCTCCTCCTTAACAATCCTTCCACTGCTTCTCAAGTGACACAAACCCTCCCCTGCTCCTCGTCAAAACCTGCTTCACTCTGACTATCCCCGCTCTTCCTCATCTCCTCACCCTCATCATCCTCCTTCAGCTATCTACCCCCATTATCGCCTTTCACCTCCATTACAACCCCATCTCCTTACCTCCATCATCCCCCACCTCCTTTCCTCCCCAAACGTCCCCAAACAATACGAGTTTAGCTCCCATGAATTTTATTGGACTCCCCACTGGAACGTGACATTCTGGCCTCCTTCTGCACTTTCGGGGTTGTATAACTTTTCAACCCTCACCAAAGAGGAAGCCCCTCTCACCTGTGCCTGTTAACAGATGGACAATTCCTCCTCCCAATCTGATCTTCTAGGAACTGCTCTTGCTCGGTGTAGCTGTGCTGTGATCTGACCCTTGCTGCCAACACAACAGGGCACCCACTCTCTGAGTGACAGATGATGCAACCAACCAGCTTTCGAACTGACCGGAAGCTCATCCTCCGGCGTATGACGGACAGGCACTTTAACCAATCAACGTCCAGAACACCGCCCCGCCCCGGAGGCAGGAACTCCGCGCTCAGAGTGACAGGAGCTCCAACCCATCCTCTTCCAGGACATTCGGAAGCCCGCCTACTGCTTCTGATTGGCGGATTTGCCAGCCAATCGGCTTCCCTAGTCACCAGGGACACACCCTCTCTATCTAAGTGACAGGCTCTCTGACCAATCCGATGCCACTCCCCGGAAACCTGCCGCCCTCGACAAGGTGAGAAGCCTCACAACACCAGGTTAAAGTCCAGGCGGTTTATTATTAGCAAACGCCATTAACTTTCGGAACTGCTTGTTCCTTCCACCCACCTGACGAAGGAATAGGCAGTTCCGAAAGCTAGTGGCGTTTGCTATAAATAAACCTGTTGGACTTTAACCTGCTGTTGTGAGACTTCTAACTGTGTTTACCCCAGTCCAAAGCTGGCATCTCCGCATCATATCTCGACAAGCACCAATAACAGGTTGAGTTTCTGCTTCTTGGATTTAATGATGAACTGTGGAATCTTTCAGAAAAATTGTTTCTATTCCAGTGGTTCTCAGATGGTTTTGTTTGGAAAATCATTTTACCAATGTAATGTTAAAATGGATGTTAAATATAATTCAATATAATAACAGGAAATGGTTCCATTTACAAAGAACATTAAAGATGTTATTAAAACAAGTAATTACATACTAGTGATTAAAAGATTATTTCGCTGATGTGGACAATGATGATACAGGTCAGACAAACCAGAAACTAACAATAACTGTGACTCCACTCACACATTAGTGCAGCAACTGAACTGCTTTTCATTTGGTTAAGTATTAATGTCCTCTCAATTCGATTAGTCCACACATCGTGATCAATACAGACAGATTTTCAAATCTATATTCAGAGCAGCATCACATCATGCACAATCTGATTTGATTTATCATTGTCACATGAATTAACATACAGTGAAAAGTATGGTTTCTGGCGCGATGTACAGACAAAACATACCGTTCATAGAGACGGAAACAAGAGTGCAGAATGTACTGTTACAGTTATAGCTAGGGAGTAGAGAAAGATCAACTTAATGCAAGGTAAGTTCATTCAAAAGTCTGACAGCAGCTGGGAAGAAGCTGTTCTTGAGCCAGTTGGTACGTGACCTCAGACTTATGTGACTTTTTTCCTGTCGGAAGAAGGTGGAAGAGAGAATATCGGGGGTGCGTGTGGTTCTTAATTGTGCTGGCTGTTTTGCCGAGGCAGCAGGAAGTGTAGTCAGAGTCAATGGATGGGAGGCTGTTTTGTGTGATGGACTGGCTGCATTCAAACTACATCTTCAAACTGTCTCAAGACAGCTTGCTACTTTAATATAAAGTAAAACCTCCCATAAACACAGAAGTTTACTTCCTTCCAGTTTTATTACAAATGTTCCCTTGATCATGGCATTCTGGGCGATATTTACAGAGCTGTGCAAACCCAATCCAGTTCATCATTGTTATTGAATCATTAAGGGAACACTGTTGAACCATGCTGAGAGTTTGAAGTCAGTTAGGCAGACAGCTTTGTCACAATTACTAGAAACAAACCAACTGGAGATTAATATAAATAGAAAATGATGGAAGTACTTAACAGACCAGGCAGCACGGTAATGGCACTTGTTCACTGCTTGAACCCAAAATGGAGATGGCCGAGTATCACAACAACAGCTGCTCTCCCACCTTCCCCACCACTTCCCCACCCCCCGCACCCCCGCATCAACCTACGCAAAATAAATGTCTAGCTCACCGCTGAAAACTGTGACAGCCAAATTGTTCATCATTGTGAAGAAGGGAAAGAATTCTGGAAGATTGGGGTGGAAATCCTGACAGCTGCTCTTGCAGATCTAGCATTAACTCCTGGGAATTTATACAAAGCGGTGAGCTTGTTATTGTTTTACAAATTTTCTTCCCCTCTTCTTTGTGTTGTTCTTTTTTTCCCTAAATATAAATTACTTTATTGAAAGCATCCCTGGAGATCTCTGCCCTGATTCATCTCAAACATGGTGGTGTCCCACTACCTTCTGCCTTTGGAGAAACACTACAGGCAGGAAGGTCACTGGGTTCCTGCAGTTCACAGCTCTACCCGGAAAGTTCCTTCCCACAATTAAACTTTTATTTGTTTCTTCTCTCCTCCTCCTTCTTTCTCCCAGCCCTACAGAAGTCATTGCTGATCTTTCAGTTCCCAGGGTTTATACCAGGAATGCTAACCTGGCTTCTCTCTCCACCTGTGACTGAGACCCACACTCATCATCTTACATGGATAGAGGATTGGTTGAATGGCAGGGGAGGATTGCAACAGACACCCATAGATGCTAAAAGACGCCCTCATAAAATAGGATATGGCGTTTGACTCATCGATCGACAGTTCTGACACACCACTGCGGAAAACCGCACCGACCTCCTCAGA
Source organism: Carcharhinus amblyrhynchos (assembly GCF_965287045.1). Taxonomy (NCBI): domain Eukaryota; kingdom Metazoa; phylum Chordata; class Chondrichthyes; order Carcharhiniformes; family Carcharhinidae; genus Carcharhinus; species Carcharhinus amblyrhynchos. Next base: position 5,730,276 of record NW_027649781.1, on the reverse strand, counting down.
AGACAAACATGGGACACGGCGGACAGAGTATCCTTCTTTGACCAGTACTTCTCCGAAGCGGAGAAGTTACGATATCTTCTCTGGAGCCTTCAACATGTCATAGATGAAGAAGTACATCTCGCCAAGGCCATCCCCACACCCCCACTTCTTGTCATCAAACAACTGCACAACCTCAACACACCAATGTCCGAGGCAAAATACCCCAGCCTTCAGGAGAACAGTGACCACAACACCACAGAACCTTGCCACAGTAGCCCGTGCAAGATGTGCAGGATCATAGACATGGATGTCATCATCTCACGTGAGAACACCATCCACCCGGTACACGATACATACTTTTGCCACTTCTTCGCCCAATCTCCGAACCTGTCCAAGTCCTTCTGCAGCCACCCCCCAACCCGCTTCCTCAATATTATCAGTCCCTCTGCACATCTTTGTATTATCTGCAAACGTAGCAACAATGCCTTCAGTTCCTTCCTACAAATCGTTAATGTATATTGTGAAAAGTTGTGGTTCCAGCATTGACCCCTGAGGCACACCACTAATTACCGGCTGCCAAATTTGCCTACCTGATATACTGCAGGAAAGGATGTCCCAAGGCATGGTTCATTGGGAAGACCATGCAGACGCTATGACAACGGATGAATGAACACCACTCGACAATTGCCAGGCAGCAGTGTTCTCTTCCTGTCAGGGGCAGCAGTCATGGGCATTCAGCCTCTGATCTTCGGGTAAGCATTCTCCAAGGTGGCCTTCGTGACACTTGACAATGTAGAATCGCCGAGCAAAAACTGATAGCTAAGTTCCTCACAGATGGGGATGACCTCTGCAGGGATTTTGTGTTCATGTCACACTATCTGTAACCCCCACGACTTGCCTAGGCTTGCAAAATCTCACTAACTGTTCTGGCTGGAGACAATTTCCACTTCTCTTCAACCTGTGCTTAACCCTCTCTCCACTCACATTGCCTGTACCTTTAAGACTTGATTACCTGTAAAGACTCGCATTCCAACCATGATCTTGTAAACTGAGTCTGTATCTATGTCTGCCCTGTTTGTGAACACAACTCTTCACTCACCGAAGGAAGGAGCAACACTCTGAAAGCTTGTGCTACTAAATAAATCTGTTGGGCTTTAACCTGGTGTTTGAGATTTCTTACTGACTGGCAGAAGGCAGAGAGTGTGGATAAAGGGGTCTTTCTCAGGATGGCAGCCACTAACTATGGTGTGCCTCAGGGGTCAATGCTGGAACCACAAATTTTCACATTATACATTAACAATTTGTAGGAAGGAACTGAAGGCACTGTTGCTGAGTTTGAATTTGATACAAAGATATGCAGAGGGATAGGTAATATTGAGGAAGCAGGGGGGAGGGGGCGCTGCAGAAGGACTTGATCAGGTTAGGAGAGTGGGCAAAGAAGTGGCAGATGGAATACAATGTGGAAAAGTGTGAGGTTATGCACTTTGGAAGGAAGAATTGAGGCACAGACTATTTTCTAAATGGGAAAATGCTTAGGAAATCAGAAATACGAAGGGATCTGGAAGTCTTTCTTCAACATTCCCTTCAGGTTCATGTGCAGATTCAGTCGGCAGTTAGGAAGGCAAATGCAATGTTAGCATTCATGTCGAGAGGGCGAGAATACAAGTGCAGGAATGTACTTCTCAGGCTGTATTAGGCTCTGGTCAAACTCCATTTGGAGTTTTGTGAGCTGTTTTGGACCCCATATCTAAGGAAGGATGTTCTGACCTTGCAAAGGGTCCAGAGGAGGTTCACAAGCATGATCCCTGGAATGAAGAGGTTGTCATATGAGGAACTGTTGAGGACGCTGGGTCTGTACTCGTTGGAGCTTAGGAGGGTGAGGGGGCATCTCATTGAAACTTACAGGATACTGCGAGGCCTGGATAGAGTGCACATGGAGAGGATGTTTCCACTTGTAGGAAAAACGAGAACCAGAGGGAACAACCTCAGGCTGAAGGGAAGATCCTTTAAAACGGAGGTGAGGAGGAATTCTTTCAGCCAGAAAGTGGTGAATCTGAGAAACTCTTTGCCACAGAAAGCTGTAGAGGGCAGGTCATTTTGTGTCTTTAAGTCAGAGATAGATAGGTTCTTGATTGATAAGGGGATCGGGGTTATGGGGAAAAGGCAGGAGAATGGGGATGAGAAAAACATCAGCCATGATCGAATGGTGGAGTAGGTTTCAAGTGGCCTAATTCTGCTCCGATATCTTATGGTCTGACAGCTGGCAGGGCGCAGAGAGGCGGTGTGAAGTTATGGGATGGATTTGTTAATGATCTTTAATCCAGCAGGTTGTCAGTGGTGCAGGGTTTTCTCCATTGTCATTCCATCCCGGACTGTAAAAGCGAAAGATTCTCTCAGTGAAAGTGTGGGTAAAAGTGTGGAAATGGGACGTGTTATCTGCATTGTAAAATGACACGTGCCCTCACTCATAGTCCAGGTAAATTCCGATCTTCTGGGATTTCACTCTTGGGGTGAAGGAGGTGCATGATGGGGAAGTAAGGGCAAAACAACTGCTTCTGGGATTCAGCCCCACAGCCCAGTACCAAAACTCGGAGCTCAGGTCGATTGTCCCTTTCCTCTCTGCAGACTCTCGGGCTACTCCCAGCCGCCACCAAGTCTTTTGCCCCACTTCCACCTCCCAGTAATGTCTCCCTGATGTGAATCCCTCTGATCCCAGAACGAAGGGCCAGGAATCAAACCTCTCCGGGGTGTCAGGGAGCGGCTACCATTTCTCTCCAAATCTCACACTTGTCCGGTCCTCAGACAGGATGAGGCGGGGTTGGGCTGTGTTTGGATCCAGGGTCAGAGAGGCTGGAGCTGGGGGAAAGTTAAAAGAACACAGTCAGTGATTTAGTCAGATGAAGAGAGGAGAGTGTGAAAAGAGGGGGAGAATCCCACAGGGCGAAACAGATGGAGTGAGGATAAGAGAGCACAGTGAGGTAAAGAAGTGAAGGGAGAGGACAATAAGGTGTAGGGGAGATATGAGCCTCAAGGAAAGAAATGAGATAGGAAGCAAATCCAGGAGGTGAGAGAGAGGGGAGAGGAGAGAGATGAAAGCTGAGAATGAGGTTGGGAAGAGAGAAAACGGAGCAGAGATGGGGGAATAGAGAAGTGGAGAGAGCTGGAGTCAAGAGATGGAGAGTGGGATTGGAGAGAGATCTGGTGTCTGGAGGGTATGGAAGCAGAAGAGAGTGAGAGAGAGCAGTGTGACAAGGAAATCAGGAGGGTGGATAAAAAAGAGAGGGGAGGACAGAGAGAGCGGGAAGGTGGCAGGAAGTGTCTTGGAAGGGAGAAGGAGAGGAAGTGGAAAGAATATGTGCTGGCAGAATAGAGAATGGAAGGGGCGAAGAGAGAGAGGGAAATATAGTATGCAGGTACAGCATTTAGAAAAGGCAAATTGGATATTAGCATTTATTGCAAAAGGATCGGAGTATAAAAGTAGGGAAGTTTTGTTGCAATTCAGAGCATTGCAATGCTCTGAACATTGAATACAGGACTTGGGGCGTCATGTTGAAGTTGTACAAGACATTGGTAAGGCCTCACTTGGAATACTGTGTACAGTTTTGGTCATTCTATTATGAAAAATATATTATTAAACTAGAAAGAGTGCAGAAAAGATTTGCATGGAAATCGTCCTTTGTTGTAAGTTTAGTAGGTTGACATATCATTTTACGTATGCCCTAGGGGGCGGCACGGTGACAGAATTGCTGCCTCACAGCGCCAGAGACCCGGGTTCAATTCTGGCCTTGGGTGACAGTCTGTGTGGAGTCTCTACTTTCTCACTGTGTCTGCGTGGGTTTCCTATGGGAGCTCTGGTCTCCTCTCGCACTCCAAAGGTGTGCAAGTTTGGTTGACTGACCATCCTAAAATGCCCTTTAGTGTTGGATGGGTTTGCTTGAGCAACACTGCATAATACCTACAGTGTAGAGGAGGCCTTTCAGACAATCGAGTCTGCACCGACTTTCTGACCCAGGCCCTCTCCCGCTCTATCCCTACTGTAACATGCACATTTACCATAGCAAACCCATCCAACACTAAAGGGCATTTTAGGATGGTCAGTCACAAGATGGAATGGGAACTGAATTGCAATATCAATGTCAGGAGGAAATTATACAAATGAAGCAAGGAAATAATTCCAACCAAATGTCCAGATCAGGACAACTCATCCCCGGAAGGTTGCCGCTATTCCTGAGATCCTGCACAACGTGGGAGTGGTAAGTTAGTGCAGCACGGTGGCACAATGGCTAGTACTGCTGCCTTACAGTGCCAGGGACCCGGATTCAATCCCGGTCTTGGGTCACTGTCTGTAATGAGGCAGCACATTCTCCCAGTGATTTCAGCGGTTTGCTCCTGTTTCCTCCCACAGTCCGAAAGACATGTTGATTCTATACATTGGCATGCTAAAGTCTCCCTCAGTGTACCAAACAGGCATTGGAATGTGGAGGCTAGGGGATTTCCACGGTAACTTCAATGCAGTGTTAATGTAAGCCCACTTGTGACTAATAAACTTCTCAACTGCAGAAAATGTTAGAAGTAGACACAAACTCAGTACAGTTCTGTTTTTTTTTGTAAAATCTACAGACTTATTATCGGTTATGTTGTGTCTGTGGTAAATTTCAATAAAGGGCCTGCGATATATTAAATTAATTCAAAATGTCTTCATTTTTCAGTAAATTCGATATTAAATTCACAGTTCCCATCAGTAATTTAGTGAATGTCTGAAGTTTCCTTGAACAGAGCTCCAATATATTCCCTCACCTTCAGAAATATCAGCTGGTCTTTTTGCTCCATCTGTTTTTGCAACTGAGTTTCTCCTCAATAGAATTTAAATACTCCTGAATCTCTCGAAGGTTTCTCTCCATTGATTCTAGAATCCTCTCGTCTTCTTCCCTGAGATCTCTGAGTAATCGCTACTCTTTCTCAGTGAGAATCTGATGCATTTTAGGGAACTCGGATGTGATGTGGGTCTGCAGACTGCTTGACTGTTCCTACCCAATGGAATGTGAAACATAATTAATGTCCCGCGATAAAGGGAACAAAACTAACCGAGATCCCAGAAAACCAACACATGGAGACCTTACCCTAACTTCAGAAACCTTCTCTTTCTGTTTCTCTTCCATTTCCAGAACCGCCGATTTCTTCTCATTGAGAGAATGAGGGAAGATTTCAGCTGATCCTGGAATTGGGAGAGAAAAATCACAGAATAAAAGTCTCAGAACAACTAATTGTCACAAAACAATCAAGCGATACAATTTGTTCCCTCCACCTTGTACATTTCAACAGCTTCTTTAATGGGCAGGAAGCGGCGCTCTCTCTGTTCCTCCGCAGTCACACAAATCAGACAGATCAATTTCTTGTCAGTTTCACAAAACAGCTTCAGTTCTTCCTGGTGTTCCTCACAGTGAAGTTTACTTTCCTTCTCTTTCGGATTCAGTTTTAATTGTCGAGCTTTCTCAGCCAGATTCCCTAAGGCCCGATTTACCCTGAGGTTTCCTTCCGGAAACACCTCTCTACATTCCGGGCAGGAGGTTATCTCCTTCTTTTCCCAACACTGGGTGATACAGGAGCGGCAGAAGTTGTGGTCACAATCCAGCATCACCGGATCAGTGAAGAAATCGAGACAAATGGGACAAATTGTCTCCTCATTCAAACTCTTGACCAGCTGCTTCGAAGCCATGTTCACTCTCAGCACGTCCTGATTCAAACCGGTTTAACTGTGGGATCCAACTGCATTCCTGAACACCTTCAGTTCCAGATTTCCTGATGACATTCATTGCGATTATAAATGAATCTCTGTCCTCTCGGCTATCACACGCGTTGATAAATCCTCGCTCAGTGTGATGGAGAAACAGTTGGAGCGTGGAGGGGAATAATTACAATCCGTCAGGGGCGGTTTGGGCTCCAGGGAATGTTGACTGTGGAAGGAGAGGGGGAGAGGGAGGAGGCGGAGATGGACAGCATCGAGATTCCATTACATTTTACTCCAGTCTGATCTTGCTGCCGATTACAAACCCTGTGGTGAAACTCGGTGAATGTTCCAGATCCATGCACGGAATTACATTCCAATAGAGAAAATGCTGGAAAATCTCAGCAGCGTCTGCAAGGAGATGAAAGAGCTGGCGTTTCGAGTCCAGGTGACCCTTTATCAAAGCTAAAAGGCATAGGAAGTGGGAGATATTTATACTGCAGGGTGGGGGAATGAAAGATGAGTCATAGCCACAAAAAGAAGGGGAAAGGCAACGAATGGCAGTCCGTAGAGAGAGTAAAAGGGACGAGTGGCTGGGAGAGAGGGAAAATAGAGAAAAAGCGGGGAAAGGGGAAGCAAAGGGGAGAAAGGGGAAGGAAAGAGAAGATAAAACAGGGGGAAAGTGTGGGGGGAAAAGAAAATCAAAGAAAGACAATAAAGCAATAAAACTTTTGAACTGAATTGAACTAATGAATGAACAGCCCCTCCTGGAGCAGGAAGTCCCGCACTCGTCTAGAAAACGACAGGCACAAAGGCGATATTTAAATGAGTTGTAGCTGTGATTTTTGGTTTTATTTGCCCGAAAGTAAACCATTTCCCCAACCGGGGCCTCCCACAGCTCCTTAAAGCCGACGAGGTATTTGAACACGGAGTGACCACTGCGAAGTCGGGGTATGTATGGGTTATCGTAAGAACAGAATCTCACAACAAACCTTGGTGATGTCCCAGGTATCTGGAGAGAGATTCGATTCCACCGTCTTTTTGCCTCATGGTGAGTCGCAGCTGACAGGGAGAACTGAGGGCGAGATACTTACCGCCAGATTTCTGGAATGTTTGCATAAGAAGCTCACAGAAATAATAAAAAAATGAAAATGCTGAAAATCTCAGCCGGTCTGGCAGATCTGTGCAGAGAGAAAGAAAGTTAACGTTTCTGAGAAATATGATGAATTTTAATTTGTTTAAGCGAGGAAGGAGCAGCTGGAGCAGATAGACGGTCAGTGAAAGGTGGGAATTCGCCGAGATTGCAATGAGTATGTGTATAGGGTACGAGAGAGAGACAGTGTGATGGACTACACAAGGAGCTGTTAGTGGTGTTAAGGTAATTTAGCAGCAAATGCTAAAGGAAGAAAGAAAAGTCAGTGCTTACTGTAAGGCTAAAGAACAAGTGGCAGCTGGCCCAGTGGGGAAGGGGAGGGTTTGTGTTGGCACAAAAAAGTTTGAAATTAAAAAAAGGGTCAAGGTGGAGGAGAAAGGTCACAGTGTAAAGTTATTGAAGTCAATGTTGAGTGCTGAGGGCTGTAACATGCCTAATCAGAAGATGAGATACTGCTCCTCCAATTTGTGTTGGGATTCACTGGAACGAAGCAAGCAAGAATGGACATTTGAGCATGGGAGCAAGATGTCATTCAGCTGGGGGAAGCCCGTAAGAATGCAGTGGCCATAGAGGCCAGTACAGTCAAGGGTTCTCCGCAGCAAGGGGTGAGAGTACAGATGTCTTGTGTTACCTGCGCTGTGCAAGGGTTTGAGATATGTACTCTGGGCTGGAGAGGAACATGCAGTGGGCAGGGGAGCGCCCAGTGGCCGAGGTCCATGTAGGTGCCAATGATGTAGGCAGAACGAGGAAGGAGGTTCTGCATAGACTGGGCTAGGCACCAAATTAATACACAAACCTTAATGGTAATCATTTCTGAATTATTGCCCGAGCCATGTGCAAATAGGCATGGAGCAATAAAGATTGGAGAAATGAATGCATGGCTCAAAGACTGGAGTGGGAGAAGTGCATTCCGGTTCATGGGCACTGACATCAGTACTGGGGAATCTGTACCATTGGGACAGCCTGCACCTGAACTGTGCTGGGGATAATCTTCCAGCAGGCGCTTAACTAGGAAAGTAGAGAGTTTCAAGTTAGATGTTCGGACGAGGCATCAAATTTGGGATGATGTGATTTACCAAAGTGAAGAGACAAGGCAAGGGAGAAAGGTACTGATATTGGAAATGGTAAACAGGGCATGACAGGAAGGGACAAAGAATACAAGTCTAAGAGTGAACCAGTGGATGGTACTGAGAGAAAGGAAAAGGAGTGGGGTAGAGGTAAAGGGCATGGATTAGTCAGGGTTGAGTTTCATATCAATTGCAGCGAGGGGGTGTGGATCGTGCAGGGGGAGAGACTCAGTGAAATAAAAAAAAACAGATATGTCAGAAGCACCATTGTCGAAGGTGGCATCATCAAAACAGATATTACAGAGATGGAGAAGCTGGGAGAATAGGATTGTGTTCTTACAGGGAACCGGGTGTGAGGAGCTGTCGTCAAAGTAATTGTGGTAATCGGTGGGTTTAAAATGAACATGGTGGTCAGTCTATCAGCAGAAATAGAGACAGAAGTCAAAGAAAGGAAATGAAGTGTTGGAGATGTGAAAGCGAGGGAGAGGTGAAAATTGGAAGCAAAGTCGATTTTTTTCCCAGTTCCAGATGAAAGTACAAAGTGGCACTGATACTGTCATTGATGCAATAGAAAAAGGAGTTGCAGAGTGTTCCAGAGTAGAATGGAACCAGGAGTCTTCCACACACCCCGCAAAAATATAAACATAGGCCCTTCCTAGTACTCAAAGCCACACCTTTTAGTTGCAGGAAACGAAATAAATTAAAGGAGAAATTGTTGTGACAAGTTGAGTCTGGTGGAGGAGAGTGGTGAATGGGAATTGTTCAGGCCTCTGCTCAAGGAAGCAGTGCAAGACCTCAACCCCTCCTGGTGAGGGATAGAGGTGGAGAGGCATTGGAGAGTTGATGCACTGGCGGGTTCCTCCCAGCCATCTCTACAACACAAGTCTCTGTGTTCAGTGGATACCTCCCAGGGACAATGGCCCAGAAAATAACATCAACTGATGTTGATTGGAAGGACTTGGAATCTCATCTTTCCCCCAGTATTCGGAGGGATTTCTATGCGCAGAGTGGGGTGAGAATGTGGAACTCACTGTCACCTGGAGTGGTTGAGATAGAGAGAGTTGATACATTGACAGGGAGGCTTGAATTACAAGATCATCACAGCATGTTTATGGAGCTTGTTTTCTGTCTGTCTGGGCAAATGAGACTTATTTTCTGAAATATAAATAAAATGCAGGCATATTTAAACACTGGTCCAGGGGCTTTTTTTATATGGATTCATATCTCAAACAGTGCCGACCCTCTCACTCATTGAGAAAGAGGAAACATATCATAGGGATGGGGGTAATACTGTGGGACAAACCAATGTAAAGTGGGAGAGGGTGAAATCTCATCCAATTGGGAGTCTAAAAGCAAAATACTGCAGATGCTGGAACCTGAAACAAAAACAGAAAATGCTGCAAAATCCCAGCCGGTCTGGTAGGCTCAGTGGAGAGAGGAAATAGAGTTAAGAAGAAGTGACACGGACTCGAAACATGGACTCCATTTCTCTCTCCACGCAGGCTGCCAGAACTGCTGAGCATTTCCAGCATTGTCTAATGGAAGTGATCTTAAAGCGCCTCCCGCTACTGGAAAAACACTTGCGCTGTCCAGCAAGGTAGGAAACACAAACAGGGAGAACTCACAGGCTGTGACATTTTGGCATATTTCCCGCATCGGATTGAGTGATAAGCAGATATTTTAATTAGACTGTAATGTAGATAGTGAAGGAGGAGGGGAGCGGGTTGCAACGTTGATTAAAAATAATTGCATTTTTAATTGCAGAGATATTCTCCGTGATTCTATTCTGTAAAATGCTCCATCTCTGCCACAATTTCTAACACTCAGATATATTTTCATTTTTACTTCCCGTGCGTCAAGCAGAGACTGTGTGGGAAGCTGGAACGAAAGTCTGGCGCGTGATCCGTGCACTCCTTATTCATCCCAGCGGAATTCACTCACATTCCCCTTCATGGAAAGACAGTCTGGGAAGTTTCTATCATCGGCAGCAATCTTCCCGCCGGCAGAGACCCTCTTTTTTTTTGGAAACTGCTCTCACCCATTATCAGCATTGAGAACTTCTGTCATCAGCTTTAACATTGGAGTGAGGTGTTTCACCAGTGAAAACATCAATCATATTTTCACTACAAAATCTGATTTTCCCAATATTGTCCCACGATATTCTGTGGATATCGGAAAAATCTAGACTTTCCAGAATGTCAACCGATTTCTGTCAAAGGCTGTAAATGGAATTGAGAAACAGATCGGTCATGTACTCATTGAAATGCGGAAAGGATTCCAGGATCTGAATGGTTTACTCCTGTTACTCTCTTTTCACTTCCAGCTCAGTCAGTCCGGTGGAGATGTTGAACCGAGGTCGCGTCTGCCTCAAGTGGATGTTTCAGATCCCTCAGTAAAGAGGATCAGGGGAATTCCCCCAGTGTCCTGGACAATTTTCCTCACTGAAACAGCAACAGCAAAAAGAGGCTAACTGCTAATTCATCTCATTTATTCTGCTCATGTGTCATACCATGTATTTCCTTACACAACGGCTGTTCCTGTTCTTGTGAGTACTTCATTGCAGTCAGTTTCTGGGATGGGTTGAGAATCTGTGTGAACTCAAGTCTTTCATTGTTACAAAGCGCACCGCTGCCACCTGCTGACGGAATCACAGTGTTGCAGGGAAGAATTCCCCATTCAAAACGGCCCGATTCACAGTTACGATCGGCCGAATGGACTCTGCTGGGTCATATTATGACTCTTACGTGCTCCTTCTGTTCTTAGATTGTATCACATCTGCATTCTGACAATTGATTTCACTCAATGCCATTGTCTGATGATGCATTCCGCAGCCATCAATGAGAAAACTGAGGACGAGAATGCTCGTCATATAGTCAATTGGGTGGGAAATATACACACATAAGGATTTTCCAGTTGTGTTTAAGTTTGATTTATGTTGCGGTATTTATATGACTCTTAATCGATCTGTAAAACTGAAGAGGATTATAAACAGGTGATCGTTGGACGGTAATGGTGCAGAGTAAATGATTGGTGAACTCACGAAGTGAACAGGATCGCTGTCAGCCTTGGTATCAAAACCCAGACTTGGACAAATCCGCTCCAATCTGCTGCGCTCACACTGCGGAACAAATCTCTCACCGCACCTCTTCAGACTCGGCAGAGGGTCGCTGGGACACGGAGGCTGAAAAAAATCGCTTGTGAAAGCCATGAATCCAACTTCAGTGTATCCTTCAGTGTATATTTCACTCTCTTTACTGAGTTTACTGTGAACTACTGTCTTGTTTCTATTCCTAACGGATTGCAGTGTAAGAGTAAAAACAAATGTGGTTGCTGTTTTCTTAGGACGTTGTGAGTTCACACCTGGTGGAATGTGCACACTTCTTGTTTCTTTATCTAAGGAGTGATTTACTGACCTCAGAGGGAGAACAGACAGGATTGCCTAGATTGATTTCTGGGCGGGCTGTGGTGTGAGGAGAGAGTGAATAGACTGGGTAAATATTCTGTAGAGTGGAAAAGAACGAGAAGCAATCTTATTGAAACATATACAATTCTTAAGAAGATTGATAGGATGTCACTGACAAGTCAGAATGAGCCGAAGTGGTGGCGCTATCATAGAATCGCCACAGTGCAGAAGGAGGCCATTCAGCCCACTGAGTCTGCACCAACTCCCCGACAGAGATTCCCACCCAGGCCCACCCTGCCCGATGCCGCTATGGTAACATTGCAGAGCGACTGGCTCTGGGAGTCATTAATATTGAATGTAGAGCATGTGGATTGGAGAGGATCTTGCAGGTGGTGATGTGCTCGTCTATCTGCTGCAGGTGGGAGAGGTGATGGATTTGGAATGTGCTGTGGAAGGGGACCTGGTGAGTTGGTGAATTATATCTTTATATTGTTGTTTGTCCTCCTGTCCATTTCACTTCTCCCCATAACATCAGGAAGATCTTTATCTTCTCCTCCAGTTTCAGTGTCAGGCGCGCTTTGAGCTTCCTAACCAGGGGAGTCTGCTCACCAGAATCATCATAAAACAACAGTTTGGACTGGCTGGAATGAGGGGGATGAGCAATGCTGTTCCTGCTTCCACAGTTACTTGTCCCGGCACCGGTTGCAAATCCCCGAAATAACGGAAAACTCAACAATAATAACTGTAACTGGCATTTACATAGCACCTTTCACGTTGTAAACTTCAAAAGATTCTTCGCATGTGGATTATGGGCCAAAGTTAATGTAGTGAAATGGTTCAGGTGAGCAAACTGTTAGTCAAAGAGGAAGGATTTCGAGAATGTTGTTAAAGGAAACACGGAATGCTTGGGGGTGGGGAGAAATGGGGGGCAAGGGGTGAGGAGGGGAGAGATAATCCCAGAGTTTAAGATCTGGCCACGTGAACATAGAGCCGCCAGTGATGAAGCGACAAAAATCAGAGTTTACACAAGAGATCAGAATTCGAATGGCACAGATATGGTGAGATTTGTAAAGCTGCAGATATTTACAGAGATATGGAGGAATGAGATCATGGAGACATTGATAAACAAAGCCGACAATATTATAATCTAGCCGTGGAGTGCATTCTGAAGTGATGTGTGAACAAGTCTTGCTGTGAGTTAGGATACATGAAGAAGAATTTTGAACAAGTCCACTCACATTAGAATGTGTCCAGAAAACCGATGTAATTCCAAGAGATCTACATTTGTACTGTTTAATATTAGGAATCAGGTATCGTTATAAGTGGGTTAATTTAGTGTTGCCATGTGAGGCAGGATACAATTGGACCAATGATCGACAATGTTGTTTGTATGTGTGGAGGCTTGGTTTTTGCTCAAATTTGCTTCTATTGTGCTCAGAGAGCAAGCTGATCTGATGAAAGTAGTTATGGGTATATAACGTTTAAGGGGAATGTTTTTAACGTCAGTAATTTTCTACGGACAGTTGGTATGTCTGGTGGGAGTGCAGCTCAGATGCTGGGAGAGCAGCATCATAATTACTCATTATAGCCATGTGGTGTTTATTTAAGAGACAGCTAACTGACTGGGATTTTTGGCTAAAGGAATGGCAGGTAGGTTTCGGTACACAGGGTCATGTGATAATGTGCTTCATTGAAGGAGCTTGGTATGTAGCAGAGAGAAAAAAGAAGCAGCTTTCAACTCTGGCTGGGATTTTGTTTCAAGACAGAGATCTGTCAGATGTTCTCTCCACAAAATTTCTCAAAGCTTCAAGGCTGTTTACACTCACTATAGAAAGTATATTTATAGTTGCTAACTGTACTTAAAGTGGTTTTGGAGTCTGTAAAAGAAAGTTGCTTATTTGGAACTGGAGCAGTGATAAGATAGAAGTTAGAGTTGTTTCTTTTCATGTTTAAATATTCTTCAATGAGTTACAGATAAGCTGCTGCATTTAGTAGAGTTATAATTAAACTGTGCTATTAAATAAAGATTGCTTTACTATTAATGATCCCTAATTTTTTAGTGGAATTATACCTGGTGTGAATGATCCTATCCTCACATTTATGCAACAATAGAAAAAATGTTGGGGTTTTGTCTGTCTTCCTAATTTAATTTGGGATTCAGGTCCAGGACTCTAAGACTGGAGAAGTAGAACTCATTGCTTAGTAACTGGGCCATCTTTAGATAGGAGCGTTTTTTGAGTGTGGTTTTAACTGAGTTCATTGGCAGGTGGCTATAGAAGGATAGAGAGCGGGACATCTCTCTCACCATTGCTCGAAGAAAATCCATACCATGGGCTAATGGTAAAGAACACAAAGACAGGAAACATAAAGTACAGTTGGTTAAGGAAACTAGAGAAATGAAGTGAAGTTTCTAAGACGTCCGTAGTTAACGGAATAAGGAGGAACTGCCTTGAACGCAGTGGAAGTAAACGTCAGGCCTGGGCAATGAAGAGTTAGTAAGGTTTGCTACGAACAAGCAACATGTCTGAAGTAATTGTAAGATTTCGTATCCTTGCTTCCAGTGTGTGAAGCAACAGTACTGTGCTGGGGGCTGATTTTGTGTCAATTTAAGTCAAGGGAAATCTGAAAGGAGAAGTGGGAAACCGTTGTTAAAAAGTAGAGCGGAAGCTTTATTTGAAAGGATAGATAGAAAACCAGGAGTGGATCCTTGACGAAAACAGCTGATGGAAAGCGTTGTTTGAAAGAAGATTTCAAAACGTGTTTGTCTGGGAATGGAGTTTGGAAACTCATCTTGAGATTGTCATCGAAATTGACGGAAGATGGGCCATATGGTTTCAGAGTGGGGTGTTAATGTTGAAGACTGTAGACATTTGTGAAGATAACTGGGGAGTAATGCAACATTATAATACAATCAAACTTTTCACTATAATAAATCTATTTTTCCAGTTGTTAAAACTAATTAGTGGCTTTGTGACACTGTTTATCCAGGATTTTTTTTATAAGAAAGGAAAAACTTACGATCCTGTGAGACAGACTTCCATTCTGCAAACTTCCCATCCAGTAGTGACACGAATTGGGATTGGAACACAAGAGCTGCCACTGAATTGGGGCGATCAAGAGCAGCGGTAACAAAAGCCCGGAATACAGTTTCAGCAACAGGTGGTGAGCTGAGGCCCCACAGACACAAGCGATGTTAGAACTGGAATTTCCTTGGGTAAGGGAATGGATGTGAGGTCAGAAGTTCACCTCGGTTGCAGAACAGTTTGGATCAGTATAAGGAATTGTTTGACAGAGGATTCACTGGAACAGAGCAGGATGCCGAGTGCAGAAAGGTGAGAGAGGGAATGGGGCGGACAGTTAAGATAACGGTCACTGGAAGCTCAGGGTCAGGCTTACGGACAGGACGAGGGTGTTCTGGAAAGATGTCACCCAATTTGTGTTTAGACTCTCCAATGTCGCCAACCTTTCCACCACCTACTACATCATGATTCTGTACAGACAATGCAAACTTGATTTAAATAGTCTCAAGGACTCGAGAGGCTGGATATCCATCTCTATTCCCCGACTGTTAATTCCGTGTGCTAAGCAACACATGTGCTGATCTTTCGGTGAGATGTTGACCAAGGTCTTGTCTGCTTTGAATTATGTTTAAATGCCACGGTAAAGAAAAGCAGGAGAGTTGAAACTTTGTCCTGACCAAGGTTCCTCTCTCAAACAGCACCGATACAAAGAGGTTAACTAGCAATTAATTTTATTTGTTTTTATCTGAGAGAACTTGCTCTGTGTGAAGTACCTGCTTTACCTTCCAACATTGCTCACAAACAGAGTGGTGTCGCGATGTAATGCGGGTGCAGTAAGTTTCTGGAATGGGTTGAGACTCTGTGTGAACTCAAGTCTTTCATTGTTACAAAGCGCACCGCTGCCACCTGCTGACGGAACCTCGGTGCAGCAGGAACTAATTCGACCATAACAAATGGAAACAGGAGTGGGCTGTTCAGTTCCTTGAGCTTGCTCCGCCACTCAATAGGATCATAATTGGCCCGACATTCCTCAGTGTCCACTTTCTCGCCCATTCCCCATCACCCATGATTACTTTACCGATCAAGAATCTATCTTAGCCTTAAATATAAGCAACGACTCTGGCCCCACAACTTTCTGTGGCAAGGAGTATCAAAGACTCACAACACTCAGAGGAAAAAATCCTCCTCACCTTAGTCTTAAATTAGCACCGCTTTATTCTGAGACAATTCCCTCTGGTCCTGGACTCTCACTCGAGAGAAAACACCGTCTCAGCATTTACCCTGTCAAGCCCCATTGGAATCCAATATATTTCAACGAGATTCCCTTTCATTCTTCGAATCTCCAATGAGTTGTTGAGTTCCAGAATAAAGGGTCTAAATTTAAATCATGATGACGCATTGAATTGTTCAGTGTGACTCCCACCCTGATTGAAAGTCTACCCGCGCATGCGCAGTGAATGAGATGAGGCCATGGAAAGGGTGTCAGGGTTGGAAGATGATTGAAAATCCAAATGTTTGATACAAGTTTTGCCTTGCAACAAGTACTAAAGTAAAAGTAATGAAATTGTTTAAAATTGGAAAGACATAGCCAATATAAAGTTATGCGTTGATGCTCGCAGATATTCCTCATTTACGTTTTGGACATGTATGAGTAAAATCTGGTGAGCATGCTGGTTGAATAGTAAAAGGGATGATTTTGGGATCGGGTACAATCAGTGGGGAGGATATCTCATATTCCACATGTTCACAGACATTTACAGAAAACCCAATTTTAGAAGCTATTGCATTTTCCTTACTTAACCCTTTTAATTGCCATTATTTCTATGTTAACACCATCAGTCTCTCGAAACTCTTTATATTCCTTATTTTGCCCCTTTTCAATGTTACTTCCGAATCGCCCCACAATAGTTACCTTAGTCCTCTGTAACCTTCCGGTCTGAACAAGTTTCAAATTTCCCATGATTCTAAAGGCTACTTGCTACACTGTCTTTCCAGCCGACCATCCATCTACCCTTTGCCCTTTCCGTACTCAGTAATACACGGGGGCTATTCTGAAGATTGTTACCTTAGTGGTTCCTCGTGGCCAACTTCAGACACCAATGCACTCACACTGGGGAGGGACAATTCAACTGCTCCGTGTGTGGGAAGAGAGTCACTCGTTTTTCCGACCTGTTGATACATCAGAGAGTTCACACCGGAGTGAAGCCATTCACCTGTCTGTGTTTGAGATGAAATTCACTTATTCATCCAACCTGCAGAGGTATCGCCGAATTTACAAGTGATTGTGTTTTGGATTGTGCGATTATCGCTGCTATTAAATACATCCAGGACAGGACCATGTTTATTCTGGTGGACAGGATTTGTTTGCTAATAAAGTCTGTGGACTGGGAAATAGTTTGATATTGTGGAACCATAAATCATCTGTCTTTTAAGCACAACATCTGGTCTGTGATATCTCCGTGATAGGAAAATTTGGAGGATTTATGGGGTATGTGGAATCCATCTTTGAATTCAGTTACTGGATCAGAATCTGTATTAAAACGAGAACTGGAGACAATCAAATGTTGAAGGGAATTGGATAGAATGGAGACTAGAGTCATGGCTACAGAAAAAACATGGCAGGCATTAAAAAGTTCAGAGTGTAACGTATTTAGAAAAGTTAGCTGGGGGGAAAGAGGTTGTAAGGTAGTTGCGCTGACTCAGGAGCACAATATTATCTCAATTCTGTCCATGAATCAAATTAGGAACATATTTCCATTTCCTGAGTCCTAACTATATTTTTAATTGATTAATAGGATGTGGATGTCTCTGTTTAGACCAGTATTTATTTCTAATCCCTCATACCCCTTGAGAAAGTGGTGAGCTGCCTTCTTGAACGGCTGAAGTCCCTGAAGGCTAGCTACACCCCTGTGTTGTTCGGAAGGGGGTTCCAGGATATGACTTCCATCAAGTGAAAGTGATGGAACTGCGATGCATTTCCAAGTCAGGATGTTGAGTGATTTGGAGAGGAACCTCCAGCAGGTAGTTTTCCCACGTGTCTGCTGCACTTGTCCTTCAAGATGGTAGTCGTCATGGGATTGGAAGGTGTTGCTGAAGGAGCCTTGGTGAATTTCTGCAGCGCTTCTTGTAGATGGTACACACTGCTGCGAAGGTGCACTGATGGTGGATGAGTGACTGTTTGTGGATGAGGTGCCAGTCTAGTGTCTGTTTTGTCCTGGATGGTCTTATGGAGTGTTTTTGAAGCTGCATTCAACCAAGAAAGTGGAGCGTATTCCATCACATTCCTGACTGGTGGACTATCTTTAATACATAATTGCATTTGGTGACCGATGTTATCGGAGGATTTCCAGCATCACTTGAAACTGTCTCCTCTGTCTCCAAGTTAATCCGGCCCCTGCCCAATGGGCACCTTCCATCCTTTGGAAACATTGCTGATGATATGAACATGCCCAGTACCGGGAGCCAAAGGAGGGAGTGATAAATCCTGGCTGGTGCTTTGAGTTTACCTGGTGGAATGAGTTTTGTCAGCAGGTGGCAGCGGTGCACTTCAGTAACAGTGAAAAATTGAATTCACGCAGAATCTCAACTCATTCCAGAAACTTACTGCAACCGCAATAAATTAATTACTGACAAGGACAGGAGCCCCGAGTTGCCACAAATGAAAGAAATTTCCAACTTTTCCTTGAGTTGAAATTAAAGTCAGTATATTCCCCTGAGCACCTCAACTTGATACCCTGGAAGATCACAATATTCCCAATATCTATCCCTAGATGAGGGAGAATTCCACATTTCTCCGACACTTTGATGTGAAAAATTACTTCATGATTTGACTGCCGAAAGTCCTCGCTCAGATTTTAACGATGATGGCAGAACTCTCCGTGGTGCTGCCGAGGGTGAGGGCATTTTCCAAAATTGAGGAGAATTTAATCCGCTCAGAATGACAGAAATTCCAATTTCAATAACTTCCCAGATTTTCTCTGTGTTGAAATGAATGTTAGTAAATTCCGCTGGGCTGTGTAAGCGGTGCTCATGTCCCCCAGGACAGATTATCTTTCCTGTTCTCCACACAGGAGCTGTTTAACACCCAGGCAGTAACAATAAAACCCAATGTTCCACACTGTCAGATATATGAAACATTTTACAGCAGAATCACAGACAATATCTCTGCAATAAAACAAGACATTGATTTCCAATCCACATTGATCTCTCTACCTCTACCTGCCTGTTAATGAATCTGATCCATCGCCAAACTTCACAGCCTGTGGTTTTCCGTGCTGGATTCGCGCGAGGATAGGAGAGATGGAGTTACTCCGAAGAATGAAGATAGATGGGTGACAGTGAGAGGGGCTGGGAGAAAGCAGTCAGTACAGGGATACCCTGTGGTCTTTCCCCTCGGCAACAAGTCTACTGCTTTGGATACTGTTGAGGGGGACGATCTACCAGTGGTAAGCCGCGGTGACCGGATCTTCAGCACTGAGTCCGTCCCTGTGGCTCAGAAGGGAAGGGGGGTGGGTGCGGGGTGGGGAGCAGGAGAGCAATAGTTATTGGGGACTCGAAAGTTTGAGGGACAGATAGGAGGTTCTGTGGCAACGAAAGAGACTCATGGATGGTTTGTTGCCTCCCGGGTGCCAGAGTCCGTGACTTCTCAGACCGTGTTTTCAGGATCCTCAAGGGGGAGAGGGAACAGTTCACAACTCATGGTACATATCAGTACTAACGACTTGGTAAGAGAAGGGACGGGGATTTAAAACAGGAATTTAGGGAGCTAGGGTGGAAGCTCAGAGTCAGGACAAACCATGTTGTTATCTCTGGTTTGTTGCCAGTGCCACGTGCTACCAAGTTGAGGAACAGGGAGAGAGTGCAGATAAACACGTGGCTACAGGGATGGTGTAGGAGGGAGGGTTTCAGTTACATGGATAATTGGAGCACATTCTGGGGAAGGTGAGACCTGTACAAACAGGACGGTTTGCACCTGAACCAGTGGGACACCGATATCCTGGGAGGGAATTTGCCACGGCTCTTCGGAAGGGATTTAAACTAATTTGTCAGGGGGATGGGAAAAAGAAGCCAGTGTTGAGTGTAGTGAGGTACTGAGGAGGGTATCAAGGTCGCAGGGGTGTACAGGCAGACAGGAAGGTGGGTTGAAGTGTGTCTACTTCATTGTTTGATAGAGCAGACGCAGCACGGTTTCATGAAGGGGAAGTCGTGTCTGACCAATTTATTGGAGTTCTATGAGGATGTGTCTAGGGCGGTGGATAGAGGAGAGCCGGTGGATGTGGTCTTTCTTGATTTTCAGAAGGCGTTTGACAAGGTACCTCACAAGAGTTGATTGCAGAAGGTAAGGGGGCATGGAGTTGGGGGTAGGGTGTTAGCTTGGATAGAGGATTGGTTGTCAAATAGGAGGCAGAGAGTGGGGGTCAATGGGTGCTATTCAGATTGGCGGTTGGTGACTAGTGGAGTGCCCCAGGGGTCGGTGCTGGGGCCTCAGCTATTTACCATTTATGTAGATGATCTGGAGGAGGGAACCGAGTGTATGGTGTCGAAATTTGCTGATGACACCAAGATTGGTGGAACGGCAAATTGCGTGGAGGGTGTGGAGAGTCTGCAGAAGGATCTAGATAGGCTGGGCGAATGGGCCAGGAACTGGCAAATGGAATTTAATGTTGGCAAGTGCGAGGTGGTCCACCTTGGTAGGAATAATGGTAGGAAGGACTATTACTTACGTGGCGCAAAACTGCAGCAGGCGACGGTGCGGAGGGACCTCGGGGTCCTTGTGCATGAGTCGCAAAAACCCAGCCTGCAGGTGCAGGAGGTGGTCAGGAAGGCTAATGGGATGCTGGCCTTCATAGCGAGGGGGATTGAATATAAAAGTAGGGAGGTCTTGCTGCGGCTGTATAGGGCATTGGTGAGGCCGCAGCTGGAGTACTGTGCAGTTTTGGTCGCCGTACTTACGCAAGGATATTTTGGCCTTGGAGGGAGTGCAGAGGAGGTTTACTAGGCTGATACCGGAGTTGAGGGGGTTGAGCTATGAGGAGAGGCTGAATAAACTAGGCTTGTACTCGTTAGAGTTTAGAAGAATGAGGGGAGATCTCATTGAGACATATAAGATGATGAATGGGATGGATAGGATAGAGGTGGAGAGACTCTTCCTGCTCAGAAAGGACAGTAGGACTAGGGGGCACAGCCTCAAGATAAAGGGGGGCGGTTTAGAACGGAGTTGAGGAGGAACTTCTTCACTCAAAGGGTGGTGAATCTCTGGAATTCTCTGCCCGTTGAAGTGGTGGAGGCTACTTCGCTAAATATTTTTAAGACGCGGGTTGATGGGTTTTTGATAAGAGAGGGGATTAAGGGTTATGGGGAGAGGGCGGGAATGTGGAACTGAGCCACGACAGATCAGCCATGATCTTATTGAATGGCGGGGCAGGCTCGAAGGGCTAGATGGCCTACTCCTGCTCCTATTTCTTATGTTCTTATGTTCTTCTGAGCACCCGGAATAGACAGGTGAACTTGGAGCGGGGATTGGGACTTGGGACTACGATTTTGTGGCTATTACGGAGACATGGTAAGAACTGGGACAGGAATGGTTGTTGGAAGTTCTGGGGAGAGATGTTTCAGTAAGAGTAGGGAAGGTGGTAAAAGAGGTGGAGGAATAGCATTGTTAATCGAGTATAGTTTAGCAGCTGCTGAAAGGCAGTTCGAGGGGAATCTGCCTCATGAGGTAATATGGGCTGAAGTTGGAAATAGGAAATAAGTGGTCAAGTCTTCAGAAGTTTTCTATAGGCCCCCAAATATCAATAGAGACGTGGAGGAAGAAATTTCAAAACAGATTATGGATAGGTGTGGAGGTCACGGTGTAGTTGTCGTGGGTGACTTTAACTTTCCAAATATTGATCGGAACCTTTATGGGTCGAATAGTTCGGATGGGGCAGTTTTGTACAGCGTGTGCAGGAGAGTTTCCTGACACAACATATGGATAGGCCGACAAGACGTGGGGCCACATTGGACTTGGTACTGGGTAACGAACCGGGCTAAGTGTTAGATTTGTTTGTGGGAGAGGGCTTTGGAGATAGTGACCACAATTCGGTGTCATTCATTATTGCAAGGGAGAGGGATAGTGCCATACGGCAGAACAACGTTTATAATTGAAGGAAGGGTAATTATGATGCGATTAGGCAAGAATTAGGGAGCATAAGTTGGGAACAGAAACTGTCAGGGAAAGGCACAAATGAAAAGTGGAGCTTGTTCAAGGAACAAATACCGCATTTACTTGATAGTTATGTCTCTGTCAGGCAGGGAGGAAATGGCCGAATGAGGGAACCATGGTTCACAAAAGAGGTTGAATGTCCTCTCAAGATGAAAAAGGAAGCGTATGAAAAGATGAGAAAACAAGGTTCAGTTGGGTCGCTTGAGGGTTACAAGGTAGCAAGGAATGAGCTTAAAAAAAGGGCTTAGGAGATCCAGGAGGAGGCATGAGAAGTCCTTGGTGGAGCGGATCAAGGGAAACCCCAAGGCTTTTTACTCTTATGTGAGAAATAAAAGAATGACCAGGATGAGGTTAGGGCCGGTCATGGAGTCAGAAGAGATAACAGAGGTGATGAATGAATACTTTTCTTCAGTGTTCACCAAGGAGAGGGACCATGTTTTTGAGGATGAGAGTATGAGACAGGCTGATAGGCTGGAGGAGGTAGACGTTCTGAGGGTAGATGTATTAGCAATTCTGAAAGACCTGAGGGTCACTAAATCCCCTGGGCCAGATGGGATATATCCTAGGATGCTTGGAGAGGCAAGGGATGAGATTGCAGAGCCTTTGGCTTTGATCTCTGGGTCCTCAATATCCATGGGGATAGTGCCAGAGGACTGGAGAGTGGCGAATATTGTTCCTCTGTTCAAGAAAGGTGAAAGGAATGACCCTGATAATTATAGGCCGGTTAGTCTTACTTTGGTGGTTGGTAAGTTAATGGAAAAGGTCCAGAGGGATAGGATTTATGACCATTTGGAGAGATGCAGCTTAATCCGGTATAGTCACCACGGATTCGTGAGGGGTAAGTCTTGCCTCACAAATTTGATTGAATTCTTTGAGGAGGTACCTAAGTGTGTAGATGAAGGTAGAGCAGCTGATGTTGTATACATGGATTTTAGTAAGGTGTTTGATAAGGCTCCCCATGGTCGGCTCATGAAGAAAGTAAGGAGGTGTGGGATAGAGGGAAATTTGGCCGTTAGGATAAATAACTGTCTAAGTCATAGAAGACAGAAGGTGGTGGTGGATGGAAAAGTTTCAGACTGGAGGCCAGTTACCAGCGGCATGCCACATGGATCAGTGCTGAATCCTCTGCTATTTGTGATTTTTGTCAATGACTTGGAGGAGGGGGCTAAAGGTTGGGTCAGTAAGTTTGCTGATGATGCCAAGATTGGTGGAGGAGTGGATGAGGTGGAAGGCTGTTGTCAGCTGCAAAGAGACATTGATAGGATGCAGAGCTGGGCCGAAAAAAAACGGCAGATGACGTTTAACCCATTTAAGTGCAAGGTGATTCGTTTTGGTAGATCCAATTTGAATGTGGCTTATAAGGTCAACGACATGGTTCTGAGGAATGTGAATGAACAAAGAGATCTTGGGGTTCATATCCACAGATCTCTGAAGGTTGGCACTCAAGTGGATAGAGTCATAAAGAAGATCTATTGTGTGTTGGTGTTTACTAATAGGGGGGGTGGGCTGAGTTTAAGAGCAGTGGGGATATGCTGCAACTATACAGGACCTTGGTGAGACCACATTTGGATTATTGAGTGCAGTTCTGGTCACATCACTATAAGAAGGATGTGGAAGCATTGGAGAGAGTGCAGAGGAGATATACCGGGATGCTGCCTGGTTTAGAGGGTAAAACGTATGAGGAAAGGTTGAGGGAGCTAGGACTTTTCTCTTTAGATTGGAGGAGGATAAGAGGCGACTTACTAAAGGTTTATAAGATGATGAGGGGAATAGATAGAGTGGACGTTCAGAGACTATTTCCTCAGGTGGATGGAGCTGTTACTAGGAGGCATAACGACAAGTTTCATGGTGGGAGATATAGGAGGGATGTCCGAGGTTTCTCTTTCATATTTCTCTTCCTGCGGTTCCTCTGGGTAAGTGTCTCAAGCCATCAGCACTGTGTGTCAAAGCAGTGAAGGGATCTGTCTCGTCTCGTCTGTCATTCTAGGAAGTAGTTTTTATCATCGTTTATCAGGAAGACGTAAAGATATTGGAGAGCAAATGTTAAACGGCAGATATTCTGTTTGGTGGAATTCGACTCATTAATCAAGAGGACGGGGCTGTAGAAACTGCGAGCCTGTGCTGGATAAAGGAGGGAGTGTGGTGATCTTACTGAAATTTTCATGGTTCAGAATGAAAGGGAGATTGCAAACATCCAGAGTCTAGATCGAAGTAGGTATAGCTTTAAATCTAGAATCGGGAGGGTGACAAGGCAGTTTGGATTGAGTGAGGTTGCGTTTTTGCGTGACTCCAGTGAGGCAGTGAACCAGTGAACCCACCGCTCAGTCTGTGAATTTGATCAGAGACCCAATCCGTTTTCAGAGCTGATTTTCAGAACAATATCATAGTCCAGTTTCCCACTGGTTTGCAGTGTGGGAAAACGTTCCGTGGCTCCTGAGGAGGGAACAGGAGACAAGAAGTCCTCCTCCCAACTCTGGTGACTCGGGGCCGTGGGATGCGTGAATATTCAGTGGGGAGGAGAGAGAGCAAGGAGAGTCGAGCAGCAGTGAGAAAGACAAGTCACCTGCTGGTCACAGAGAAATCATTAAAAACTGCCTTCATTCCCACAGTGTGACGCAAATTCCTTCAGAACCAGTGAATATGTTTGCGGAACAGTCACTACTGTAATGCAGGAAATGTAAAACCAATTTCCAAATAGCAAGCTCCCAGAAACAGCATAATGATGAAGTTTGATGATGTTGTTTCAGTGTAAATATTGGGCAAGAAACAGAGGGAACAAACTGCTTACCTAATTTCTGATGGGAATTTCCAGTGGTCAATTAAGATCACTGATTAGACCATTCTGTTCCTCTGAGTGGGACATCGCAATCCAATGGAAGATCAAGTTTGCATTGAGTCTTCAGGTATGAGATTTCTCCCTGTGTGAGTACACTGGCTATCTATTTTGAAGCTACTGCACAATCGCAAGGGCTTGATCTCTGCTGGTTCTGCTGATCAGCGCTGCTGTCACTCAGACTGGGAGAGGCGGGGTTCCGGTAATCCAGGAAGCCGATTGGTCGCACCCACTGTCATTCAGTGTCACGGGATCGGGACCTCTGCCAATTGGGGAGGTGGAGTGACCGGAGCGCCTGTCACTCATCTGAAGGGCGATGGGTTTGCGGAAAGTTGGAGGTGATTGGCTGCATCTCTTCTGTGCGGCACATCGGCAGTGAGTTTTTGATTTGATTTGGTTCATTATTGTCACACGTATTAGCATCCAGTAAAAAGTATTCTTTCTTGCGCACTATACACAAAACGCATACCGTCCACAGAAAAGGAGCGGAGAGAGTGCAGAATGTCGTGTTACATCAGAGCTGGGAAGTGGAGAAAGCTCAACTCAATGCAAAGTCAAATGTTTGATGGCATCAGGGAAGAAGCTGTTCTTGAGTCGGTTGGTTGTGATCTCCGATTGTTGTATCTTTTTTTCCCGACACATAAAGGTGGAAGAGTTGTTTCTGAAGTTACCGTTCGATACGTGGAGTGAACGGAGCAAGCCCCTATTCCATCTCCCTGTTCCAAAAATCAATTTAATATATGGTTCCCAGATACGGGACGTATCAGATATTAAACTGATCAGAACAAATACGACACTTGATCTTCGCCAAAAGGCCGAGAAGCGATGCCAAAGAAAGTGTTTTACTCACAGATGTTGCTTCTTTTAAGGAAGGAATGAGCAGCAGAAGGAGGGGGTGGGGTGGGTCCACCTGAGAGGGCTCACAGAGTTTCTTTCATGCAGTCCGAATGTTACTGCTGAAAAGCAGCCTGACCAGGATTCGAATCTGAATCTCCTGCTCTGGAAGCAAGTGTGCTCGTCCGCTTGGGGTCTTTAATTATGCTGGCTGCTTTTCTGAGGCAGGGGGAAGAGTCAATGGATAGGAAGGTGATTTGCATGATGGACTGGGCTACGTTCACAACCCTTTGTAGTTACTTGCAGTTTTGGTCAGAGCAGGAACCATACCAAGCTGTGATATATGGGAAAGGGTGCTTTCTCTGGTGCATCTGTAAAAAATACTGAGAGTTGCTGCGGTCATGCCAAATTTCCTTTGCCTCCTGAGAAAGTAGAGGCGTTGGCGGTTGGGGGTGAGGGGGTGGACAAAGGTCATTCAAAGGTCCGTTGACCTTGGGTGTGATTTTTCTGGTTTTGGGGCTGGAAAATCCCGCCGTGTGTGTGAACTCAAATCTTTCATTCTTACAAAGCGCAGCCCTGACACCTGCTGACAGAATCTCAGTGCTGCAGGAAAGAATTCCCCATGAAAAACGGCCCAAGAAGTGGGACAGTCTTCGAAGATTCACAGGCAGGATGGGCCGAATGGCCTCTTTCCATTGCGAGATGACATTATGATTTTTATATAATCTGACATTTAGGTCGGATCAAATCCACATTTTCAAAGTTAACCTGAACTGAAGATTGTCATGTGAGATGAGAACAAATACACTCGGCCTCTGTTCCCCAGAGTTTCAATGAGAAGGGGGTTGACACAGGGTAGGTGCTGGAAGGATGGTTCCCCTGACTGGGGTCTCCAGAACCAGGGACTTCAGCAGCTTGATGGTGATGTTCCTGCAGTAATAATCCAGACTGTAATCAGTGGAGAGTTTCCCCCCGATTGCCATTGAGTTGTGTTTCGCTGGGGCTCCTTGATGCCACACTGGGTGAAATGCTGCCATGATGTTCAGGGCAGTCACTCTCACTCCACCTCTGGAATTCAGCTCTTTGCTCCGGCTGGGGGAGATGTTCAGTTCGGCTTCTTCCAGACGCACTGGGCTCCGCATCTCACGGCATCCTCTTTGCAAACTCTCAGGAGGCCATGGAATGGAGTGAAACTAGGCATCCCATGAGAAAGTGTTGGCCTCATATGAAAGGAGGAGTTGAATGAGCGCCCATGATGCGGCTCCGGGCGGCTGAGGGGGGAAAGCGGGCGCGCAGGAGGAAAAGCTCCGCCCAGAGCGCGAGGAGCAGTCGCGCTCTGACCTCCCACCCAAGGTCAGAGTGCGGGAAGAGGCGCGGCTCTGATTGGAAGATCAGGCAGCGTCAGCGGGGGCAGGGGGTGGGGCTAGACGCAGCACAGCATCACGTGATGGGAAGCGCGTGTTGGGGAGGGGAGACCGGGAAAGGACCCGGAGCCCCGGATTTGGAAAGAGACAACGTCCCAAATTCAGCTGATTCAGCTTTCTCACCACATTCTGTGATCCTGAGTGTCACTGATTCACCAGCTCCATTCACACGTCACACACACTGATTGACACCCAAACTGCAACGTCACATTGCGCTCTTCACCTGGTTATTCCTCTGTTCAGATCATTCCTGCTCAAAACACAGGAAAAATCATCAGATTATCCCCAGTCTGACGTGTAAGGCATGGTTACAGTGGATTAACTAGGGCTCAACTAAATACAGTCCTGATGCTGCCCACAAAATAGTTATTAAAGTAATTGTCAAAAGTTGATTTGAGCCACCGAAACAAACCTATTTACCAGATATCGAAAAACGGCGTCAATCTTAATATTTAAAGAGTATCTTAAAGGAGGGGAGAGAGGTCGGGAGGTTTTAGTGGAACCGCGGCCTTAGCGCCGGGACAGCTGAAGACACAGCCACCAATGTTGGAGCAAAGGGAATCAGGGTTTAACAAGAGGCAGAATTGGAGCAGCTCAGAGATCTTAATAAGTTATCGGGCTGGAGGAGTTCATAAAGTTATGGAACAGCGAGGCCAAGGGAGGTGATTTGAACGCAAAGATTTGTTGCGGGAACACTTCAGGCGCACCCAAGCCCGTGTCCCCATCACAAATACAGACAGCATTAAGAAAACACTGAAACAGGCACGGAGGTGATTCTTTAATTTCACTGTCTTTCAAGGTGAAAACTGTGTTATTGACCAACAGAAAATTATCCAAAAACAGAATCACAGACAAGGCCGGAAGGAATAAGGGAATGGGATAAGGATTGGGGAAGGACGCCAGAGTTAGAATAATCCCCATATCTCGTAACATAACAGAACCGCCACCGGAATAGAGGAAAGTCAGGAAACCGACTAACTTGTTCCGTATTGTTCACAAATATTAGACGAATGCCGGAACTCTTATTTCTCAGTAAGAAGTCTCACAACACCAGGTTAAAGTCCAACAGCTGAAGGAGCAGCGCTCCGAAAGCTCGTGATTCCAAATAAACCTGTTGGAGTTTAACCTGGTGTTCTGAGACGTCTCACTGTATCCACCCCAGTCCAACGCCGGCATCTCCACATCTTAATAACAGCTGCTCACTCACCAAGGCCCTTTAGAGGATCATTGAATAGAATCACAGAATCCCTGCAGTGCAGAAGGAGGCTATTCGGCCCATCGAGCATTCGCCAGCAACAATTCCACGCAGGCCCTATCCAAGTATTTACCCTGTCAATCACACATTAAGAGGCTATTTAGCATGGCCAATCAACCTAACCCGCGTTTGTCTGGACTGTGGGAGGAAACTGGAGCATTCCCACGCAGACACGAGGAGAACGTGCAACCTCCACACAGGCAGTTACCCGAGGCTGGAATTGAACCCGGATCCCTGGCGCTGTGAAGCAGCAATGCTAACCACTGTGCCACCGCGCTTCTGTCTATTTACAGTGAGAATTCTTTGCTCTGAAATTCCAATTCCTTTGTAATAGACCAAAAGTCAGGAGTTAACAGTGACCCGAGTCAACGATTTAAAATATAAAGAAATATTTTAGGTGGGAAACACGAGGCTTGTGATTGATTTTTTTAGTGCAGTGTCTCTGAGACGCTCTGTTGAGTGCAAGGAAGTTTGCAGAGTGAGTTGACCCTCACATCATTTTGCCCGGCAGAGGGAATCCCATTGCGATATTGGCTGGAGTACCAGACAACCCGCGAACCCAGGCGGGAGTAACTCTGGCTCTCTTGGGCGGGTTTTCCCGGAGAATGAATTCTGGCGAGCTGTCTCTATGGAGTTTTCTCCTGTTTTTAGCGACCACAGCGACAGTCGCTCCTCCCCGTTGGTTCCCGCTGGTAAACTCAGTAATCCGCTACTGAGGGACTCAACGACTAGGGAAAAGTACGAGACGGCCGCGATCTGCGTGGATCAGAGACTGAGTCTCGAGATGGTACCAAGGAATGGGAATCCCGTTGTTGATGGTTCAGAGCGGCTGGGATCCGTCCCGGATAAACAACCTCCCCGCAGTGGCGTCTGTAGCAGCGCAATGTGCAAAATGTCAATGTCACCGCCACACATGTTCGAGCTCTCCTGAGCGAGTAACAAGATGTTCCGTAACTCCAACCCAAGAGGAGATCTTGAGACCCCCGCCATTGCTACCAGCCCTGTTGGCAGCTGAGTTCGGGTCCCAGAGCAGGAGAGGCAGCCAACCCAGTGGCGGACGACACTGTTACCGAAGAGTAATAGGAGACTATCAATCCATTGCCTGGCACTGCCCTCAGTGTAGCGGAGAAAGGTAACCTGTAACAGTCGGGGAATACCAATGCAGCGAGTGCGAGCTCAGCTTCACCACCAGGTCTGGGCTGAGCCAGCACGACAGGCAGATACATGTCGCTTTGCGCACCCAGAAGCGCCTGGAAGCTCTTCAGGTCAATTCTAAGCCGGGGATCTGTGTCTGTAAGTGAACCCCGGTGCAAGTTACACTCCTGAGGGAACTCGAGCCGAGATTTGCAGGATGCCGGTACACCAATAAGGAAATCGCAAGCATCCTTCAAACTGAAACACCCAAATAAACCTCAGACAGATAAATAAATACAGCATTCCAAATGAAACCATCTCGTCTCATTAACAACTTACATTTTTGAAGTAAGCTCTATCCCACAAGTTCATCCCTAACAAGGGGGAGATATCAAACGCTTTCAAATCATATCAGTGATGCGAGGCAGCAAACAAAACCATCGCCCACATTTCGGTTGCTGCCCGTTTGTAAAGAACGCAAGAATTAAACACCACAGCAAGGGATTCCAACAACTACACCGAGATCTCAGTAAGTACTGCTCAACATCTTACAAGGAGCCAAGACTAGTGGCCAAGGACGGCTCCTTATGGAAACCTGACAAAATACTCACGGTAGATCAGAGAGTTACAGTGGTGGGTGTCACAGTGCGGTACGAAGACGAATACAAGGCACTGAGTTGTGCGGGACTTAAAACGGCACAAATACATCCATCTGGGATCGGAGGTGAAGGAATTACCGGGAGGTTCTGAGTCCGAGTACTTGGGCTTTGTGCTGAGCGCCAGAGGGAAATGGCTGGAAATGAACAACACCTTACTAACATTCTTATTTTACAGAGTAAACAATTTCTCAGCAAGGACAGTGTCAGGGAAAATGGCGGAGAGTAACAATGGGTAAAACTCTATGAAATGGTGGAAGACAAGAGAGGTTAAATTTCTAAAGGTGTAACGGTACAAAGTATAAGAGAATGGGGAATGGGACTGGTGAAGAAGCATAAGGTGGTTCCAGAGCAGTGTTAATGGTTACTGCAGAATGGTAACGGTGGTTAGAATCTGAAGTTCCTGAATTCAATGCTGAGGCTGAAAGGCTGGAAAGGACAGAATGGGAATATTCCTAATTCCTGTCAGGAACAACTAACACTGCATTACCAGAGCTGTGTAAAAGCGGCTGTTGGAAAGAGAGACGTGTCGATGTCCTTTTGGAAACAGTTCATCAGTTAACAGTGATCTCAGTGAATGAGGAATAATAATTATATCAGAACGAACCTTAGATGGAACATATCGAGATCATAGTTGATCTTATTGTGTTCAGTGACTCTGTGATCCTCTGGGGTGTCTGAATGAAATCCGTGGAAAGTTCAGTGTCCAACATTTCACCCGGCAGAATGAATCCCATTGCGATATTCATCAGATGAACAGACAAACCGGGAGTGCAGCAGATTGGAGTTATCTTGGACAAGACAGGGTCTTGATACCAGGCCTGCAGCGATCCTGTTCAGTTCCTGAGTTCTCCAAACACTTGTGCTCCACGATTACTGTTGTTAACTCCCGCTGTCAGCGCAACGATTTGTACTTAAATATTTTCATTGCGGGTTTCTAAACCAACTAAATATAGCAGCATGTATTGAGTTTTTGCAGAATTTTACTGCGTAAAGCCTTCTCACAGAATGGTCAGGGAACATTTCATCAAACAATGGGATTTACTAAATGGGATTTGTTAATTTGAATTTGATCAGATCCAAGGTTCTGAATAAATAACAATGCCAGTCTGATACAACACAGAAAGAGGTTAATCGGCCCATCGAATCTGTGTACCTTTCAAGACAGTCCCCAGGTGAATCAGCTGACAAGAGGGAATCCCCTCGAAAGCTTGTGAGTTTACTATCAAATAAATCGGTTGGACTAAAACATGGTGTTGTCAGACTTCTCACTGTGTTTACCACATCCACAACATCCCCGGGAGCCCAGCCTGCCCCCGACAGAGTTCAATGATTCCCCACCGTTATCCTTTAGACCGCGCCAGTTGTTATCTCCAGTGTGAAAGTGGCGGGGACAGGGCCCACTCTGTAATAATAATTCCCTGAGTGCTGCAGTGATCTTCATCAGTAAATAGCTGAACTGAGGATGTGCGGCAGTAACACCGAAAGTAAAAGCGGTTTGAATCAGGAAGTGCTGAGTGTGAGCATGGCTTCCAGACAACAGCTCCAGGGTTTGACCGAGGAGGCAATTTGTCCAATTTGTCTCGATTTCTTCACTGATCCGGTAATACTGGGTTGTGGACACAACTTCTGCCGCTCCTGTATCACCCAATGTTGGGAAATGAAGGAGAAAAACTCCTGCCCGGAATGTAGAGAGGAGTTTCCGGGAAGAAACCTCAAAGTAAATCGGGCCTTAACGAATCTGGCCGAGAAAGCTCGAAAATTAAAGCTGAATCCGAAAGAGAAGAAAAGTAAACTTCACTGTGAGAAACATCAGGAAGAACTGAAGCTGTTTTGTGAAACTGACAAGAAATTGATCTGTCTGATTTGTAGAGATACGCGGGAACACAGAGAGCACCGCTTCCGGCCCACCGATGAAGCTGTTGAAATCTACAAGGTAAAAGGGAAATATTATTTACCTCATAGTTTTATCACATTTTCAACATACAGCATTTTCATTCTGTGATTTTCCCTCCCAATCACAGGATCAGCTCAAATCTTCTTTAGTTTCTCTCACAGAGAAGAAATTGGCGGTTCTAGAAATGGAAGAGAAACAGAAAGGAAAGATTTCTGAAGTTAGGGTAAGGTCTCCCTGAGCTGATTTTCTGGGATCTCGGTTAGTTTTGTTCCCTTTATCGTGGACCATTAATTATGTTTCACATTTCATTGGGTAGGAACAGTCGAGCAGCCTGCGGACCCACATCACATCCGAGTTCACTAAAATGTATCAGATTCTCACTGAGAAAGAGCAGCGTTTACTCAAAGATCTCAGGAAAGAAGAGGAGAGGATTCTAAAACCAATGGAGAGAAACCTTCGAGAGATTCAGGAGAATTTAAATTCTATTGAGAAGAAACTCTCCAAGTTGCGGAAACAGATGGAGCAAAAAGACCAGCTGATATTTCTGAAGGTGAGGGAATATATTGTGTCTCAGTTCAGGGAAACATCACACAGTCACTAAATAACTGATGGTAATGGTGAAATTAATATAGAATTTACTGAAAAACAGTAACTGATTTCTGTTTATTCCGGGGAAATTCTGCTGTGACTCTGAACTAATGGATCCCACACTGAATAAGATTCCCGGGAATATCTGTAATAAGTTTCTTGATTTTCACAGTTGGTTTGTGATTATTTTCGTGTTTCCCGAGTTTGATTTACTCCTGGAACTCCCATTGTAATCCAGTTCCAGTTCCATGTTGTGAGTGTGTGGGTGTGTCTGGGACGGTGTGTGAGTCACTGCGTCTGTGAGCGGGACTGATGTTCAATTCCAGTTTATTTGACTCTCCACAATCTTCCTTCCAAAATGCATCACTTTACATTTCCGTGTGAAATCTCATCTGCTCTGAGTCTGCTCATTTCACCAGCCTGCCTAACTGCTCCTGAAACCTGTTCTTGTCACCCTCACTGTTCCTGGTTAATTTCTTTCAGGAGGAAGCTTGTTGGAAGAGAAGGTAGGACATGTTCTTTACTGAAACTCTGCAGTTTGGTAAAATAAACTCAGTGATGTGTTATTTTGTATTTATTTATTGGTTGTTGTCACAACTTTAAATGTTCGGTCATTAGTTACCAAGACATCACACACTGCAGGAAATGATAAGCTCCGCGTATACACACTGACGAGAACTTTATGATAACTCAACTCATTACAGTGATTTTACATAACTGTTCTACGATATTGTAATAAATAACAGGGAAGTGTAAATAATACAACCAGGCCGGAAGAGATGACTTGCCCGATGTTGGCCGTTAGTGTCTGTGACCTTCCCACTGACTCTCAGGGAACCGCGCAGTCCATGTTTCTAAGGAGTGGGACACCCATGTCCCTGCATGGAGCCTGACCAACCCGAGAAAGTCTCAGGTTAAAGGGAGAATGGATTCTAAGATTGTACTAAATAAAAATTGGCTTTGCGTCCTTAACAACACCACACTTGTATTCATATAGAACTTTTATTGGAAATTAATATTGCAAGGAGTTTCACAGGAGTATTATAAAGTAAATTGACACAGAACCAAATAAGGAAAGATTAATTTGGATGATAGAGGTAGATTTGAGAGAGCGTCTTCAAGGAAGAAAAAAGAAAGAAAGATAGAGAGGATCAGGGAGAGAATTCCAGAGTTCAGGACCTCGACAGCTGAAGGTCCAGCTCCCAATGTGGGAGTGACTGAAATCAGAGATGTTCAAGGTGTCGGGAGTAGAGAAGAGCAGGATTCTGTGGGGCCAGGGATTGCAGAATTGGATATTGAACTTTGGGATGATTTCAGTCTTTGTCTTTGTTCTACAAACTTTGTTTATCATACAGCAAGTGGACAGGCTAAACATTTATCATTTCCTGCAGTCTGTGATGTCTGTTATCACGTTTTGAACCTTTTTCAAGACGTGGCCGTTTCCATTCTCTGCCCTTGAATTTAAAAGTTATTTCTTTCTCATTTAGAGAAACAAGATTAACATTTCACTTTGTACATTTTCTCTGTCATCAAAAATGCTGTAAACTTGACCATTTAAATAAGTTCTAAATTCTCCTAACAAAGACAAATCCATAGCATCATTTTTACCATTTACAGGATTAGTCAGGAGTATAACAAACTCTCAGTGTCTGCTGCCGCCCTGCCTATCAGAAAGTACAAAGACCTTTTACAGTACAGAGCATGGAGAGAAATGATAAACTTCATTAACCCCGGTAAGTCTCATATTATATGTCCTGCTTATCAATCCAGTTGTAAATATATTGAATGGGCTCCAAAGATCCATCTTAAATAGTCACATTTCCAGTTGTTAATACCTGCAGTCTCCCCATTCTCATATTTCTCTTTCTGAGGTTCCTCCGGGGAAATGTCTGAAGCCATCTGCACTGTGTGTCAAAGCAGTGAAGGGATCTGTATAACCAGAGGAATAGAGCACCAATCTCAGGATGTGAAATGGAATTGCTCCAGGAGACTGGACTGGTCTACTCTGTCATTGTGGGAAACATTTTTTTATCATCATTTATCAGGAAGACACACAGACATTAGAGAGCAGGTGTTGAAGTGGTGGAGGCTACCTCGCTAAATATTTTTAAGACGCGGGTTGATGGGTTTTTGATAAGAGAGGGGATTAAGGGTTATGGGGAGAGGGCGGGAATGTGGAACTGAGCCGCGACAGATCAGCCATGATCTTATTGAATGGTGGGGCAGGCTCGAAGGGCTAGATGGCCAACTCCTGCTCCTATTTCTTATGTTCTTATATTCTGTTTGCTGGAATTGGACACCTTAATCAAGAGGATGGATGCAGAAAGTGCGAGTCTACATTGGATAAGGGAGGGAATGTGGTGATCTTATTGAAATGTTCATGCTCTGGAATAAAAGGGTGGTTATAAACGTCCACAGGTTTCACACAGTCACAGAGTCTAGATCAAAGCTTTACATCTAGAATAGGGAGGATGACAGGGCAGTTTGGATTGAGTGAGGTTGAGTTTTTGAGTGACTCCATTGAGGTAGTGAACCAGTGAACCCATCGCTCACTCGATGAATTTGATCAGAGGCCCAATCCATTCTGAGAGCTGATCTTCAGAACAAAATCTCTGTCCAGTTTCCCGCGGGTTTGCAGTGTGGGAAAATGTTCTGTCGTTCCTGAGGAGGGAACAGGGGATAAGAAATCCTCATGAATACACAGCAGGAGTGAGAGAGAAAGAACGTAAGAACATAAGAAATAGGAGCAGGAGTAGGCCATCTAGCCCTTCGAGCCTGCCCCGCCATTCAATAAGATCATGGCTGATCTGTCGTGTCTCAGTTCCACATTCCCACCCTCTCCCCTTAACCCTTAATCCCCCTGCCTATCAAACACCTATCAACCCACGTCTTAAATATATTTAATGAGGCAGCCTCCACCACTTCAACGGGCAGAGAATTCCAGAGATTCACCACCCTTTCAGCGAAGAAGTTCCTCCTCAACTCTGTTCTAAACCGCCCCCCCTTTATCTTTATCCTTCTGTCCTTTCTGA
This sequence comes from Carcharhinus amblyrhynchos, assembly GCF_965287045.1. Lineage (NCBI taxonomy): Eukaryota > Metazoa > Chordata > Chondrichthyes > Carcharhiniformes > Carcharhinidae > Carcharhinus > Carcharhinus amblyrhynchos. The sequence continues at coordinate 5,695,072 of NW_027649781.1, read as the reverse complement.
GCGGGAAGAGCCTCTCCACCTCTATCCTATCCATCCCATTCATCATCTTATATGTCTCAATGAGATCTCCCCTCATTCTTCTAAACTCTAACGAGTACAAGCCTAGTTTATTCAGCCTCCCCTCATAGTTCAACCCCCTCAATTCCGGTATCAGCCTAGTAAACCTCCTCTGCACTCCCTCCAAGGCCAAAATATCCTTGCGTAAGTGCAGCGACTGAAACTGCACACAGTACTCCAGCTGCAGCCTCACCAGTGCCCTGTACAGTTGCAGCAAGACCTCCCTACTTTTATATTCAATCCCCCTTGCTGTGAAGGCCAGCATCCCATTCGCCTTCCTGACCACCTGCTGCACCTGCAGGCTGGGTTTTTGCAACTCATGCACAAGGACCCCGAGGTCCCTCTGCACCGTCGCATATTGCAGTTTTTCGCCATGTAAGTAGTAGTCCTCCCTACCATTATTCCTACCAAAGTGGACAACTTCACACTTGCCAACATGAAATCCCATTTGCCAGTTCCTGGCCCATTCACCTAGCCTATCTAGATCCTTCTGCAGACTCTCCACACCCTCCGCACAATTTGCCGTTCCACCAATCTTGGTGTCATCAGCAAATTTCGACACCATACACTCGGTTCCCTCCTCCAGATCATCTATATAAATGGTAAATAGCTGAGGCCCCAGCACCGACCCCTGGGGCACTCCACTAGTCACCAACTGCCAATCCGAATAGCACCCATTGACCCCCACTCTCTGCCTCCTATTTGACAGCCAATCCCCTATCCACGCTAACACCCTACCCCCAACTCCATGCCCCCTGACCTTCTGTAATAACCTCTTGTGAGGCACCTTATCAAACGCCTTTTGAACATCAAGAAACACCACATCCACCGGCTCTCCTCTATCCACCGCCCTAGACACATCCTCATAGAAGTCCAATAAATTTGTCAGACACGACTTCCCCTTGATGAAACGGTGCTGCGTCTGCTGTATCAAACAATTCTCCTCAAGATGCCTCACTATTTTCTCCTTGATCATGGATTCTAACATTTTACCTGCAACAGACATTAAACTAACCGGCCTATAATTCCTTGACTTTTGTCTGCCACCCTTCTTAAACAACGGCGTAACATTAGCCGTTTTCCAATCTTCCGGCACTTCCCCGGAATCCAGCAACATTTGGAAAATAATCACCAAGGCATCCACTATCACCTCCGCCATTTCTGTCAGAACCCTTGGATGCATTCCATCCGGTCCTGGGGACTTGCCCACAATCAGTCCCTCCAGTCTGTCGAGCACAGCCTCTCCAGTAACAATAATGTCATTCAGGCCCTCCTCTCCTACCATCTTTCCATCGCTTACACCCGGCAAATTATTCACGTCCTCCTCTGTGAAGACCGAAACAAAGAAGTTATTCAAGGCCTCAGCCATTTCCCCACCCCCTACCACTAAGTCCCCCCTCTCATCCTCTAAGGGTCCAACGTTCACCCTAGTCAGCCTCTTCCTTTTTATATATTTATCAAAACTCTTACTATCCTTTTTTATATTTAGAGCTGGCCCAGCTTCATAGTTTATCCTACCCTTCTTTAACAACTTCTTTGTCATTCTTTGTTGACATTTAAACCTCTCCCAATCCTCTTCTCGCCCACTACTCTTAGCTACTCTAAATGCATCCGCTTTTAATTTAACACTTTCCTTTACCTTCTGCAGAAGGTAACAATAATGTCAGGCTTCAATAATGAAGGCTTCTGCAGAAATTGCAGATGTATGGGATTGAGGGTGATTTAGGAAATTGGATTAGGAATTAAGAAAATAACAACATAAGAAATAGGAGCAGGAGTAGGCCATCTAGCCCTTCAAGCCTGCCCCGCCATTCAATAAGATCATGGCTGTTCTGTCGTGGCTCAGTTCCACCTTCCCGCCCTCTCCCCATAACCCTTAATCCCCTCTCTTATCAAAAACCCATCAACCCGCGTCTTAAAAATATTTAGCGAGGCAGCCTCCACCACTTCAACGGGCAGAGAATTCCATAGATTCACCCTCTTTGAGTGAAGAAGTTCCTCCTCAACTCCGTTCTAAACCGCCCCCCCTTTATCTTGAGGCTGTGCCCCCTAGTCCTACTGTCTTTTTTGAGCGGCTGGCGAATTGGCTGGCGGATAGGAGACAGAGGGTGGTGGTTGATGGTAAGTATTCGTCATGGAGTTCAGTTACGAGTGGTGTGCCTCAGGGATCTGTTTTGGGGCCACTGTTGTTTGTAATCTTTATTAATGATCTGGATGAGGGTATAGTTGGGTGGATTAGTAAATTTGCTGATGACACCAAAGTCGGAGGTGTGGTAGATTGTGAGGAAGGGTGTCTTAGTCTACAGGGAGACTTGGACAAGTTGCAGAGCTGGGCCGAGAGGTGGAGGATGGAGTTTAATGTGGAAAAGTGTGAGGTAATTCACTTTGGCAGGAATAACGGATGTGTAGAGTATAGGGCTAACGGTAGGACTCTGAATCGTGTGGATGAACAGAGGGATCTAGGTGTATGTGTACATAGATCCCTGAAAGTTGGGAATCAAGTAGATAAGGTTGTTAGGAAGGCATACGTTGGCTTGGCGTTTATTGGTAGGGGGATTGAATTTAGGAGCCACAGCGTCATGTTGCAACTGTACAAAACTCTGGTGCGGCCGCACTTGGAGTATTGTGTGCAGTTCTGGTCCCCACATTATAGGAAGGATGTGGAGGCTTTGGAGAGGGTGCAGAGGAGGTTTACCAGGATGCTGCCTGGTATGGAGGGTAGGTCCTATGAGGAGAGACTGAGGGATTTGAGGTTGTTTTCGTTAGAAAGAAGGCGGCTAAGAGGGGACCTTATTGAAACATATAAGATGACTAGAGGTTTAGATAGGGTGGACAGTGATAGCCTTTTTCCTCGGACGGAGAAAGCTAGCACGAGGGGGCATAGCTTTAAATTAAGGGGTGGTAGTTATAGGACGGATGTCAGGGGTAGGTTCTTTACCTAGAGGGTGGTGAGGGATTGGAATGCCCTGCCTGCTGCAGTTGTAAATGCGCCTAGTTTGGGGGCGTTTAAGAGATCCGTGGATAGGTTTATGGATGGGAAGGGTTTGGTTTAGGTTAGAGGGTCATTGTTTTTTAACTGGTCGGCGCAACATTGTGGGCCGAAGGGCCTGTTCTGTGCTGTAATGTTCTATGTTCTATGTTCAGCAAGCAGGAGTAAGAAAAATAACTCACCTCCTGGTCACAGAGAAATCATCAAAAGCTCCCTTCATTCCTGCAGTGTGAGCCTAAACACTTTCGAACTAGTGGAATTATTCTAAGGAACAGTCAGTGTTTGAATGTAGAAAATGAGAAAACCAATGTCCAAGCAGGATCTCAGGAACAGCATTGTGATGATGATGAAGTCTTCTGTTTTGATGTTGTCGTTTCCGGTATAAATATTAGAAAGGAAACAGAGCAAATAATTCCTTATATCATTTCTATTAGGGTTTCCAGTGGTCCCTTTAAGACCAGGGATTAATTGTACAGATTGTTCCTCTGGGTGGGGCATCACCATCCAATGGAAGATTAAGATTGTATTGAGTCTCCAGTTATATCAAATGTCTCCAGTTTGTACAGACAATGTGACTTCTCCTTATGTTTAGTGTGGGAAAACTGGATACCTATTTTGCTGCTGCTACATTATTGTGGGGGTTTGATCTCTGCCATTCTTTACATTCTCATCAGTCATCTGTCCTGCCATTCATCTTTGCTCAGTTATATGTTTCTCCATGTATCTGAGCTTTTCCTTAACTTCTTCAGTGAGCCACAGATGGTGGGTCCTCCCATTGGGGATTTTCTTTACAGTAGGAATATATTTATTCTGAATATTCTGAAATATCATCTTAAATACCTGCCTTTGCTTCTGTATCGATGTATCCCCAAGCCTGGGGACCCAGTTCACTACAACTAGCTTAGCTTTCATGATGAGATAGTTGCCCCTATTTAAGTTTAAAATACCGAACTTAGACCCTCTCTTTTCCCTTTCAAACAGGATTTCAAATTCAATCATATTGTAGTTGCGGCGACCAAGTGCTGCTTTCACTCAGAATTCACTAATTATTATTAATATAACCTACTCTCTGGTTAATTCCAGAACGTTCTGCTATGAGAAACTTCCTCGAAAGAATTCTGTGAACTCCCCATCCAGGCAACTACAGCCTGATTTTTCTGGTTTATATTTAGATGAAAATCAGCCATGATTATTACAGTCTCTTTATCTGTGACCCACATTGTGGCTACTGGTGAGGCCGCAGCTGGAGAACTGTGTGCAGTTTTGGGCGCTGCACCTGCACAAAGATATTTTGGCCTTGGAGGGAGTGCAGAGGAGGTTTACTAGGCTGATACCGGAGTTGAGGGGGTTGAGCTATGAAGAGAAGCTGAATAAACTAGGCTTGTACTCGTTGGAGTTTAGAAGAATGAGGGGAGATCTCATTGAGACATATAAGATGATGAATGGGATTGATAGGATGGAGGTGGAGAGACTCTTCCCGCTCAAAAAAGACAGTAGGACTAGGGGGCACAGCCTCAAGATAAAGGGGGGGGCGGTTTAGAACGGAGTTGAGGAGGAACTTCTTCACTGAAAGGGTGGTGAATCTCTGGAATTCTCTGCCCGTTGAAGTGGTGGAGGCTGCCTCGCTAAATATTTTTAAGACACGGGTTGATGGGTTTTTGATAAGAGAGGGGATTAAGGGTTATGGGGAGAGGGCGGGAAAGTGGAACTGAGCCACGACAGATCAGCCATGATCTTATTGAATGGCGGGGCAGGCTTGAAGGGCTAGATGGCCTACTCCTGCTCCTATTTCCTATGTTCTTATGTTCTTATGTTTGTCGACGACTCCCACTATTGACTTCTTTCCCCTACTATTCCTCATCTCCAAACCGATTTTATATCAGGATCTCCTGCACCAGGATCATCTCCAGCTATTGCACCAATGAGTCCCTTGATAAACAGTGCTCCCACTCCACTTTTACCTAGCTTTCTATTCTTCTTGCATATTAGTAAATGTTATCCTTTCCTCCTGCAGCAATGTCTCTGTAATCAGATCATATTCATTGACTTCAATATGTGTTATCAATTTGTTAACTTTATGATGAATGTTGTGTGCATTCAAATACAGAGCCTTTAGTTTCATATTTTTATTACCTTTGTACTAATTAGTCTTGACTCTTGGTGTATTCGTAGGTTTTATCTGTTTGTCCATTCCCGTTATTCTCTGATCCCCATTTCCCATATTATTTTGATGGTTTGTTGCCTTGAATCTCCCCCTGGATTTGCCACATATGTTCAAGGTAGCTTACCCTCTGAGTTGAGTTTGAAGCCCTTTTTACTTCCCGTGTTATGCAATTTCCTGGAACACTCATTCTAGCAGTTCAGGTGTACACCGTCCCAACAATGAGGCAGCATGGGGTGCGGGGGGCGGGCGGGCGGGCGGGGGGGGGAGTTGGGGAAGTGGCAAGATAGCACAGTGGTTAGCAGGGACTTGGGTTCGATTCCCAGCTTGGGTCACTGTCTGTGTGTAGTTTGCACGTTCTCCCTGTGCTAGCTTGGGTTTCCTCCGGGTGCCCCGGTTTCCTCCCACATTCTGAAAGACATGCTGGTTAGGTGCATTGACTGGAACAGGGGCCAGACTGTGGCAACTAGGGGAATTTCACAGTAACTTCATTGCAGTGTTAATGTAAGCCTTACTTGTGACTGATAAATAAACTTTAACTTGACTACTGTCTGGTGGTTCTAACATCCGCCATCATGAAATGCTTTGAAAGGTTTGTCATGGCACGAATCAATTCCAGCCTCCCAGATTGACTGGATCCACAACAGTTGGCCTATCACTGCAAAAGGTCCACAGCAGACGCCATTTCCCCGATCCGACACTCAAACCTGGATCACCTAGTTAACAACGACACCTATGTCAGACTCCTATTTATTGACTACAGCTCAGCCTTCAACACCATTCTTCCTACAAAACTCATCTTGAAATTCCCTGGCCTATGGCTTGGCTCCTCCTTTTGCAACTGGATCCTAGATGTCTTTTCTACAGACCACAATTCAGCAAGGATAGGTGACAACATCTCCTCTGTGATCATCCTCAACTCCAGTGCTCCACAAGGCTATTTCCTCAGTCCCTGACGATACTCCTCAAACACCTATGACCATGTGGCCAAATTCCCCTCCAGCCCAATATTCAAATTTGCTGATGATACAACCGTAGTGGGTCAAATCTCAAACAATGATGAGATGGGCTACAGGAAAGAGATAGAGAATCTGGCAAAATGGTGTGACGACAATCTCCCTCAATGTTGTAAAATGAACGAGAGTCATCAACTTCAGGAAATGTATTGGAGGACATGCTCCTGTCTACAAAAACAGGGAGGAAGTGGAAATGGTCGAGAGCTTCAGATTTCAAGGTGTTCAGATCACTAATAGCCTGTCCTGGTCCCTCCATGCCAAATCGATAGTTAAGAAAGATCAACAGTGCCTGTGCTTTCTCAGGAGGCTTAGGAAATTCAGCATGAGCACCATGACTCTCACCAACTTTTACAGATGCACCATAGAAAGCATTGATATGGCTCCTGCTTTGACCAAGACCGCAACAAACTACAAAGTGTAGCCTAATCCATCATGCAAACCAGCCCCCCATCCATTGACTCCTTCTACACTTCCCGTTGCCTCAGGGAAAGCAGCCAGCATAATCAAGTAACCCATGCACCCTGGACATATTCTCTTCCAACTTCTTGTATCTGTCGGGAAAAAGATACAAAAGTCTGAGAATACGTACAAACCAACTCAAGAACAGCTTCTTCCTTGCTGCCATCAGACTTTTGATTGGTGTTATCATATATTAAGCTGGCTTTCTCTTCACCCCATCTGTAACTGTGACACTATATTTGGCATCCAAGACTTTCGTTCTCTCATATGTACTCTATGAATAGTATTTTTCGTCTGTGTAGCCTGCAAGAAACAATATTTTTCACAGCATAAATGTGACAATAATAAATCAAATCAAAACAACCCACTATCCCCAATACTGGTGCCAATGCCCATGATCCAGACACCAGCCTTCGAACATTCATCTTTGCCATCTCATTTTCCCTCTGCCAGTTTACATGTAGCTCAGGTAATGATCCAGAGATTATGACCTTTGAGGTTCTGCTCCTTAATTTGTACCGAGCCTCTCACGGTGACTATGCCCTTTACAGACATCCCAAATACCCCTGCTTGTGTGACCACTTCCCTCCAACCTAACTGCCACTCCAGATAGTTCTCTAGTTAACATAGAAACTAGAAGCAGGAGTAGGCCATTTGGCCCTTCAAACATGCTCTGCTTTTTAATTTGATGATGGAGGATCATCAAATTCAATATCCTCCCCTCTTCTCCCCATATCTCTTGATCCATTAGCCCCAAGAACTCAATCTAATTTCTTTTTGAAATCACACAACATTTTGGCCTTAACTACATTCAGTTATTGTGAATTCCACAGATTCACCATCCTCTGAGTGAAGAAATTTCTCCTCACGTCAGTTCTGAAAGGTTTACCCCTTATCCTCAAACTATGACCCCTCGATCCAGACTCCTCCACGATTTGGAACATTCTTTACGAATCTAACCTGTCTAACCCTGTTAGAATTTTAAAGTTTCTATGAGATCCCCTTTTCACCCTTCTAAACTGCAGTGACTGTAATCCTAACCGACTTAATCTCTCCTCATATGACAGACCTGCCACCCCAGAAATCAGCCTGGTAATCCTTTGCTGTATTCCCTCTATAGCAAGGACATCGTTCCTCAGATGAGGAGGTCAAAACTGCACACAGTAGTCCAGGTGTGGCCTCACCAATGTGCTATATAATTGCAGCAAAACATCCCCATTCCAATACTCAAATCCTCTCACGATGAAGGTCAACATATCAAAGAACAAAGAAAATTACAGCACAGGAACACGCCCATTGGCCCTCCAAGCCTGCATCGACCATGCCGTCCAACTGAACTAAAACCCCCTACCCTTATGGGAACCATATCCCTCCATTCCCACCCTATTCATGTATTTGTCAAGACTCCCCTTAAAAGCCACAATCGTATCTCCTTCCACCTCTCTCGGCAGAGAGTCCCAGACACCTATCACCCTCTGTGTAAAAAAACTTACCTCGTACATCTCCTATAAACCTTATCCCTCGCAACTTAAACTTATGCTCACTAGTAATTGACTCTTCCACCTTGGGAGAAAGCTTCTGAATATCAACTCTGTCTATGCCCCTCATAATCTATCAATTCGCCCCTCAACCTCCATCGTTCCAGTGAGAACAAAACAAGCTTCTCCAACCTCTCGTCATATTTAATGCCCTCCATATCCCCAGGGCCTGATGGGATATAGCCCAGAATACTGAGAGAGGCAAGGGAGGAAATTTCTGGGGCCTTGAGAGAAATCTTTGCATCCTCACTAGCTACAGAGAAAGTCCCAGAAGATTGGAGAATTCCTGATGTTGTTCCTACGTTTAAGAAGGGTAGCAAGAATAATCCAGGTAATTCCGATCCAATGAGCCTTACTTCAGTAGTAGGGAAATTATTGGAGAGGATTCTTCGAGACAGGATATATTCCCACTTGGAAATAAGTGGACGTATTCGTGAGAGCCAACATGGTTTTGTGAAGGAGAGGTCGTGTCTCACAAACTTGATGGAGTTTTTTGAGGAAGTGACAAAGATGACTGATGAGAGTAGGGCAGTGGATGTTGTCTACATGGACTTCAGTAAGGCCTTTGACAGGGTCCCTCATGACTGACTGGTGCAGAAGCTAAAGTTGCATGGGATCAGAGGTGAACTAGCAAAGTGGATAAAGTCAAAGAAGACAGAGCGTAGGAATGGAAGGGTGAGTTTCTGAATGGAGGGCTGTGACAAATAGTGATCCTTAGGGATCAGTACTGGGATCTTTGCTGTTTGTAATATATATAAATGATTTGGAGGAAAATGTAACTGGATTGATTAGTAAGATTGCAGATGACAAAAAGGTTGGTGGATTTGTGCATAGCGATGAGGACCATCAGGGAATACAGCAGTTGGAGACTTGGGTGGAGAGATGGCAGAAGGAAATTGATCTGCACAAATTTTTTTACTCAGAGAGTGGGTCCCTGGAACTGGGTTGCTGGGGAAGGTAGTGGAAGCGGATACCGTAGTGACTTTTAAGGGGCGTCTTGACAAGTACATGAATTGGAGGGAACAGAGGGATATGGTCCCCAAAAGGGTAGAGGGTTTTAGTTAAGTTGGGCAGCATGGTCGGTGCAGGATTGGAAGGACGAAGGGCCTGTTCCTATGCAGTTTGTTAAACTGATCCTTTTTCCGAAATCCCGACTGTGCCCAAATTCACCATTATTTTCTCAGTGTTCAGTTATTCCATCATTTGTTACAGATCCTAGCATTTTCCGTCGGACTAATGTCAGGCCAACAAGTTTTTCATTCTCCATATTCTCTCTCCCTTCTTTCTTAAACATCGGAGTTACATTTGCACCTTCCAATCTGCAGGAACAATTCCAGAGTCTGTAGACTTTTGAAAGATAACCACCAATGCATCAACTTTCTTGACAGTCATGACTTTCAGCATCTGAGAAAGAGATCACCAAGTCTGGGGAAATTTATCTCCTTCAAATCTCATTCATTTCTCTATTTCCACTATTCTTATAAGCATAAAAGCATCTTGTTGTTCCTCATTAATACCAGCCACCTGATTCTCCATTATTTATGGAAGGTTTTTAACGAATGGTGATCATTGACATTTGGACAGATTATTGAGAAAGTCTGTGTGTTCTGCCTTGGTCATGTCATCTAACATGAGGTTTGAGGTGTGTGTGAGACCAGTGCCTGGAGCTGTGAGGTAGCAGCTGACCAATGCACCACTGTGCCTTGTGTTTCTTTCAAATTATGGAATCTTATGGCTTTATCCTCTTAGTGAGTAATTAGGATTTCCTTTTAATTCATGCTTACCTCGTTCATTATTTATGTATAAGATATATAGTATTACTGTTTGCTTTGTTGACTCTTTAATAGAAAAAAATTACTCCTCACTTCCCCACTTACTCTAATTCAGGGTCCTGGCGAGTCAGAGACAATACCGACAGGCAGAGGGTGTTAAGACACCAATCCATCACAGGGCACACACTCACACACAAAAATTAAAGGGGCAATTTAACATTGCCAATCCACCTAATCCACACATCATTGATGTGGGGAGGAAACGGGAGCACCCGGAGGAAACCCATGAAGACACAGGGAGAATGTGCAAACCTCAACACAGACAGTGACCCAAGGTTGGAATTGAACCCATGTCTCTGGAGCTGTGAGGCAGCATTGCCAACCATTATGCCCTGACGCTGTCTCAAAAATTATTGTATTTCTTTCAAATTATTGAATCTCATGGCTTTATACCCTTCTTCAGTAACTGGGATTTCAAATTTGCTCTGTGCACCAAAAAAAAACGTTGATTGTTCCTATTCTGAACATAACCAAATATGGAGCTTCATCCAATATTGTAACAAATTTGGGGTCTGGTCTGATATCGCACTGAGAAACTCAGAACTTTAGTGTAGAGAGGGATCTGGATGTCCTGGTGTAAAAATCACAAAATCTTAGTCTGCATTTACAGGAAGTAATTAGGAATATCAATGGAATGTTAATGTTTCTTGTAAGGACAATCAAATATAAAAAATTGTGCCTGCAAGCATACAGGGCCTTAGTGAGGCTGCATTTGGAGGAATGTGCAATATTTTGATCTCCTTACGTAAGATCATGAGATCATAAGACAAAGGTAGGTCATTTGGCTCATTGAGTCTGCTCTGCCATTCAATTAGATCAGGACTGGTCTGATGTGATAATCCTCCAACTCCATTTTCCCACCTCATTTCCATAACCCTGATTCCATTACTGATGAAAAATCTGTCTCTTTCAGCCCCAAAGATATATTCCAGTCTTTACACCTCTCTGCGGTAAAGAGTTCCAAGAATTCACTACTCTGAGAGCAGAAATTCCTCCTCATCTCTGTCTTAAATGGATCAGCCTTTCCTTTGAGAATATGCTCTTTGGTCGTGGAATCTCCCACAAGGGGAAACAAACTGTCAGCATCCAAGCTGTCAAGCCCCCTGAGAATCCTGTATATATCAATAAGGTCACCTCTCCTTCTTCTCAACTCCACTGAGTACAGGCCCAACCTACTTAGCCTCGATTGATAAAACTATCCTGTCATATTTGGAATCAATCAAATTAACTTTCTCTGGACTACTTTGAATGATGGAATGTCTTTTCTGAGATGAGGGGATGATAACAGTATTCCAGGTGTGGTCAAACTAGTCACTTCTACAGTTCTAGCAAGACCTCCCTATTTTCACACTCCATTCCCTTTTCAATTACGGTCAATATTCCATTTGTCTTCCCTCACACTTGCTGAGCTTGCATGCCAGCTTTTTTGTGATTTATGCACAAGGATCCCAAATCCCTCTGTGCTGCAGCTTTCTGCAGTCTTTCTCTATTTAAATAATATCCAGCTCCTTTATTCTTCCCACCAATCTGCAAAACTTCAAATTTTCCTGCATTATTTTTCATCTGCCAAGCTTTCATCCACACACCTAATTTTTTTTATCCCTCTGCAGACCCTGTCATCCTCAGCACTTGCCTTCCCACCTATTTTTGTGTCATCTCAAATTTAGCAGTAGTACATTCACTTCCCTTATCCAAATTATTAATATATATAACATAAGAAATGACCATTGAGTTAGAGACTGATTCCTGGGATGAAGGCAGTTATATTTTCATGAAAGCCTGAGCAGATTTGGCCGATATCCATTGGAGTTTAGAAGAATGAGAGGTGATCTTATTGAAACATAGAAGACACTGAGGGGACTCAACAGGATTGATGCTGAGTGGATGTTTCCCTTGCGATGGCGTCTTGTACAATGCATGTTTTGAAAATTAGCAATCTCGCATTTAATACAGAAATAAGATTTTGTTTTCTATCAGAGGGTCATTTGTGTTGGAATTCTCTACCCCAGTGAGCAGCAGAGGCCGGATCACTGACAATATTCAATCAGATCAGTCATGATCTTGTTCAGAACAGGCTCGAGGGGCCAAATGGCCTACTCCTGTTCCGAATTATTTTGTTCTTGGAATTGAGGTTTTGTGTGATATCTTACAGACTTGGATTGTGAACAATCTGTACAGTGACATTTACACAATATTTCACAGAGATATCACCTCCCAGCCGCTGTCTCCAGCTTTCTCTCCTCTACCTCTGTCCCCTCTCCCTCTCTCCTCAACCTTGACCGTCACCCCCCCACTCTCCTTCTCACAGCCTGTCTTCCCTCTCTCAAATTCTCCTTCCCCAACCCTGCTATCTCTCTCTCCTTCCACTCCCTGTCACTTATGCACTCCTCTGCTCACATACTCCCCACTTCTCCCCACTAACTTCTTTCCACCTACATTCTCTCCCTCCCCTTTCTTCCTCTCTCACTCACCTCCCATTCTTCCTTTGACTCTCCCTCTTTAATTCGTCTCTTCTTCCTACTTTGTGTGGCATGGTGGCTCAGTGGTTCACATTGCTGCCCCACAGAGCCAGGGAGCCGCTTTCGATTCCTGGTTTGGGTCACGTCTGTGCAGAATCTACATGTTCTCCCTCACGTCTGCGTGGGTTTCCTTCCACAGTTCGAAAGACATGCTAGTTAGCGATGCTAAATTCTCCCTCAGTGTACCCGAACAGGCACCGAAGTGTGGTGACTAGGGGATTTTCACACTAACTTCATTACAGTGTTAATGTAAGCCTACTTGTGACGCTAATTAACTTGGAAATCAATCTGTCCCGCAATCTCTCTCCCATTTCCCACAACCATCCCATCTCCCTGCCAGCCACTCATTTGTCCCTCCTGCTCCCCGACCCTGCTCCTCACCCACTCTCTCTCAGCACCTTCCTATTCTCCCCCATCGACACATAATCTCGCTCCACCTCACCTCCTATCCCCTTCCCTCATCATTCTGGTATACTTCACCCCCTCACTCTCTTCTCTTCAGACTCTCTCCCCTTTCCCTCTCTCTCACATTCTTCCCTGCCCCTCCTGCTTTATTTCCCATCTTGTCTTTACACGGAAGGGTCTGTTTATTTCTTCCTCCCACACTATCTGCCTTCCAGATGCTCTCTCTACTCTGCTCTTTCTTTCTCACCCACTATCCCAATCCCTGTCATCTGCTCTGCTGTTCTCTCTCCTGCTTCCACACTCAAAACATCCCACTCTGAATCTCCCACATCCCACTCTCAATCTCCCTCTTTACACTCCGGCTCCCTCCAGTCCCTCTCATTCCTGCCTCTTTTCTCTCTTCCCAACTGCACCTCTCCACCTATCTTCTCATCCCCCCTCCCTATCTCTCTGTCACTCACTATCTTCTCTCCGCTCTTCCCTGCCGTTCCTTCCTGGTCTATTCCCCCTCCTCTCCCCTCCCTCCGGCTCCATGTTGCCATCCCATTCCTGCTCCCACTCCCTCCTCCCCCTCATTCTCCCCTCCCCCTCACAAACCTCTCTCCTCTCCTCCCCACCCGCTCTCTTTAAATCACTGACTGTGTTATTTTCACTTTCCCCCAGCTCCAGCCTCTCTGACTCTGGATCCGAACACAGCGCAACCCTGGCTCATCCTGTCTGAGGACCGGACCAGTGTGAGAGTCGGAGACAAACGGCAGCCGCTCCCTGACACCCCGGAGAGGTTTGATCCCGGTCTCTCTGTCCTGGGATCAGAGGGATTCACATCAGGGAGACATTACTGGGAGGTGGAGGTGGGGGAGCAGACAGGGTGGGATCTGGGAGTGGCCCGAGAGTCTGTGAACAGGAAAGGGGGAATCTCCCCGAGCCCTGAGACCGGATTCTGGATGGTGGGGTTGTTACCCAGAAGTGGTTATTTTGCCCTCACCTCCCCCTCACGGACCCGCCTCACCCCGAGTGTGAATCTCCGGAAGATCGGGGTTTCCCTGGACTATGAGGGTGGACAGGTGTCATTTTACAATGCGGACAACATGTCCCATCTCCACACTTTCACCCACACTTTCACTGAGAGAATCTTTCCCATCTTCAGTCCGGGATGGAGAATCGACGGGAAAAACTCGGCGCCGCTGACAATCTGCAGGATTAAAGGTCTCTAACAGATCCACCCCATAATTTCACACCGTCTCCCTGCCTCCTGCCAGCTGTAAACTGATGGAACCTGTTCATATTGTGGTTATTATATAGAATTATAATTTACATTGGGGGCTCCATGATTACATTTGTAAAATGATTCTTCAAAGAAAACAATCTGTGAACCGCTGGAATCGAAACAGTTTTTCTCAAAGATTCCACAGTTCATCATTAAATCCAAGAAGCAGAAACTCAACATGTTGTTTGATTCTGTCACTGAGAGAGGGAGGCGGGATTCCGGGAATTGGAGAAGCCGATTGGCCGGAGCTCCTGTCACTCCGAGCGAGGGAGGCGGGGTTCCGGGGAATGGAGACGCCGATTGGTCGGAGCTCCTGTCACTCTGAGCGAGGGAGGTGGGTTCCCGGGGACTGGACAAGCCGATGGGTCAGTGTTGCTGTCATTGACGTTGAGGGGGCGGTTCGGGGAGGGACTGTCGATTGGTCGCTATAACTGTCAATCAGAGAAGAAGCGGGTGCTCTTGGCATCGGAAATGGCCCGGTCAGTGAGACTGAGGGAAGCGGGGTTCATGAAGCTTAGAAGGCGATTGGTTCGCGATCCTATCATTCTGAGCCAGAACACCGATTTTTGGGGAATCTGAAGGGCGATTGGTCAAACTGGCTGTCAGTCATCGTGAGAGGCGGGATTTCAAGTGTTCCATAAGACGACTGGTTGTTGTGTCTTTCATTCCGATTACGGGGCGGGTTTCCGAGCAGTGGGGAAGCCGATTGGTCAGAGTGACTTCAGGGAGCCGATCCGCGGCATGTGGAACATCGAACATAGAACATAGAACATTACAGCGCAGAACAGGCCCTTCGGCCCACGATGTTGCGCCGACCAGTTACAAAAACAATGACCCACTAGCCTATACCAATCCCTTTTCGTCCATAAACCTATCCATAGATCTCTTAAATGCCCCCAAACTAGGCGCATTTACAACTGCAGCAGGCAGGGCATTCCAATCCCTCACCACCCGCTGGGTAAAGAACCTACCCCTGACATCCGTCCTGTAGCTACCCCCCCTTAATTTAAAGCCATGCCCCCTCGTGCTAGCTTTCTCCATCCGAGGGAAAAGGCTATCATTATCCTCCCTATCTAAACCTCTAATCATCTTATATGTTTCAATAAGATCCCCTCTTAGCCGCCTTCTTTCCAACGAAAACAACCCTAAATCCCTCAGTCTCTCCTCATAGGACCTCCCCACCATACCAGGCAACATCCTAGTAAACCTCCTCTGCACCCTCTCCAAAGCCTCCACATCCTCCTTGTAATGTGGGGACCAGAACTGCACACAGTACTCCAAGTGCGGCCGCACCAGAGTAGTGTACAGTTGCAACATGACGCTGCGACTCCTAAATTCAATCCCCCTACCAATAAACGCCAAGACACCGTACGCCTTCTTAACAACCTTATCTACTTGATTCCCAACTTTCAGGGATCTATGTACACATACACCTAGATCCCTCTGTTCATCCACACTATTCAAAGTCCTCCCGTTAGCCCTATACTCGACATATCTGTTGCTCCTACCAAAGTGAATTACCTCACACTTCTCCGCATTAAATTCCATCCGCCACCTCTTGGCCCAGCTCTGCAACCTATCTAAGTCTCCCTGCAGACTATGACACCCTTCCTCACAATCTACCACACCTCCGACTTTGGTGTCATCAGCAAATTTACTAATCCACCCAACTATACCCTCATCCAGATCATTAATAAAGATTACAAACAGCAGTGGCCCCAAAACAGATCCCTGAGGCACAACACTCGTAACTGAACTCCATGATGAATATTTACCATCAACCACCACCCTCTGTCTCCTATCTGATAGCCAATTCCTGATCCAACTTCCTAGATTACCCACAATCCCATGCATCTGCATTTTCTGCAGAAGCCTACCATGGTGAACCTTATCGAACGCCTTACTAAAATCCATATATACCACGTCAACTGCCTTGCCCCCATCCACCTCTTTGGTCACCTTCTCAAAAAACTCAATAAGGTTAGTAAGGCACGACCTACCCGCTACAAAACATAAGAACATAAGAACATAAGAACATAAGAAATAGGAGCAGGAGTAGGCCATCTGGCCCTTCGAGCCTGCCCCGCCATTCAATAAGATCATGGCTGATCTGTCGTGGCTCAGTTCCACTTTCCCGCCCTCTCCCCATAACCCTTAATCCCCTCTCTTATCAAAAACCCATCAACCCGCTTCTTAAAAATATTTAGCGAGGCAGCCTCCACCACTTCAACGGGCAGAGAATTCCAGAGATTCACCACCCTTTGAGTGAAGAAGTTCCTCCTCAACTCCGTTCTGAACCGCCCCCCCTTTATCTTGAGGCTGTGCCCCCTAGTCCTACTGTCTTTTTTGAGCGGGAAGAGTCTTTCCACCTCTATCCTATCCATCCCATTCATCATCTTATACGTCTCAATGAGATCTCCCCTCATTCTTCTAAACTCTAACGAGTACAAGCCTAGTTTATTCAGCCTCTCCTCATAGCTCAACCCCCTCAACTCCGGTATCAGCCTAGTAAACCTCCTCTGCACTCCCTCCAAGGCCAAAATATCCTTGCGCAGGTGCGGCGCCCAAAACTGCACACAGTACTCCAGCTGCGGCCTCACCAGTGCCCTATACAGCTGCAGCAAGACCTCCCTACTTTTATATTCCATGCTGACTATTTCTAATCAATTCATTACACTCCAAATAACTATAAATCCTATCCCTAATAATTTTTTCTAAAACCTTGCCCACAACAGAAGTAAGACTCACCGGCCTATAATTCCCGGCAAAGTCTCTGTTCCCCTTCTTAAACAATGGGACAACATTCGCTATCCTCCAATCCTCCGGGACTACACCAGAGACCAATGACGACCTGAAGATCAGAGCCAGAGGCTCTGCAATCACCTGCAATCAGTGGAGGCCGATTGGTCAGCGCTGCTGTCACTCAGACTGAGAAAGGCGGGATTCCTGTTATCCCGGAAGCCGATTGGTCCTCCTGGCTGTCATTCAGAGTCACGGGGTCGGGACCTCTTCCAATTGGGGAGGTGGAGTGACCGGAGCGCCTGTCACTCATCTGAAGGGAGAGGGGTTTGCGGAAATTGGAGGTGATTGGCTGTATCTCTTGTCCCTCTGTGAAGGAACGAGCTGTCTCCTCGTTTTCTGAACTGTAATTGGTGAAGACCGCTGTCAGTCAGAGCTTGTGGGGCGGGTTTCTACTGATCCCCGAAGCGGACTGGTTGGCTGTCCTGTCACTCAGATGGGATTCGGGGGCGGAACTCGGCACATCGGCAGTGAGTTTTTGATTTGATTTGGTTCCTTGTTGTCACATGTATCAGCATCCAGTAAAAAGTATTCTTTCTTGCGCACTGTACACAAAACGCATACCGTTCATAGAAAAGGAGCGGAGAGAGTGCAGAATGTCATGTCACATCAGATCTAGGGTGTGGAGAAAGCTCAACTTAATGCAAGGGAAGTCCCATTCAAATGTTTGATGGCATCAGGGAAGAAGCTGTTCTTGATTCGGTTGGTTGTGATCTCAGATTTTTGAATCTTTTTTCCCGACAGATAAAGGTGGAAGAGCTGTTTTTGAAGTTACCGGTCGATATGTGGAGTGAACGGAGGAAGCCCCTATTCCATCTCCCTGCTCCAAAAATCAATTTAATATATGGTTCCCAGATACGGGACGTATCAGATATTAAACTGATAAGAACAAATACTGCACTTGATCTTCGCCAAAAGGCCGATAAGCGATGCCAAAGAAAGTGTTTTACTCACAGATGATGCCTCTATTAAGCATGGAAAGAGCAGCAGAAGGAGGGGGTGGGGTGGGTCCACCTGAGAGGCCTCACAGAGTTTCTTTCATGCCGTCCGAATGTTACTGCTGAAAAGCAGCCTGACCAGGATTCGAACCTGAATCTCCTGCTCTGGGAGCAAGTGTGCTCGTCCGCTTGGGGTCTTCAATTATGCTGGCTGCTTTTCTGAGGCAGGGGGAAGAGTCAATGGATAGGAGGGAGATTTGCATGATGGATTGGACTACGTTCACAACCCTTTGTAATTACTTGCAGTTTTGGTCAGAGCAGGAACCATACCAAGCTGTGATATATCGGAAAGGGTGCTTTCTAAGGTGCAGCTGTCAAAATTACTGAGAGCTGCTGCGGACATGCCAAATTTCCTTTGCCTCCTGAGAAAGTAGAGGCGTTGACGGGTGGGGGTGAGGGGGTGGACAAAAGTCATTCAAAGGCCCGTTGACCTTGGCTGTGATTTCTGGTTTTGGAGATGGAAAATCCCGCCGTGTGTGAACTCAAATCTTTCATTCTTACAAAGCGCAGCACTGCCACCTGCTGACAGAATCTTAGTTCTGCAGGAAAGAATTCCCCATTAAAAACGGCCCAAGAAGTGGGGACAGTTTTCGAAGATTCACAGGCAGGATGAGCCGAATGGTCTCTTTCCATTGCGAGATCACATTATGATTTTTATATGATCTGACATTTAGATCGGATCAAATCCACATTTTCAAAGTTGACTTGAACTGAAGATTGTCATGTGAGATGAGAGTAAATACCCTCGGCCTCTGTTCCCCAGAGTTTCAGTGAGAAGGGGGTTGACACAGGGTAGGTGCTGGATGGATGGTTCCCCTGACTGGGGTCTCCAGAACCAGGGACTTTAGCAGCTTGATGGTGATGTTCCTGGAGTAATAATCCAGACTGTAACCAGTGGAAAGTTTCCCCCCGATTGCCATTGAGTTGTGTTTCGCTGGGGCTCCTTGATGCCACACTGGTGAAATGCTGACATGATGTTCAGGGCAGTCACTCTCACTCCACCTCTGGAATTCAGCTCTTTGCCCTGGCTGGAGGAGATGCTCAGTTCGGCTTCCTCCAGACGCACTGGGCTCCGCATCTCACGGCATCCTCTTTGCAAACTATCAAGAGGCCATGGAATGGAGTGAAACTAGACATCCCATGAGAAAGTATTGGCCCCAAATGAAAGGAGGAGTTGAATGAGCGCCCATGATGCGGCTCCGGGCGGCTGAGGGGGGAAAGCGGGCGCGCGGGAGGAAAAGCTCCGCCCAGGGCGCGAGGAGCAGCCGCGCTCTGTCCTCCAGCCCAACGTCACAGCGCGGGATGAAGCGCGGCTCTGATTGGAGGATCAGGCAGCGTCAGCGGGGGCAGGGGGAGGGGCTGGACGCAGCACAGCGTCACGTGGTGGGAAGCGCGAGTGGGGGAGGGGAGCCCGGGAAAGGACCCGGAGCCCCGGGTTCAGAAAGAGACAATGTCCCAAATTCAGCTGATTCAGCTTTCTCACCACATTCTGTGATCCTGAGTGTCACTGATTCACCAGCTCCATTCACACGTCACACACACTGATTGACACCCACACTGCAACGTTACATTGCGCTCTTCATCTGGTTATTCCTCTGTTCAGATCATTCCTGCTCAAAACACAGGAAAAATCATCAGATTATCCCCAATCTGACGTGTAAGGCATGGTTACAGTGGATTAACCAGGGTTCAATTAAATACAGTCCTGATGCTGCCCACAAAATAATTATTAAAGTAATTGTCAAAAGTTGATATGAGCCACCGAAACAAACCTATTTACCGGATATCGAAAAACGGCGACAATCTTAATATTTAAAGAGTATCTTAAAGGAGGGGAGAGAGGTCGGGAGGTATTAGTGGAACCGCGGCCTTAGGGCCGGGACAGCTGAAGACACAGCCACCAATGTTGGAGCAAAGGGAATCAGGGTTTAACAAGAGGCAGAATTGGAGCAGCTCAGAGATCTTAATAAGTTATCGGGCTGGAGGAGTTTACAAAGATAGGGAGCAGCGAGGCCAAGGGAGGTGATTTGTTGCGGGAACTGGATAATAATCACACACACTTCACACCTCACGCACACTCAAGCCCGTGTCCCCATCACAAATACAGACAACATTCAGAAAACACTGAAACAGACAGGGAGATGATCCATTAATTTCACTGTCATTCAAGGTGATAACTGTGTTATTGACCGACAGAAAATTATCCAACAACAGAGTCACAGACAAGGCCGGAAGGAACAAGGGAAAGGGTTAAGGATTGGGGAAGGACGCCAGAGTTAGAATAATCCCCATATCTCGTAACATAACAGAACCGCCACCGGAATAGAGGAAAGTCAGGAAACTGACTAACTTGTTCCGTATTGTTCACAAGAATTAGACGAATGCCGGAAGTCTTCTTTCTCAGTAAGAAGTCTCACAACATCGGGTTAAAGTCCAACAGCTGAAGGAGCAGCGCTCCGAAAGTCGTGATTCCAAATAAACCTGTTGGAGTTTAACCCGGTGTTCTGAGATTTCCTACTGTGTCCACCCCAGTCCAACGCCGGCATCTCCACATTTTAATAACAGCTGCCCACTCACCAAGGCCCTTTATAGGATCATAGAATAGAACCACAGAATCCCTGCACTGCAGAAGGAGGCTATTCGGCCCACCGAGCATTCGCCAGCAACAATTCCACGCAGGCCCTATCCAAGTATTTACCCTGTCAATCACACACTAAGGGGCCATTTAGCATGGCCAATCAATCTAACCCGCATACATCTGGACTGTGGGAGGAAACTGGAGCATTCCCACGCAGACACGAGGAGAACGTGCAAACTCCACACAGGCAGTTACCCGAGGCTGGAATTGAACCCGGATCCCTGGCGCTGTGAGGCAGCAATGCTAACCACTGTGCCACCGCGCTTCTGTCAATTTACACTGAGAATTCTTTGCTCTGAAATTCCAATTCCTTTGTAATAGACCGAAAGTCAGGAGTTAACAGTGACCCGAGTCAACGATTTAAAATATAAAGAGATATTTTAGGTGGGAAACACGAGGCTTGTGATTGATTTTTTTAGTGCAGTGTCTCTGAGACGCTCTGTTGAGTCCAAGGAAGTTTGCAGAGTGAGTTGACCCTCACATCATTTTGCCCGGCAGAGGGAATCCCATTGCGATATTGGCTGGAATACCAGACAACCCGCGAACCCAGGCGGGAGTAACTCTGGCTCCCTAGGGCGGGTTTCCCCGGAGAATGAATTCTGGCGAGCTGTCTCTGTGGAGTTTTCTCCTGTTTTTAGCGACCACAGCGACAGTCGCTCCTCCCCGTTGGCTTCCGCTGGTAAACTCAGTATTCCGCTACTGAGGGACTCAACGACTAGGGAAAAGTACGAGACGGCCGCGATCTGCGTGGATCAGAGGCCGAGTCTCAAGATGGTATCAAGGAATGGGAATCCCGTTGTTGATGGTTCAGAGAGGCTGGGATCCGTCCCGGATAAACAACCTCCCGCAGTGGCGTCTGTAGCAGCTCAATGTGCAAAATGTCAATGTCACCGCCACACATGTTCCAGCTCTCCGGAGCGAGTAACAAGATCTTCCGTAACTCCAACCCAAGAGGAGATCTTGAGATCCCCGCCATTGCTACCAGCCCTGTTGGCAGCTGAGTTCGGGTCCCAGAGCAGGAGAGGCAGCCAACCCAGTGGCGGACGACACTGTTATCGAAGAGTGGACGGCCCATCCACCGGAAAATGCGAACTTTGTAACAACACAAATCTCCTTTTAGAAGAAATATCGCGTTTCCAATAAGGGGAGAGAAACTCCGGCCAATGGAGCGGCAATTGACACAAATGGAGAAACATCCGAGACGACCACCTTCATGGAAGGGGTCACTATCGAGCCGACTTATGACACAGTATCAGTCAGAGAGGTGGTCACCCATTACCCCCATTGATCGGGTTGTTTTGCAGCTCCTGTAACACCCTCCTCCGCACGATCGGCTTCTCCAACATCCACATGACCAAAGTGCTCCAGGTTATAACCATCAGAACCAGGTGTTGGCTCTGCGGTAAAACAGGACACTATCAATCCATTGCCTGGCACTGCCCTCAGTGTAGCGGAGAAAGGTAACCTGTAACAGTCGGGGAATACCAATGCAGCGAGTGCGAGCTCAGCTTCACCACCAGGTCTGGGCTGAGCCAGCACGACACGCAGATACGTGTCGCTTTGCGCACCCAGAAGCGCCTGGAAGCTCTTCAGGTCAATTCTAAGCCGGGGATCTGTTCCTATAAGTGAACCCCGGAGCAAGTTACACTCCTGAGGGAACTCGAGCCGAGATTTGCAGGATGCCGGCACACCGATAAGGAAATCGCAAGCATCCTTCAAACTGAAACACCCAAATAAACCTCAGACAGATAAATAAATACAGCATTCCAAATGAAA